>NC_041384.1:39559100-39641140 GCF_002162155.2 Triticum dicoccoides | reverse complement strand
GGGTGCTTGTCGGCGGTGGTGGAGCGGGGGAGGGTGTGGGGGGTCGTCGGCGGCGGTGGTGGAGCGGGGGAGGGTGCGGTGGGTCGTCGGTGGCGGTGGAGCTAGCGGGGGAGGGCGCGGGTGGGATCGAGATCGAGATGAAGGGGGAATCGAGATCTAGATGGAGGGGGATCAAGATCGAGTGTCCTCATGAATATTCAATATTTTATCATATTGAATATGAAAAAATATCATCAAATTTGGAAAAATATTCATGAATTCAAAAAGTGCCCATGAAATTTAAAAATATTCATGATATCAAAAAGTGCCCATGAAATACAACCGAGAAATGAAGACTACGATTTAAATACAGTCGATCTTAGCTAGCTATCTGTTCATAATCTTCTTGCCCTTCTTTTTCGCAAATGGAGTTCTTCTATGGAATGGACGTCCTTTAGGTAGGGTGGTCCTGCTTCTTTTTGTGGTGTATGATGCTACTTCATCGTCGTCATGTTCGATCTTCGGGTCGCCGTACTTGTCGAAGTCTTGCTCATAGGCTACTCTATCCATTCCGATGATCTTCCTTTTGCCTCTCCTCACGACAACACGACTGGGCTTTGACGGGTCGGTAATGAAGAAGCATTGGTCCACTTGGGAAGCCAGTACCCATGGCTCATGTTTCGCGCTGACGTTTGCGCCCGCGGTCTTGGATTTGGCTTCGGGTATAACCATGGTGGTGAAATACCGGTATTCTTTTAGGACGCTCTTGGCCCATCTGACACGGAACATCGGGACCTTCTCTCCAGTGTAGCTCAACTGCCAGATCTCCTTGATCCTTCCGTAGTATCTGTCCTTGTTGTTACCGGTGTAGGATTCCATTGTTACACCGAAGTTCTGACAACCATCGCTCTTCATGTGCTTGTCCTCGGTGTAGAATGTGTAGCCGTTGATATCGTACGCCTCATAGGTCATCAGGTTGTGCTCGGCGCCCTATGACAAGGCGAATATGAGTTGTTCTTCTGTGGAAGAATCCTCATGTAAAGGGTACGACAGAAGCTTCTGCTTGAACCAACGCGTGAAACATGAGTTGTGCTCTTTGATTATATCTCCGTCCGTCCTCTGTTGGCCTCGGTCATTGTACATCTTCTCAATAAAGGTTTTGTGCTCTACCACCCAAGGATCGACCACGTCTATGTGTTGTAGCGCGACTAGGTTTGCTCTTTCAAAGTCGGCGAGTCGACCCTCGAAGTCGACATGCATTTCACGGCGACCCTCACGGTGACCCCATCCAGCGAGCCTGCCGAGGTGCCTATTGACGGGCAGACCAACGGGGTTCTCGATGCCTATTTAATTCATGCAGTAGGAGATGCACTCTTCGGTCAGAAAGCCCCTGGCTATACTTCCCTCTGGACGTGACATGTTGTGAACGTATCCTTTGATGACACCATTCATCCTTTCGAACGGCATCATGCTGTGTAGGAACGTCGGCCCGAGTTGGATGATATCCTCCACGATATGGACCAGCAGATGCACCATAACGTCGAAGAATGCGGGCGGGAAGTACATCTCAAGTTCGCATAGTATCACCATGATCTCTTCCTGTAGCCTTCTGAGTTGCCTCACGCCAACCGAGTTCCAAGAGATGACGTCGAAAAAGTTGCATAGGCCAAATAGCGTTTCACGGATGTGCGCGTCCATGATCCCACGGATTGCAACTGGAAGTATCTGTGTCATCAGCACGTGACAGTCGTGAAACTTCATCCCGCTGAATTTCTGCTTCGCTGGGTCTTGGTATCTGCTTATCTTCCCCGCGTAACCGTAAGGAAGTTTTACTCCTACGAGGCAGGTGAAAAACTGCTCGATCTCCTCCTGACTTAGAGTGAAGCACGCAGGAGGGTAGTCATTTCCGGTCTTCTTGGCCTTTTTGCCTTTGCGACGACTTTCTGTGTCCTGCTTCGCCTCATCATCATCATCATCATCATCATTAGCGTGAAGCTCCTGCCTGATGCCCATTGATTTCAGGTCTGCCCTTGCTTTCGGCCCATCTTTGGTCCTCTCTGGCATGTTGAGGAGGGTACCAAGCAGACTCTCGCACACGTTCTTCGTGATATGCATGGCATCAAGGCTGTGAGGCACACGGTGGATCTTCCAGTACGGCAAGTCCCAGAAAACAGACCTCGTTTTCCATACCTTCAGCAGTGGCTCTGGCGTCTTTCACTTCTTTCCCGGCTCTGGCGCCTTTTGCTTCTTTCCCGGCAGTGGGCAATCTTTTCAATTTTTCAACAGCCCGTCTATTTCCTCGCCGCTCCTCGTACGCGGGCGTCTTCGGAGTTCGGTTTCACCATCAAACAGATCCTTGCGTTTCCACCACGGGTCATCATCGCGAAGCCACCTTCGATGTCCCATGAACACGGTGTTTGATGACCCGGGATCTCTATCTAGCTGGCGATACGTTGTCTCATCCATGCACCTCACGCATCCAGAAAATTCGTGGACCACCTGCCCCGCGAGATATCCGTAACCGAGATAGTCGTGCAGTGTCGTGAGCAGTGCGGCTCTCATAGGGAAATATTCTTTCTCTGCAGCGTCCCACGTATTGGCTGGCGTTTTCCACAGCGTGTCTAGCTCCTCTTTCAGCAGCCCCAGATACAGATTGATGTCGTTCCCTGGTTGTTTCGGCCCTTCAATTAGCATACTCATGTGAATGTACTTCCTCTTCATGCACAACCAGGGGGGAAGGTTGTACATCCACACAAACACAGGCAAGGTGCTATGTGTGCTTCTCTGGCTGCCAAACGGATTGACTCCATCGGTGCTCACGCCCAGCACGATGTTCCTCGGATCCTTCCCAAATTCTGGGTGTTCGAAGTTCAACGCTTGCCACTGGCTCCCATCCTTAGGGTGACTCAGCAGCTTGTCTTTTTTATTTATCTCCGGATCATTTGCGTCATCTTCTCGCTTCTTCTCCTCCCTATCCGTGTGCCAACGCAGGAGCTTTGCTACCTTAGGATCCGTGAAATACCGCTGCAGACAAAGAGTGATCGGAAAGTACCACACCACTTTTCAAGGAGCTTTCTTCCTCTTCTTGTATCGAGTGACACCGCACACCGGACATATGGTAGACTCCGCGTGCTCGCCCCGATAAATGATGTAATTGTTCATGCACACATGGTATTTCACGTGCGGTAAATCCAGAGGACACACGACTTTCTTCGCCTCCTCGAAACTGGTCGGGCACTTTTTCCCCTTGAGAAGACGTTCGTGCCAGAATGACATGTTCTTGTCGAAGCATGCGTCGGTCATTTTGTGTTTTACCTTCATCTCCAAAGCCATGAGAGTTACTTTCAGGCGGGTATCCTCGGGTCTGCATCCTTCATACAATGGAGTAACCGCGTCTATCTCCAGTTGATCCAGCTTGGCTTTCTCTCGGGCGGCAGCTCTTGCGTTATCCGTCTGCTTGAGAAGCAACTCTTGAATATGAGGGTCCTGCACCCAGCCCATCGATGGTCCATCGTCGTCTGCTCCTCCGGCATCTAAATCTTCATGATCATGCCCTTTGTCGGCTCCGGCATCTTCCTCATCATCATGTCCGGCATCTTCTGCATGATGACTGTGTACAGCATCACCGTCGTGATCATGTCCTGGAGATTCTTCGTCTTCCCGCCCGCCCAAGCCGCGGTGGTTGTCTTGCTGCCCTTCCACATTTCTTGCCCGCCCCCCATGGACGACTTCATAGTCATCTTCATCACCTTGCCACCGATAGCCATCCATGAAACCACGCAAGAGCAGGTGGTCCCGCACCTGCCTAGAATCCGGGTCCGCAATAAGGCTCTTCAGCTTGCATCTTCGACACGGACATCTTATCTCTGTCTCGTTCTTTTGAAGTATCTCGGCCTTCGCGGAGCTCAAAAACCTATTCATGATGCCTTCGGTCATTGTGCGGACCATGGTCGCCTGCGGGGTAGAGCAAAACGATATTTTAGAACCAAGAAAAAAATTTGCATGACTTTCCCTAAAAATAGGACCAAAAAGAATGCATAGTGCCAAAATTCTCGCCGAAACGGAAATGAATCAACATTCTGGCAAAATATTGGCAACTATCGCATTTCAAATACCGGTACCTGCAAACACAAACATATATGCAACACCACAAACATATGCAACACCACAAACATACATAGATCTAGCTAGGCCACAAAAAGTGCATGTGCACGTTGTTGGAGCGAGCTAGGGAGAAAAAAGTAGATCTACAACATGAAGTTAGCTTTCCCCTTACTTACCTATCAAAAAAAGGTAATTTCAACACTTAATTTTGATGAATCTATGGTGCAAATGAGGTGAGGAGGAGGAGGCAGCCGACAAGCTTAGAGAAGGAGGTGGGGGGAATGAAGTGGGGAAAGTGAGTGTGTAGGTGTGGCTGTCCAAAAATATCTAGCTGGTCCCAGGTTACTAATGGCGCACCACAGAGACATGTGCCATTAGTAACCCAACATACTAATGGCGCACCACACAGACATGCGCCATTAGTAGTTTTGCAAAAAAGTAAAAAAAAATTATACTAATGGCGCACCGTGGCACAGTGCACCATTACTAGTTTAAACTAGTAATGGCGCACTATGCAACGGTGCGCCATTAGTAGTTTTGCAAAAAATTAAAAAAAATACAGTAGTGGCGCACTCTATGGCTGGTGCGCCATTAGTAGTTCTAACTACTAATGGCGCACTTTGCCCGGATGCGCCATTAGTATGTTTGAAAAAATGAAAAAAAACATTTTGTTACTAGTGGCGCACCGTGTGCCTGGTGCGCCATTAGTGTCTTCCACACTAATGGCGCACCAACGGATGGTGCGCCATTAGTATATAGTAATGGCGCACCACATGTCTGGTGCACCATTAGTGTCAATTCCATCTAGAGCTCTTTTCCTAGTAGTGCAGTGACGATGGTGATCATGACGGTGCTTTGGAGATGGAGATCAAAGGCACAAGATGATGATGGCCATATCATATCCCTTATATTGATTGCATGTGATGTTTATCGTTTATACATCTTATTCTGCTTGATTGACGGTAGCATTATAAGATGATATCTCACTAAATTTCAAGGTACAAGTGTTCTCCCTTAGTATGCACCGTTGCCAAAGTTCGTCGTGCCGAGACCCCACGTGATGATCGGGTGTGATAAGCTCTACGTTCACATACAACGGGTGCAAGCCAGTTTTGCACACGCAAAAATACTCAGGTTAGACTTGACGAGCCAAGCATATGCAGATATAGCCTCGGAACACTGAGACCGAAAGGTCGAGCGTGAATCATATAGTAGATATGATCAACATAGTGATGTTCACCATTGAAAACTACTCCATTTCACATGATGATCGGTCATGGTTTAGTTGATTTGGATCGCGTGATCACTAGATGATTAGAGGGATGTCTATCTAAGTGAGAGTTCTTAAATATGATTAATTGAACTTTAATTTATCATGAACTTAGTACCCGATAGTATTTTGCTTGTCTATGTTGTTGTACATAGATGGCCCGTGTTGTTGTTCCGTTGAATTTTAATGCGTTCCTTGAGAAAGCAAAGTTGAAAGATGATGGTAGCAATTACACGGACTGGGTCCATAACTTGAGGATTATCCTCATTGCTGCATAGAAGAATTACGTACTAGAAGCACCGCTAGGTGACAAACCTGCTGTAGGAGCTGAACCAGATGTTATGAACGTCTGGAAAAGCAAAGCTGATGACTACTCAATAATTCAGTGTGCCATGCTTTACGGCTTAGAATCGGGACTTCAACGATGTTTTGAACGTCATGGAGCATATGAGATGTTCCAGGAGTTGAAGTTAATATTTCAAGCAAATGCACGGATTGAGAGATATGACGTCTCCAATAAGTTCTACAGCTGCAAGATGGAGGAGAATAGTTCTGCCAGTGAACATATACTCAAAATGTCTAGGTATAACAATCACTTGATTCAACTGGGAGTTAATCTTCCGGATGATAGTGTCGTCGATAGAATTCTTCAATCGCTGCCACCAAGCTACAAGAGATGTGTTGGGAATATAGATACCAGGTAAGACCCGCCTAGGAGGGGCCGGGTCAGCCCCAATGGCGGGTTACAAAATAAGCCCAGTAACATTCAAGGCGATAGTTTATTAATACTTATAGAAGGCCTAAGCCTAGAGGCGGCTTAAGGCCCAATATTGTAAACCGCCATTGTAAGGAAAGACTTGTAAAGATAGGCATGTAAAAGAAGTCACCGAGCCGGACACGTTTTATAAGCCGGCCGGGACTCTATAGGCCGCCAGGCGTCAACCCGTGTATATAAGGGCACGACCCGGCGGCGGCTTAGAAAAAGGGACAACAACTCAAAGCCAAGACAAGATATTCGCTCCCTGGTCTTGGAAACCCCAGCAATTCCAAACACAACTAGACGTAGGCTTTTACCTTCATCGTAAGGAGCCAAACTAGTATAAAACCTCTCGTGCCCTTTGTCCCGATTAACACCTTTAAGCTTTCTAGTTGCGATGGCCCTACGACTAAGTCATTTAGCTATGACATTTGCCATGACAATTCCATGAAAGTTGGCGCCCACCATGGGGCCAGCGCACGGTGGATTTGAGTTCTTGAAGGGCAACTTCGAAGGGCTCAAGGGATACGATGTGGGCCGGATGACCAAGAGTCGTCGCGGCAAGCTCTACATCGACGACGAAGGTTGGGGCCCCGACGCCGGCTCGATTGAGTACGGGTACCGGGTCCCCTTCGGGGGAATTCTTGTCTTCATCGACCGGATCGGCGAATCGGGCCCTGAGCCAGACGCCCACGCCAACCTCGTCGAGACGGCTAAGCGCACGAGATCCGACCTGGTTCAACCCGTCGTGAGGCACGCCTTCATGGGTTGCGTCCATGGAGGAGAATATTCTGAAGGATCAGTGGATGGCGGTGAGACGGCCATCTATTCTGACGCTACGTCATCAACAGGTGAGACAGATTCTTTGTACCAACTGCAAGATGGCATGCTCGGGGGATGTTCGGATGGCAGAAGTATTCTGGAACCCTTTGAGCCGCTGAATCGAGCCGGATTCTTCATGGCGGGCACACAACCTGGTCAGAACTCCACGGCTGCAGCGGCAACAACCATCGGGTCAGCAGCGGCTGGGTCAGGAGACCCCGCGTGCCCCCGGCTCAGATGCTAATGGACCTCATGGATAAGTTGACGACTCTGTTGACTGTTGTGGTGGAGCCGGCGGATAAGGCCCGGCATGACGCGGAGGTGGCACGTGTACGCGAAGAGATGGCACAGGCAAGGAAAATTTAGCAGCAGAAGAGGTCAGGATGGCCACAGAGTGGACGACTTTGGATGCTCGTGCTCAGCAGCTTCAAGCGGGGACTTTCCGGCTCTTGGTGGATCTGAACACGTCAAACGAGGTCATGAGGAGAAGGCACAAAAAAACTTAGTCACGTCTACCTCTAACATTCGATCCTAGGAACCTTTTCCACATGCCCGGGGCCGGTCCAAGTAACCCGCTGGAGGCAAATCGGATCACGACAACCGGAGCTCCGGTTCAGCCGCGGGCCATGGAGCCGCCTCGTATGAACACCGCTCTGCCTCATTATACACCGATACCACCGGGTCATTTTTCCAATCCTCTGGAGAATCTCATTGCTGCGTCGGCTCGTTTGGCGGCTCTCCCGATGGAAGGCGACTCTCTGACAGCAATCGAAACACGAAGGGTGCGAGAAATTCTTTAGACGGCTCTGGCATAGCAGGATGCGTACTCTTACAGTCGAGACAGAATCCACTCAACCCCTTGCCCAAGCCGGAGCCCAAGGTATAGCAGGCATATGGACTCAACCGAAATGTCTAGCAACGCTCAACGCCGTAACCAACCGCGCAGGCACGAGCCGGCACAGGGTGGAACCCTTAACTTGGCGGATCAGGAGAGGATCTGTCAAGAGGCTGAACAGGAGGTTCAACTGGCAGCTGAGCAGGCGGCTCATCAGGATTTTCTGGCTTATGCGGCAACCTTTGTTGAAGCAGGAGTAGCCACAAGAACATGAGGTGTCCCTTGCCTGGTGCTGGCTATCTGCATTGAGCGCTTGCCAAAACACTTCAAGGGGCCTCATAAGGTTCCTAATTATACGGTCGACTTGCAGCCTGGGGCCTGGATTGAAAGTTATGAGATGGCGATGGAGCTGTTGGAAGTCAGCGATGCAGCAATGGCTAGGTATTTCACTATGATGTTGGATGGAACGGCTCGCACTTGGTTGAAAGGATTGCCCCCCAATTCCATCGGTTCATGGGCGGAGTTAAAGGCCTAGTTCATTCAGAACTTCAAGGACACATGCAAGCAACCTATGTCAATCGTGGACCTGGCTAATTGTAAACAAGAGGAAGGTGAGTCCACGACCCATTGGGTGCGCCTGGTCAAGGAGATAACACATTCATCTGATAAGATGGATGCCGGCTCGGCAGTCTTAATGTTGGAGAAAAATTACCGTTTTGAACCTCTGAAGCAGAAGCTGGGGCGGCTCAAGCGTGACTGCAATGACATGGGCCAGTTGATGGCGGCTCTGGTCAAGTATGCTGATTTTGATAGTACCAAGGATCCCGTGTCTGATGAAGAAAAAACAGGGAAGAGAAAGAATAAGGGTCACCAGCATAACCCGGCAAATCAAGGAGGTAATAAACATAAGGCGGACGAATTTGTGGCTAACACCAATGCACAGGGCAACTGAGGGAATCCTGGATTAGGGGGTCTCCGGACAGCCGGACTATATCCTTTCGCCGGACTGTTGGACTATGAAGATACAAGATTGAAGATTTCGTCCCGTGTCCAGATGGGACTCTACTTGGCGTCGAAGGCAAGCTAGGCAATACGGACATGTATATCTCCTCCTTTGTAACCGACCTTGTGTAACCCTAGCCCCCTCCAGTGTCTATATAAACCGGAGGGTTTTACTCCGTAGGACAACATACAATCATACCATAGGCTAGCTTCTAGGGTTTAGCCTCTCTGATCTCGTGGTAGATCAACTCTTGTAATACTCATATCATCAAGAACAATCAAGCAGGACGTAGGGTATTACCTCCATCAAGAGGGCCCGAACATGGGTAAACATCGTGTCCCCTGCCTCCTGTTACCGTCCGCCTTAGACGCACACTTCGGGACCCCCTACCCAAGATCCGCCGGTTTTGACACCGACATTGGTGCTTTCATAGGGAGTTCCACTGTGTCGTCACAATAAGGCTTGATGGCTCCTTCGATCATCGCTAGCAATGCGGTCTAGGGTGAGGCTTTCCTCCCCGGACAGATCTTTGTATTCGGTGGCTTCGCACTGCGGGACAATTCGCTTGGCCATATGGAGCAGATCGAAAGCTACGCCCCTAGCCATCAGGTCAGATTTGGAAACTTGAACTACATGACCGACATCCGCGGAGACTTGATCTTCGATGGATTCGAGCCCATGCCGGACGCGCAGCATAGTCGCGACGAGCAAGACGTAACTGTGCCGTCGGACAGTGTTCGGGAGATCGCATCCGCAGCTACTCTATCCGTTAATCCGGAGCAAATCGCGCCATCCGAGTGCGGAGGGATAGACCCCGCCATGGAGGCTGCACTCTCAGTGGCGATAGAGCCAGATACTGACTTCACCCCTTTCGAGAGTCGCGTCGCCGAACCACTGGATTTATCCCCGGCCACGGACTCCGAGTCGTCTACATCCATCCTTGTCAAATCCGACTGGGCGCCGATCATGGAGTTCACCTCCGCAGATATCTTTCAGCACTCGCCCTTCGGAGATGTGCTAACTTCATTAAGGTCTCTCTCCCTGTGAGGAGAACCTTGGACAAACTATGTACGGCTAGAATGGCATGCGGATGACGAAGAAATTCGCGGCCCACCAACCACCCACTTAGTAGCCACTGTCGATGACTTAACCGACATGCTCGACTTCGACTCGAAGACATCGACGGTATGGACGACGATGTAGGAGACGAACCGGAACCACCGCCCATAGGGCGCTGGACCGCTACTTCATCACATGACGTATACATGATGGATACACCCAGAGAGGGCAATGGCGAAGAGACAGCGCAGGATGCACCCTCCAAGCAACCCAAGCACCGACGTCAGCGGCGCCGCTCTAAGTCCCGCCATAGCAAAAACAGCGATAATAGCGCAAGAGGAAATAATAGTCCACTCGACTCTGGAAGAAACAAGAACTGCACCATCCCGGTGGCAGAGCACGATCAAGATGCAAACTGCAAACATAGTACGGATCCGACATCCGAACACGATGACGGCAAAGATAAGCCTCATCAAGCCCCGTCTGGGGAAGAAAACAGTCCGGACAAAGAGGCACACATCATCCCGGAAACACACTTGGAGCAAGAGAACCTCCGCAGAAGGCTTATTGCCACAGCGAGGAGCCTGAAGAAACAGAAGCAAAGGCTCAAGGTAGCACAAGATACGCTCAACAGTAGGTGGAACAAAGTAACAAAGTATGGTGGAAGCTACCATAAAAATAGTTATCCAAAGTGCAAGCTATTACCGGAGTTCGACGATGAGGCCTTAGAGCCCACACATCCGAAGAATGATATAGCCAACCGGCCGGATCCACCACCTTGTGAGCGTGATAGAGCGGCTAACAAGGTCGCGCATAAGTCAACACACGATCTACGTGAGAACTTGCACCAAAAATTTGGCACGACCAGATCGATCTACGGATCTAAGAAGCGCGCTCCGATACAAAACCAAAACCCAATACTACAACCGTCCTAACACCATGGCACATCCCAATACAGGGGTGCCGCAGACCCCCTATGTTTCACCGATGAGGTGTTGGATCATGAATTCCCAGAGGGATTCAAACCGGTGAACATAGAGGCGTACGATGGGACCACAGACCCTGGAGTCTGGATAGAGGACTTCATCCTCCATATTCATATGGCTCGTGGAGACGATCTCCATGCCATTAAATACTTGCCCCTCAAGCTTAAAGGGTCAGCTCGGCACTGGCTGAAAAGCCTCCGCGAAAACTCAATTTGAAGTTGGGAGGAGCTCGAGGACACTTTCTAGGCCAATTTTCATGGGATTATGTCCGACCTCCGGATGCAGACGATTTAAGTCATATTCTCCAACAGTCCGGAGAGTCGCCTGAAAGCTTTGGAACAAGTTCCTCACCAAGAAGAACCAAATCGTCGACTGTCCGGACGCCGAAGCCTTAGCAGCTTTTAAACACAGCGTCCAAGACGAATGGCTCGCCAGACACCTCGGCCAAGAAAAATCAAGAACAATGGCAGCCCTAACAAGCCTCATGACCCGCTTTTGTGTGGGCGAGGACAGCTGGTTGGCCCATAGCAGCACTAGCGACCCAAGCACATCCGAACTTAGCGATGGCAATGGTAAACCACGATGCAACAAAAACAAGCGTCAAAATAAAGAAGGTAGCCCAGATAACACGGCGGTAAACGCCGGATTCAGGGGCTCCCAACCAGGTCAGCGGAAAAAGCCTTTCAAAGGCAGCAGAGAAGTACAATCTGGCCTAAACAAAATTCTTGACAAACTCTGTCAGATTCACGACACCCCAGACAAACCTGTAAACCATACCGACAGAGAATGTTGGGTCTTCAAAGTAGGCCGGTAAGCTAAACGCCGAACACAAAGGGGAAGAGACACCAAGTGAAGATGAGGATGAACCTCGCCAGCAAAGTGCCGGAGGACAGAAAAAGTTCCCACCAGATGTTAAAACAGTAAACGTGATCCATGTGAAAAAGAGGAGAAGCAAGCATGCAGTCCGAGGCACACGTGCCATAGAGCCCGTCACCCCTAGGTTCAACCCCTGGTTGGCCTGCCCGATGACTTTTGATCGTAGGGATCACGATACAAATATCCGGTGCGAAGGACTGACGGCCTTGGTGTTACACCCAATCATAAATGAGTACCATTTCACATGAGTCCTCATGGACGGCGGCAGTGCTCTAAATCTGATATATCGGGACACAGTCCGCAAAATGGGGATAGACCCGACACAAATAAGCCACAGTAATACTACCTTTAAGGGAGTAATACCAGGCCAAGAGGTCCACTGTACAGGCTCTCTACTGCTAGAGATGGTATTCGGTTCTCCCGATAACTTCCGAAGCGAAATGTTAACTTTCCACGTCGCTCTATTCCGAAGTGGTTATCAAGCACTAATCGGAAGAACGGCTTTCGTTAATTTTAACGCAATACCACATAATGCCTTTCTCAAGCTTAAGATGCCCGGTCCACGTGGCATCATCATAGTTAGCGGAAATACCGAACGGTTTTTACGTACAGAAGAGGACGCGGCGGCTCTAACAGCCGCGAACTAGACGGCCTCACCAACCAGAAAAAATGGCAGGTCATCAAGACCACAAACACGGTTAGACGAGTCCGGCGTTTCATCACATATACATGAGATGGGTTTGATGATCAAACCCTCATACACGATACCAGGGGCTCCCCACGTGAAATCAGGGCCAGCCCGGCTCAACTTGACTTCTCCTGAATTTTGATAGTTCATTGATAATAACCAATTCCTTTTTTTTGCATGACAATTTTCACGTAAGTTCTTTCCTTTTACAGATGACAATCGTGCTACACCTATCTGGGACACGGCACAATGGAGACACAGGCGCACACATGTAGCATGGACCCGCCCAAAGGTTTCTTTTTAGATTAAGGCCCTGCGTAAACCTTTTTTACTGTCTTTTGTTGCTCACATCCTCCGGATACTCCACACAACCGAGAAGGATGCTGACGTTATTGGCATGTGGCCACGTCAGGATATTGCACGTACTTGGACACATGGGGTTTCTTATTAAGGGCATTGTTTAGCCCGGTATATGTTGTAAAGACCAAACACCTTAGGGAGTGTTCGGCGTCGTGAGTTTGGCCCTATATGCATCAGCTCCGAAGCATGTCTTTGGTCAAATGTTGGGTTTGCTCGGCTCCCACGTTTTGGTACCTTACATTCTGTTATATCGGCTAAGGTAGCACTGGGAGAACTACTACGATTGTGCCCTGGTTCATCTGGATGAGCACCTTAGTAGAGAAAGCGAAAAACTGACTGTCATGATATAGCGAGAGATTGGTCAACCGCTCGATGACTCATCAGAATCTTCGGGATTCCTCCGCATTAACGAAGGGCCATTTCCCGGTCATGTACGAACGCGCCCCGTATTGGGACGAGCGCAGAAGTACCAGGGGCTATATAGTAGCCCCACTGTCAAACTCCTATGGCTAAGTGAAAGTGTTAAAGCAATATAGTCTGATTGCCTCGTTCGCTGCACTATCATCTCCTTAACGGACCAAGATGTTGGATCAAGTGTGGATATGCATTTTTTGCGAACACCCCCGCATTATATGTGTGGAGGCGGAAGCCGACGACTGCAAACTTTCAGGTTATATACATATAGACATAAACGGCCGCACAGGAGGCATCATAGTACTTTCGGGCTAAAGTATAAATACAGCCTTGATAATTCAATAAAAATATTCTTTTTACAATGGGAATACATGTCACTAGAATATAATATTCTTCGAGCACTGAGCCTCTATCGAACGGGCGCCTTCAAGAACTTCTTCAAAGAAGTGCTCGGCAGCCACTCGGCCTACGGTCGAACCCTGTGTCGCAGCAGTGGTGGCCTCCATCTTCGCCCAGTATGCCTTGACACGGGCAAAGGCCATCCGCGCACCCTCTTTGCATGCCGATCTCTTTACAGCATCGATGCGTGGCACAGCACCAAGGAATTGTTGCACTAAACTAAAGTAGCTATTCGGCCTCGGCCCTCCCGGCCACAGGTGATCCACAACGGACGTCATGGCAAGTCCGAACAACCTATGGAGCTCGGCCCACTTGTCCAATCGCTCATTCAATAGCAGCGGACGGACTGGAGCGTGAAACTGTGACCAGAACAACTTTTCCACTTCGGGGCCTTTCTGATCCTTGAAGTGCTTAGCTGCATCAGCAGCACTTGCAGCCAAATCCACGTAGGCGTCCGCAGAACTCCATAGCCGGTCCAGGGGTGCATACTTCGGATCTCCGAACTTAGTCCGCATCAAGAAGGGCTTCCCAGACACGATATCTGCAGCTTGATTCAGCTCCTCCTTCGTCGCTCTAATTTTGGAGTGGGCTTCCTTGGCAGCCACCAGGGCCTTCTCCAGGCCCGTCGCCTTCGCCCGGTTTTCTTCTTCAAGAAGCTGGTAATGGTCAGCGGCATCTTTTAACTCTACATACATCTTGGCTATTTTTTCCTTGCTCTCGCAATGCGCGGCCTGTTCGGCCCTTAACTCTTTGGCCGCCTTTAGAGCGGCCGCATTGCTACTCCTTGCTTGCTCCTTTGCTCGGGAAAGCTCCGCCCGAAGGGTCTCCACGGTGGCATCTCCATCTACAGTCACAACATATTAAAGATACTGGCATCATGCTACTCTTATTACATGACGATCACCAGAGAAATCACTCACCATGTGCCTCGTCAAGCCGCTTGTTGACAAGCACGATGTCGGCATCTGCCGCATCAAGTTGCCTCTTTAGCTCGGCAAACCCATCAGTCCGGCTAGCCACCGGAGCTTCAGCCACCTGCACATAAAGGTGGTCTGGTTATTACCTGGGACTATGATCCTCTGTTTGCCGCCATTTTCGACGACAACCAGAGTCTCAGGGGCTACTATCTGCATAGGACACACCTAATGTATGCGGTACTATCAAAAACATACACTTTTCACGTACCTCGAAGCCTTTCAGCGGACTCATAAAGGCTTCATGCAAACCGCTTTCAGCGGATGAAATCCTTTCAATTACCGTACCCATTAGCGTACGATGTGCTTCCGAGATGGCCGCTTGCCCAGAAGATCCTTCAGCGCGTCCGACCGCACACTGTATGGACCCTTGCTATTGCTCTCCTTAGGAGCCGGATACGGGGGATCTCGGGTAGCCAAAGGGTTATCCTTCGGCCTTAGTGGATCCGGAGATACCCTTCGCGACGACACTTCAAGGTCGCCCGCTTCATGAGGCGGGGTGTCGGGGGGAGGCATTTCGCTCTCCATCATTTCTGGAAGAAGATCCCCCGAAGACGAACTCTGTCGAGACAGGCTACGATCCGGACTACAATTTATAAGCACTGGTTATTGTCTTCGGAAGTAAGGTAGGATATTTCCACTATTAAAGTACTTTCAGATTACTTACAGCTCGGTGGAGGGCTGATCCTTGCGCGGACATTGTGCGGCAAGAATACCCCTCTGAGGCAGGACTCTCTGGCAAAGATTTCTTCTCCTATTTGGAAACCTTAGTTTCCGGATCTTCAGAGGTAGTCCTCTTCCTTCCCTGGGGAGAGAGAATGTCAGATTCTTCACTTTGATTGTCCTCCCTCATGGAGGTACTTATTCCACCGACTGGAATAAGTAGCGAGTGAGGCCCGCTTTCGCCCTGTTTATTCCCCCCATCATCTTCCTTCGAGGGCACTGGATAAGGCGTCAGCTCAAGCATCTTCTCCAGTACCGGATTGTCCAAGCCCTCAGGAAGGGGGGCCGAACACCTGATCATCATCGCCTTTGTTTTCCAGTCCTGGTCAAAGAGCGGCTCTTTAGAATGATGCCATGATAAATAAAAGGACAACAGGTTCGGCATGGGATTACTTACTTGGGCAGCGGGGCGGTTGCAGCTCAGGCCCACGTCCTCAGAGGTGTCCAGACACTCTATTTGGGGTCCCAAGAATGATTTGTACATCTCTTCGTGCATCATGCCGAGGAAATGCTGAATAACTCGCGGTCATTCCGGGTTGAATTCCCACATGCGGAGGGGCCGGCGTTTACAAGGTTGGACTCGACGAACCAGCATAACTTGCATTACCATAACCAGACTGAAATCTTCCTCGAAGAGATCTCGGATACGGCTCTGCAGTATTGGCACGTCCTTGGCTGGACCCCGGCTCAGCCCCCTGCTGATCCATGACATCAGTTGTGGTGGGGGTCCCGGGCGAAAGGCGGAGGCCAGCTACCCACTTGGCACTTCGGGGAGCTGTGATGTAAAACCACTCCCGCTGCCACAATCCGGACGCGTCTGGGAAGGAACCCTCTAGCCATGGAGCGTCAGTGATTTTTCTTATTAAAGCACCTCCGCACACTGCGTGCTGCCCCTCGATCATCTTCGGCTTCACATCGAAGGTCTTGAGCTATAGGCCGAGGTGAGGGGTAATGCGGAGGAAGGCCTCACATACGACAATAAATGACGAGATGTGAAGAAGGGAATCTAGGGCCAGATCGTGAAAATCCAGCCCATAATAGAACATAAGACCCCTAACAAAGGGATCCATAGCGAGGCCTAGTCCTTGGAGGAAGTGGGAGACGAACACCACGCTCTCGTTGGGTTCGGGAGTAGGGACGACCCGCCCTTGGGTGGGCAGCCTATGCAAAATTTCGGCAGTCATATATTTGGCCTCCCTCAACTTCTTGATGTCCTCCTCCATGACGGAGGAAGGCATCCACCGACCTAGAAGGTTGGATCCGGACATGGTTGAAGGTCCGAAGCACCTGACCTGAGCTTTGGGTGTTAGAACTCGAGGCGGGGAGAGGATTCGATTGAGCGTGGGAGGGAAAAAAGAAAAAGCCTTGTCCCCTCTATTAAGAGGGTGAATATCAGGCATCCTCCTCCTGGCCGTTTAGGACTTGCCTAAGATCTAGGAGTCATACCAACAGGCACGGTTGGGTTACCCATGTTTGTATTGATGAGAATCCTGTGATAAGTGGGACATGATCTCTGCTTTGACAAGACGTGTCAAGAAAACCGCCTCACGTTATGTGCGGAGCTGGTTGAGAAAAACGGTTTGAATAATGACCGGGCCATGGCGTGATGTCATCCTGTCAAAACGTGTCAGCAGATTAGATTTGTGGAAACATTATTCTCTCTACAGTGGTATGTGGAACTTATTTTGCAGGGTCGGACACTGTCCTTGTATTCAAACTCTTCCATGGTGTATTCGGGGGAGGAACCTGCCTTGCAATGCCGAAGACAACACTGCGCGCCGGACTCATCGTCATTGAAGCCTGGTTCAGGGGCTACTGAGGGAATCCTTTATTAGGGGGTCTCCGGACAGCCGGACTGTTGGACTATGAAGATACAATATTGAAGACTTTGTCTCGTGTCCGGATGGGACTCTACTTGGCGTGGAAGGCAATCTAGGCAATACGGACATGTATATCTCCTCCTTTGTAACCGACCTTGTGTAACCCTAGCCCCCTCCGGTGTCTATATAAACCGGAGGGTTTTAGTCCGTAGGAAAACATACAATCATACCATAGGCTAGCTTCTAGGGTTTAGCCTCTCTGATCTCGTGGTAGATCAACTCTTGTAATACTCATATCATCAAGAACAATCAAGCAGGACGTAGGGTATTACCTCCATCAAGAGGGCCCGAACCTGGGTAAACATCGTGTCCCCTGCCTCCTGTTACCGTCCGCCTTAGACGCACAGTTCGGGACCCCCTACCCGAGATCCGCCGATTTTGACAACGACAGCAACAATCAACGGCCAAGGGTAGGTAACCCCCTCGGTCAGGCGGGTCAGGTCCCACCCTCGAGCAACTATTGAATGAACCTTGTCCAAGACACGGCACCAGGGAGAAGCCAACCACCCATCTGTGGAAGGACTGTACAATCATGAAGGCATTTAAAAATTCAAACACATTTGATGGAAGTCACGGGCCTGGCGGCGGTTCAGGCAGAGGCGGCTTTCATGGCCCGGGCACCGGTTCAGGTGGAGGCGTTTTTCACTGTCAGGGCCATACGGGTAACCAGGGAGGTTATAATCCACAACCTGGCCAAGGTAATCAGCAGCAACAGTCCGGATATCAGAGCAACCCAAAACAGTTGAATAGTGGGCAGTACCTTGTATTTACCACTAGTTTATGCAAGAGGGACCAGAAGCTTCATAAGAGGGCTGTGAATGCCATTGAGCCGACGATTCCGCATTATTTGAGGTGGTCAGAATAGCCTATTGTGTGGAGCAGAGAAGATCATCCTCCCCGGGTTGATAATCCGGGTCACTTAGCCTTGGTAGTGGCACCTCAGGTTGGTGGATATATATTCACTAAAGTGCTCATGGATTGAGGCAGCAGCATCAACTTCCTCTACTATGAAACGTTCCGTCAGATGGGTTTGACTGATAAGAGTATTAAGCAATCCAACACTATTTTCACGGTGTTGTCCCTGGCAAGTCGGCATACCCAGTTGGTAAGATTGAACTGGAAGTAGCCTTTGGGTATGAATATGATTCCAGGGCTGAGAAGTTAACTTTTGACGTGGTTAAGATCAAAAGCCCATACCATGTTGTGTTTGGACGGCCGGCTTACGCCAAGTTCATGGCTCGGCCGTGTTATGTCTATCTGCAGCTCAAGATGCCGGGTTATAAAGGCACCATTACAGTACATGGAAGCCGCAAAATAGCCCTGGAGTGTGAAGAAGGAGATGTCGTTTATGCTGAGTCTATTTGTGTAATAGAGGAGTTGAAGTTTTATAAAGATAATGTTGACCCGGCAGACATGACGTCTTTAAAGAAGCCAACTAAGGAGCATGAACTGGTGTTGAATTTCAAGTCAGCTGATGACACCAAAACGGTTGATTTTGTGCCTGGCGACTCATGCAAGCAGTTCATCATCAATGACAACTAGGATCCAAAATAAGGAAGCGCGCTCATCGAGTTCATCCATGAGAACCGGGACATCTTTGCATGGAAACCTTCAGACATGCCGGGTGTCCTGAGAGAACTCGCTGAGCACACTCTTAATATTGATCTGAAATTTAAGCCGGTCAGGCAGTTTCTCCGACGGTTTAACGAGGAAAGGCGCAAGGCCATTGGAGAAGAGGTGTCCCGACTCTTGTCGGCCGGGTTCATCATTGAAGTCTTTCACCCAGAGTGGTTGGCTAACCCGGTGCTTGTACTCAAGAAGAGCGGCACCTGGCGTATGTGTGTGGATTACACCGATTTGAACAAGGCTTGTCTACCTGACCCTTTTGCTCTCTCCCGTATTGATTAGATCGTTGATGCTACGACGGGTTGCGAGCGTTTGAGTTTTTTGGATGCATACTCAGGTTATCATCAGATCAAGATGGGAGTTAAGGACCAGGAGAAAACAGCTTTCATCACTCCGTTTGGAGCCTTCTGCTATGTGTCTATGCCTTTTGGGCTTAAAAGTGCCCAGGCGACTTATCAATGTTGTGTACAGAATTGCCTTCACGATCATATTGGGAGTAATGTTCATGCTTATGTGGATGATATAGTGGTGAAATCTAGAGAAGAAGAAACCTTGGTAACAGATCTGAAGGAGACCTTTGATAACCTCCAGGCCTACAAGATGATGCTTAACCCGGCAAGTCTGTTTTTGGAGTCCCAGCTGGCAAGCTCTTGGGTTTCTTGGTGTCTAACAGAGATATTGAAGCTAACCCGGAGAAAATTAAGGCAATCACCTCCCTGGCCAAAACGTTGTGCATCAATGACGTTCAACAGCTAGTGGGCCGCGTTGCTGCTTTGAGCCGGTTCATAAGCCGGTTAGGGGAGAAGGCGATGCCTTTGTATCAGATGATGAAAAGGACGAATGACTTTGTTTGGAGTGATGCTGCAAACTCTCCTTTTGAGGATCTGAAGAAACAGCTTGCTGAGCCACCAGTTCTTGCTGCTGCAGTTGAGAAAGAGCCGCTATTGTTATATGTAGCTGCTAACTCACGAGTTGTTAGTGTGGCCATCGTGGTGGAGCGCAAGGAGGCTGGCAAGGAATATCTGGTCCAGCGGCAGGTTTACTACGTCAGTGAGGTGTTGATTGAATCTAAACAAAGATATCCACATTGGCAGAAGCTCGTTTATGGGGTGTTCATGGCAAGCCGGAAGCTAAAACATTACTTTCAGGGTCACCCAATCACTGTGGTTAGCTCTGCTCCTTTAGGAGACATCATTCAAAATAGAGAAGCCACAGGACGAGTTGCCAAGTGGGCTATTGAACTTGGGTCTCATGGTTTAAAGTATATGCCACGTACTGCGATCAACACTACTAGGAAAAGGCCTACTAATGGCGCACCTAATTTGGCCATTAAGGGCGCATTAGTGGTGCGCCATTAGTGCCACCCCATTAGTATATTTTACTAATGGCGCCCCACAGGTGCGCCATTAGTATCTAGTATACTAATGGTGCACCTCAGATGCGCCATTAGTATATACAACAGTGCGCCATTAGTATGCCTCCCAGCGGGCCATGTATACCCAGGTGCTTTGGCACACTAATGGTGCACAACAACAAGATGCGCCATTAGTAACTTCGGCATACTAATGGCGCACTGTTTAATGATGCGCCATTAGTATCCTTTGGCATACTAATGGCGCACTCTGATGTGATGCGCCATTAGTATGAATATTAGGGTTTTTTTATTTTTTTATTTTCTGTTTTTTGCACAGGTTACAAAATGTATAATTGGACAAAATATAGACAGCACACATCAACAACAAATTCATTGAATACAATAGAAGATTAGTCTCTGAATACAATTCATCATACTAGTCTCCGAATACAATTCATCATATTAGTCTCCGAATTGAAAAGACCGAACAAAGATAGAACATTATATTACAAGTCTCGAGACCGCGAGTAGCGAGTTTGTCTTCACATTACAAGTCGATATCGATCATCTAAACTACCATCACATAGAAGAGAGCCGCGGTCATCACGATGAGCATCATCACGATGAAACTCGTCTTCATCCGGTTCCTCCAGCACTCCCTCCCCTCTCCCGCTAGATAGCAGGCGTATCTAGATTCGGCCTCGGCCCTAGTGGTGTACCCTTTGTAACTGTTACTGCTGAATCGGTGAACCTGTCTCCGACACTCCTCCCAGTCGTCGTAGACTCCGGGAATCTTACCCTTGTACACGACATACGACGGCATCGCTATGCAGTAGCCAAACGAAACGTTAGTACCAATTCACAGACAATACATAAGCAATATATAAGTATGCAACAGAACGATCGGAAGAGAAAAGCAAGACATTAATAGCACCGATTACATCTATGTTGAACGACTCTCAAAACCAAAGAGACATACTACAAGTTCATTAAAGATTAATTACAACATGAGCCAATCGATGTTTCAGAACTAGACATAGCATCACTGCTTTCGACTCGACTCAAGGGACCGGAGCGTGGATGAAGCCGCCGTCTATCATGGGAGTCATGAAATAACGGTCGTTGTCAGCCTGCATTTGTAGCATTGTGTCGATGTCACTGTTGGACGGTTGATTTCTGAGGTAGAACTGCCCCGAGGTACGAAGGACATCTTGATAGATGATTTCCGCAAACTCCGACTGGATGCGAAAGAATTCTTGTTTGATATCCGTGTCCTGGATTGCTGACACACTCGCGGCCCAATCTTTGAGTTTACTCGGTAGCAGAAGTTGATGATGGTCCCGTGCGATCACCCGCATGTGATGGATGGCGTAGTAGGCACCCTTCTGACCGCCAGGCGGCTGCTTGACACAGCAGAATGTTGTATTGTGGGAGAACACGTGCTTGTCGTACTTACGAATAGGCCTGGTGAAGGTGCCTCCAGATTTGGCATAGCCGGGGAGAACATCATCAAGAACCTTCTTGACATTTGTGTAGTATACGTTCGAATGACGGTCCGGGTCGAAATACGTGGCCATGGAATATTTGGAGCTTAGGAGGATGAGCGTGCAATGTGTGTCACTGCAGAAAACACGGAATGTTAAAAGAAAAACGATCGAAACCTAAGAATTCATATGTTACGAGGCGGTTGAGGGGAGGACTTACTCGGGAAAGTAAGGCACGAGGAAGTTATCCTTATCTTGGTTTTCCAGAATGACGCCTTCGAGGTAAGAACTCGCGACTTGCCGGTCCCTAGCGCTGCCCAAGATCTTGGCACGCATGTAGAAGGGGTCGACTATCACGATGTCTGGGGTCTTGTCGCGAATGATCCGCATCTCCATACTTAGCGAAAATAGCCGAATGAAGGTGTAGTGCAGCGGATGAAGGTTCAACATAGCGTGGATGTCATCAAACCGCAGGACGATCGTACCCCCGATGGAGTTATCCACAAAGCCCTTGCCCTCTGGCACCTTGGCCGCGAAAACCGGGTATGCCACATCCTTCTCTCCGAGACGCCGCTTCTCCAAAGAAAGAACACTGTCATGCAGACTCCGCATGGCACCGGTTGCAGCATCGAGCATATTTCTCGGTAGCATCGGCCTACCCGCCACATGCAGCCTCCTCATTAAATCCTCAGGTGAAGGTGGCCCGTCCTGAGCACGGATCGTACTCGGTGCCGGCTGGCCCGCACCCTGGTTAGTCTTTCTTTTGCGTTCCTTCTTCTTCTCCTGGAATGGGACCGAGTTCTGCTCACAGACCTCCTTCTTGAGTGCGTTGGGGGTGATAATATTTCGCACCTCGCCTATCTAAGGCTCGGTGAAGTCGGCAGCTGGAGGCGTCTCCTGAGAGCTGAACTGCAGACGACGCCTGTTGCAACTTGGCTTCTCCGTGGTACCAGCTAGATCGCGCACGTCTTTTGTTGGGTTGGGTTCTTTAGAAGGAGGCCCCATGAAGTCAGCACCGTACCCATGATCGGCAAAGTACTGATCAATGTTGCCAAATGTATCGTCGTCGTCGTCGTTCTGATCCTGTGCCATATGCATGTTTGGATCCAGTGGCAGAGGCATGTCCGGCACCGTTGCGGCGGTCTTGCCATGGGGCCGACTTGGCGCCGGCACGACTGGCGGTGTTGTCTTTGGGGTGGTGTCCCCCGCCCCCAAACGAATATGGCTCTTCGGCCAAAGCAGGGGCCTGCTCAGGCAGGCGCTGAGGGTCATCACGTCATCATCGTCGGCCCCGATGGGTCGAATCGGAGGTAACAACTCGTCGCAGCCTGGCAGCACCCGAACCAGTTGAACCCTAAACAAGTTGGGTGGAATCTGGGTACCGTGGAACAAGGGGTTGCCCGGTTGAACGATTTTGCCCTTGGCAACATCGACCAACTCGTTGTTCACAAAGTGTAGGAGAGTGCACGGAACATCGGCGGCGCCCTGCGAAAACATGTAGGGCGTCAGGGATGCCCAGTCAAAGGCAAGGAGATGAAGTCCTCGGCCGAGAGAGGCTTAATTAGTTACCGTGATGATGGCGTCGAGCTCGGCTAATGTCGAGGCACCGCCAACGGCGGGCGTGCCTAACAACATTGAACGCATTTTCTTTTAAACTGGGAATAAATGGAATGGGGTTCCAATCTGCAAGAATTGGTCATCTCTGCAGTTGGGATAGGTCTTCGGCCGGTGGACTTGCTGTACTTTTTGCTGGAGTGGGATTTTTCTGTGGTACAGTTGGTGCTATGACAAATGAAATCGGTATACCTTTTGCTGGAGTGCAGGTCCTGTGTGGTGGGGCTAGTGGTGTGTCCAATGAAGTATGGGTACAGTCTACTGGAGTCGGTCCTATGTTTTGTGTCACTGGTTGTACATCCAATATAAGTGGGGTGATGTCTGATTTCTCCGGCACCACCACGTTTTTCAAGGACTTTGCTGGTGCTCCTTCAGGTTCGGCAATCACCCTCTTCCTTTTTGTTGTCTGATGCACAAGAACATCATTTGAGTGAAAAACATGGTATGATGACAGATGGAATATGTATTGATAATGGATGGGCATGGCATCTCGACATATATGATGAGTAAACTAAGCAGATGGCGGTGCAACAAAGTAGAAGAAATGCAAGACAACATATGCAAGATACCCGCAATCAATAAAACATTGCCAAATTAGAACATGCACCTTGATGGGTGAGCAGGACAGGCCATCTGCCTTTGACTCCTCGAGGTTAGAATAGTCATTAGGATCATATTCTGAACAAGAATCAACAGGTGGGGAGCGTATGAGTTTCATTGCATCCAGAATGGCACTCAATGCCTTGGTGCCAATTTTGTAAGTCATTGCAGTGTTTAGCTTCAAGAGTGGACTGCTGCTAGTGTGACACAAAGCAGCTACACAGATCATATTGTAGATATAACGGGAAAGCCTTAAGCAACAGAGTAAAATCAGCAAAGTGGAACTTGCTGGAATATATGTGCTAGTATTTCCGGTACGTCTAGAAAGGCTTCGGATACCGGCTCTCTTCAAGTGAAGGTGCGGTACTATTAATATCAGTGTAACTCTCAAAGGCGACACAACTCCCCGCATTTCCTTGCTATTCTTATAGGATTCAAGTGGGCAGGCCACTACAAATCCTATTCCTATGTTTACAAGATCCTACGAATCAAAGAGGCTCAAAGTGTCCATCACAACTGACTGTATAGACCTCTACACTGCAAATGTCCCTGCTCATCTTCAGTACAAGGAACATACTATACTACTATCATACTCCCTCTGTTCCAAAATATAAGTCTTGGTAGAGATTTCCACTATATATGGATCACATACAGATGTATCCAGATACATTTTAGAGTGTAGATTCACTCATTTTGCTCCATATGTAGTCCATGGTGGAATCTATACAAAGACTTGTAATTAGGAACGGAGAGAGTACATATTAAAGAAGAACGGAAGAGGAACATGGTAAAGAAGAGCAAGAAGATTTTGGATAATAAAATGTTGGTTGCGTAGTGCCCACACATGATGAACCAGAGCGCATTAAGAATGCAACTCCCAGCTACCTCTCGACCATTTCAGGCGGTTGGATGAAGATCCTACGTCTCCTAACCCTTCTTCTTCCTCGTCTTTGATTCTTCCCATACAGAACACCGCACGGGCCACCGGCCGAACCACCGGCCCCCACCGCATGTGTTCCTCAGACACCCCTACCCCCCACCCCCGCCCCAACCCCCACCCGCGTTGAGTTTACTTCGTTCGACGAGGCCCCACAACCACCTGAGCCCCTTCGATCGCACCGGCGAACTCCGGCGAGCCCTGAAAAATCGACTGACCCAATTTTGAAATTTAGTCTACTGTGATTTAATTAGTGTGGAATATAAAAGGGGAAAACCATAAGCATTGGGAGAATAGTGTTGAGCGTGCCATGGCGGATATGAAGGTGCAAACCGTACAAAGGCAACTTCGCAACCAAGAAAAGAAATTAGAGTAAAGCACTGGCGATCTATTTTCTTTCTGCGATAAATAAGTTGAGCAGATACGAAAGAGTACCACCTCTGGTGCGGCACCATGTATGTATCTGCTGAGAATTTGATGGTGTTGCGGTAGCGATGGCTGTCGGCGGCGTGGAAGCATATCTAGGAGGGTAGACGGTGGCGGCGAGGCGCGGTGGACGAAACGGTTGTAGGAGCGGCGCCGGCAAGGTGGACGACGGCGGGGATGAAGCGAGAGGACGGGATTCAAGGATCCCGGTCCAAAGCCGCGGATGAGAGAGGTTGATCTCTTGTAATGGATGGAGGCGTTGGGGTATCAGCTCCGGCATGATGGAGGAGGACGGCGGTGGATGGGGTGGCGGACAGCGGCGGACGGAGGAGGGTGGGTGGAGAGGGTGTTTTGGCGCCCACGGAGTACGAATGGGGAAAAGGGAGGTAGAGAGGAAGGGGGGAACCATGTATTCAGGGAGCGCTTGTCTCAAATGCGAGGAAATTTACAAACTTAGCCCCCGTTTCAAATTTCTACTACATCACAACAACATTAGTCGGTTGGGGATAGGACGGTAATCTCGCATACACCGAATATTTGCCGACGAGAGTTTGTTTTTGGCGCCCACCGTGTATGAATATGAATCGGGGAGGGAGTCGATTTCGGCTGAGGACACACTGTGTTTTGGCGCCCACCTTGTATAAATCCGGGTGAGAGGCGGTTACATCACGTTTGGGTGAAATTACAAACCTACCCATATCGAAACCTATAGAAATCCAGCAGATAGGCTTTGCGTGGCAGGGATAGGCAGTAGTGATTTCCATCTCACAGATTTTGGTTTCGGGCGGTTACTGCGACTATCCCCGCTTCGTTCAAATTTTGCAGAGTGCACGTTTACCGTGCCAACTCAATCCGAATCCCGTTTGTATTCTATTTTTTTCGGGTGGGATCCATTTTCAATTGGAATTACATTTTATATACATCATTTTTTATATATACTTTCAAAAGCACAACAAAGAATTCTGCTCCTTTATATGTATAATATGATTTACAAATACAACGATCTCCAAATCTTTAGGTTGAATTTGAAAAAAATTAACCAAATTATGTTCTACTAAAATGTATGGATCAGTAATATCTACATATTAAATAACATAGATGTGCGTGAATTCATATGAGTATGCATGTTTGATAGATCAATTTTGGTTTGAGTATGGGTTACATGTATCATCATCTCGAATTCAAATATTTGAATCCCTTTTTGTTCACTCCTTTCACGCCCATCTCTCTCGCATGCATGCTCCTTCAGGTAGCTATCACTCTCTTTTCTCCAGCTCACCTGCACGCTTACTTCATGTTTCTCCTATCCTCGCAAACATGGTCTCTCGACGTCTCCCTGGAGAAGTGTCACACTATCCCTATCATTATACATTACACGGTTTTCATTATCTCTCACATCTCTACTGTTCTCTGGTATCACTCGGTACCTAAACTTTCTTTTTCACCACCACACACACAGTCTCCACTCGTCTTTCACTTTCTCTTTCTCTCTATGGGATTCTCTTACACACCCTATATGTCTCTACATATGACTCATACCACTAAAATTACTCTCTCTCTCTCTCTCCTGTAGACACAACATTTGTTGCGGTCTCCTTTTCGTCTCCTCTCTCTCTCATAGACACACACACACAACTCCTGCTTCCACTCCCCTTCCCGACTACCGTCTCTCTCTCTCTCACACACACAAAAATCTTGCTTTCGCACCTCGACTCGTATTTCTCTCACAAAAATCTATCAACTAGCTAGCCTCTAGATAGGTTTTGGCTTTGAAGTGAATCATGGTTGTGGACATTATGTATGAATGTGCAGATATCTGTGAACATGAGTTTGATGTGGAAGTTCAACTTGGAATGTCGGGCTTGCGCATGAACTATACCATGTTTAAGTGCATCTAGTGCCACCCCTAGTTGGTTTTGGAGTATTGACGACAAACCTGGTTGAGGGACTAATGTGTTTGTGAGAATTGCAGGATAACACAGGTAGAAGTCCCTCATTGATTCGTTTTCCTCCCAAAGATGACCCGTAAAAATGTATGAAGACATCAAAGTCAAAGGTGGTATGTGAAGACATTCACATTGAAGACCATGACAAGAGAAGACATCGCGTGAAGACTATGGAGCGCGAAGACTTAGCAGTTTCGTCGTTCTTTGTTTTTTCTTTATTGAGTCATAGGAACCACCGTACTGTTAAGTGGGGTCCAAGAGAACCAGTCAGAATGACTGAAGTGATGCTTAACCAAAATCCTATGTCTTCGATCGAAGACTATGAGAGCAAATCTTGTCCAGAGTTGGATGAGTCAGCTTTGCTTGTAGCTCAAGTAAAGTTGCCATGTGTGTTTGAAATCTGACCGTTGGAACACGTGTCTGTTCCTTAGTGACTGAGGGTCATTTCGGACAAATCAGGTCGGGTTGCCTAGTGGCTATAAATAGCCCACCCCCTACAACCATAAACGGTTGGCTGCTCAGAGTTAGTGCACGGCTTTTGTCGTTTGAGAGCAACCCACCTCGAAGCCTTTGAGAGAGAATTCCTTGCGAGGATAAAGCCCTAACCACCCAGAGCCAAAGAGTGTTAGGCATCACTGAAGTCTTCCTGTCTGTGTGATCTGAAGACTTATTACACTTGAGGACTGTGAATCCTCCAACCGGTTAGGCGTCGCACTCTGAGCATCCAAGAGTCATTGTGGATCGCCGGTGAACGAAGTCTGTGAAGGTTTGGAAGTCTACCTTGAAGCTGAGAAGTGCAAGGCTCTTGGGCGTCCTGGCATCGACCCCAGAATGGCGGCCAAGCCAAAGAAGAAGAAGCCAGCTGTGGCCGAGCCCTAAGCAACAAGGCAGGAAGTACATCCCGTTGTCTTCCCTGCCAGTATGACAGGCTCGAAGCCTAAGGTCCCCACAGTGGCTTCAGAACTAAAGAACAGAAGGGCTGCCGAGGCTGAAGCCAGAAAGAGGAAAAATCCTGAAGCTTCTGATGCCGCTCCCTCCAAGAAGAAGCGCAAAACCAAGAAAGATCGGGCTGCTCCCATAGAGCCCCTTGTTGTCGAGCCCATCTCGGTTGCTCGTCCTGCCTCTTCACATCAAGAACGACGGATGATAGTTCATGAGCCTGCTTCCACAGAGGCTCCTGAAGCTGAAGACATTCCAGCAGTTGACCCCACCGCTGCTGAAGACATTCGTCACCGTGACAATGTTGAAGATGATGAAGTCCTTTCTTAGATCGAGCACCAATTGGTATCATCGCTTGTGCTCACGCACAGCGAACTCATCAGCATTGGTCGTCCTTTGACGCCAACTACTCACGATGCATCGTGGGCTGATCACCCACAGAGACAAGACACTCCAAGCTCTGCCCAACCGCAAGCTACCCCAACAGTGCAAAATGATGATGACTTTGAGGCCCCGCACGCTCCATATCCACAAGCGTCGCGCGCATTACACAGGCTTCGCAAAGGACCAAGGCCCTAAGTCACTCCCACAATGCACGTGTCTGAATCCGAAGCCAAAATGGCTGAAGATGTTCCAGCTGCATCAGCCGATGAAGAAGAAGATGAAGAAGAAGCCCCAAGAGTTTCAAGAGTTGCTACACCCCCGACTCACCAAGATGTTGTTCTCGAGGAGAACGTGACCGACCCTCCAGCTTCTGAAATGGAGGTTAACAACCCTGAAGTAGCCACCAACATCATTGCTGACGCCAATGACGTTGCCGTGGTTGATGCCAATACGGCGCCGGAAGCCAATGAGGCACCAGAAGTCAATGCTGCAGCACCTGAGGTCCAAGTACCTGAAGCACATGTGGCCCATGAAGCCCATGAAGACAATGCCAATGCCCCTATTCCCCCTCCAAGACCTCACACAATGGAACTGGCATTTGATCGTGGTCAGCCAGTTATGGTTCGATGGCCCATTCTGACACCTCCGCCTGCTGTTGGTCCACAATTTGAGTACCATATCGAGCACAGGCCTCAAGTTCAAAAGCCCAAGCCAAGACTTCCACGATTCCCAGGCACTGCCACTTCACCTGGGGTCTTCAATGCAAATGGCTTCGTGGCGCATAATACCTTCTTCAACAGCTCCAAGAACCCTTATACAAGACCGTGCATATCCTCAGATTGGTTCTGGAGCTATCAGCAACGCAGCTACTACTCCTATGTCCTATACAATCAAGGGCGCATATTTCCACATATGCGCCTCGACTCTGAAGCTATAGCTGGACTGCCCTGCCTTGAAGAAGCATTGGACTGTTTCAGAGATGCTGGTCTGTTGCAGTTCATCACTGACAAGGAGCACTGGAACGAAGAATTGCTGCTTCAATTCTATGCCACTCTTCATATTCGAGGCTAGAACAGGGATCCGAAGACTTGGGTCCTTGAGTGGATGACAGGCAATGTCCATCATGAAGCTAAAGCTCTTGATATCATTGAGCTCACAGGGCTGCCACTCCTGGTGAATACTATGAACCAGGTATTCAACAACATCAAAATGCCTTGGAAAGCATCTTTCAGAAGCCAGAACCCAACATGAGTCAAATGCTGAGCATGATGAAGCCTCTGCCTCATGACGCTGAATACCCATCTGAGTTCTTTGTTAAAGACCTAGAGTACCTGCCTCGCACCATTTACCACATCATCAGGAAGACTCTATGGCCTGTCAAAGGACACTCATCTGCAGCGAAGCTTGAAGGAGCAATGAATACTTTGGTTTTCTATATCTTCAATGGCATCAGCTTCAATGTTCAAGACTTCTTCATAAGGCAGTTGGCTGCGTCTGGCTTTGACATCTTTGGGTTGAAATTCTATGCTCCATGGGTCATGCATCTGATAAAGTGTCACTCAGCTTTCAACTATCAGCCGTCTGCGCGCAATCATCTTATATTCTTGCTCGAGGTTGATCTGTCAGTTGAAGCCATTTACCCAGAGCCTGCTAAGGATCCCATTTATCTTCACAATGCTGATCACCAAAGCTTCACCCAGCCCATTGAAGGGATTCCAGCCGTTTCTCGTGTTTATCCCCTGGCTAGAAACACACGTGTCCCTCGTGCTCAAACTGATGTCACTTGTAGCACTATTGCGCAAAGGCCTCAAAGACGATCTCGTGTCCTCAATGACCGAGAGCTTCTCGTCGTGCTGCATCAGAAACAGGACAAACATCATGACTGGCTTAAGCGTCAGATGCAAAGCCTCTTGGTGGATGTCAACCGCATTCACAATCTTGCCACCAAGCATGCCTTTGTCACTCATGAAACCTGTCAGAGGTCGTGGAAGAGTTTGACCCTACTGAGTGCTGAAGCTGATCTGCAAGACGATGGCTTCACCGAACGCTTCAAGTTTGATTCAACTCCTCCTAAAAATGCTCACTTGCATCAGAATCCCTCACTTGAAGACTCTGAATACTTGTCCTCAGCTGCGACCGTCAATGCCTGAGTCATCGATGACCAAGATGATGCAACTTCACCTCCTCCAACTTCAGCGTGTGTCGACACTGCACCAAGTTCCTCTGCACCACTGGATCTCAACGACGACCCTGCTGCCTCGCCTGCACCTCATGGGAATGAGTAGGCGCTCTATGTCTTCAAACCTTTTTGGTCATCGATGAACAAGTTGAAAATGAAGACAAACCAAATGTGAAGACATAGCAAATGTAACGCCATGGGTAAAACACTTCAAACAGAAGAATTTGGTGGTGGTGTTACCCACCGTATAGGAAGCATTAGACCCAGACACGGCGCACAATTATCGTGGCGCTCCGAAGTCAAATTCCACGTTAATGTATTCACACTCAGAATGTAAGTCTTCATTTATTGAAGATATACTTTACTTTGTGTGTTGCACATCTAAGTCATCAACATGCATAAGTGTTAGGATGTGTGACTGATCACAGGACATTTGAGGATTCCAAGATACTTAGCTCACACTGTAACTTGCAAAACCTCTTCTCATCCAGGGGCTTGGTGAAGATATCTGCCAATTGCACTTCAGTGTTGACGTGTATGATATCAATATCTTCCTTCACAACATGATCTCTGAGAAAATGATGACGAATTTCAATGTGCTTTGTCTTCGAGTGCTGAACTGGGTTATTGGCAATATTGATGGCGCTTTCATTGTCGCAGTAGAGTGGCACTTGCTTCAGGTGAATGCCATAGTCTTTGAGAGTTTGCTTCATCCATAGAAGCTGAGCGCAGCAAGATCCAGCAGCAATGTATTCAGATTCAACAGTGGAGAGAGATACACAGTTCTGCTTCTTGGAAGACCAACATACAAGTGATCGTCCCAGAAAATGACATGTGCCTGATGTAGACTTGCGATCCACCTTGTCACCAGCATAATCAGCATCTGAGAATCCAACTAGATCAAACTCTGAGCCCTTTGGATACCATAATCCTATTGTTGGGGTGTGAGCCAAATATCTGAGAATTCGCTTCATAGCTAAGTGATGCGATTCCTTTGGTGCCGCTTGGAATCGGGCACACATGCAAACACTAAGCATGATATCTGGCCTAGATGCACATAAATAAAGCAAGGAACCAATCATGGAGCGATATACCTTTTGATCAAACTCTTTACCATTGTTGTGGGACCCAGATGATGTTTGGCTGGCATTGGCGTCGTGTAGCCTTTGCAATCTTGCATTCCAAATTTCTTCAGGCAATCTTTGAGGTATTTCTCTTGAGATATAAAGATGTCGTTGCGTTGCTGATGTATTTGAAGACCAAGGAAGAACTTCAGCTCTCCCATCATGGGCATCTGATATTGCTCTTGCATCATATATCCAAACTCATCAGTGTATTTCTGATTGGTGCAGCCGAAGAGAATGTCATCCACGTATATTTGGCACACAAACAATTCACCATATGTTTTCATGAAGAGAGTTGAGAATTCATATGTGATGCCCAAAGTATCAAGACATGTATGTAGCCCAGTGTTCTTGAATTCAGTGCCATTGTCACTTCTGATGTGCTTTATCTTGACGCCATAGTTGTTCATGGCTCGATTGGTGAAGCGTCTGAAGACATCCTGCACTTCAGTCTTGTAGAGGATTATATGCACCCAAGTATATCTTGAATAATCAACAACAATGACAAAGCCATAGAGACAATCAGTAGTAGTAAGAGTTGAGTAATGAGTGGGACTGAAAAGGTCCATGTGGAGCAGTTCGAAGGGTTGAGTCGTTGTCATGATTGTCTTTGAGGGATGCTTGGCCCTCGTCATCTTTCCTGCTTCACAGGCACCGCATAAGTGATCCTTCTTGAACTTGACGCCCTCGATGCCTATGACATGCTTCTTTCTTGCAAGACTGTGCAAGTTCCTCATGCCAGCATGCCCTAGCCTCCGATGCCAGAGCCAGCATTCTGAAGCTTTTGCTAGAATACCACGTACAAATCATCTTTCCGATACCCTTCAAACACTAGAGACTTGTCAGATTCCATTAGAACAAGGCAACGATATTTTCCAAACATCACAATCATGTTTAAATCACAAAGCATTGAGACAGACATTAAGTTGAAACCAAGGGATTCAACAAGCATGACTTTATCCATGTGTTGATCCTTTGAGATTGCAACTCTACCTAGACCCAATACCTTACTTTTACCAGTGTCAGCAAATGTGATGTGACTTTTGTCAAATGGACGTAAGGTTGAGTCCATAAGAAGGCTTCGCTTGCCAGTCATGTGATTAGTACACCCACTATCAATAATCCATTCTGAAGCAGCTGGTGTCGTACCCTACAGTGCAGTTAGGGGGATAGGCTTCACGAAGAGAGTTGTGAAGCAAAAACATTTGACAAGCAAGTGGGTTATGAAAGCTTAGATCGAGGTTAGGACTAATAGGGCAAGTAGCAAGCGACTCAGGAACAAAATACATAATAAGACCATTTGGGCATTTGATCTTGCGCCCTACAAGATGTTTAAGGTCCCCAGCAATAGCTTCAGACGATTTTGGTTTTTGGCTGGAGACCTTTCCCTGCAAAAGAGAGTTAAGCTTTCTTAGCCACCCACATCTTCAAGGGTGGATTTGAAGCAATGAGTCTAAGTGCAGCATCTGAGAACTTTGGCTTTGGAGCCCTAGCAAAAAATCTTGCAGGTGGACAATAGTACTCATAAGAATAAGCAGAATAGTTCTTGGTCTTATGAACATGGTGGTTTGATGAAACACGCTCATATTCATAGGCCTGAGTATGGCTTCCCTACAAAATATTTGCGTTAGTGCGACTCAAGTGACTCCTCTGTCTATATGAAGCCTTTGGACCGTATGAAGCCTGTGGTCTGGGGTTTGTCTTCTTCACCTATGGTGTCATGATGACATTCACAGGAAGATTCTCCAAACACCTTTTCGGCACCCAGACCTTCTTCATAGGCAGTCCATTCCTGCAGTTAGTACCAATATACCTGGCAAACACTTCACCCTTCTGATTCTTAAATAGTTTATAGTTTGCATCAAAGGATTCATCAATAACAATGGGATTAGCACAAGTGAAGCCAGATAGGGTGGATGGATCCACTGCAGGTCCCTTTCTAGCAACCCATGTGGTTTTGGGGTACTGCTCAGGTTTCCAGTAAGAGCCATCAGCATTCATTTTCCTTTCGAACCCAACACCCTCTTTCCTAGGGTTTCGGTTCAGGATCTGTCTTTTGAGGACATCACATAGTGTCGGATGCCCTTTGAGGCTTTTGAACATCCCTGTTTCAAGCAATGTCTTCAACCTAGAATTCTCAGCAGAGGGGTTAGTTGGCACATCACCAGTTGAAGATATTGCAATAGTAGCAGTAGTAGAACAACCAGCAACAGAAGTAGCGTTGTCACGCTCAATACATTTAAGACATGGTGGTTCAAATCCTTCCCGAGCGGAACTGATTTGTTTGGCGCGAATTGACTCGTTTTCTTTTTGAAGATCTTCATGAGCCGCTCTCAATTTCTCAAGATCTTGCTTCCTTTGAAGATAATCATAGGAAAGCTTTTCATGAGTTGTTGAGAGCGTTTCATGACGCCTTTCAAGTTCCTCATACTTAACGTGAAGATTTTTTATGTCTTCAATTAAGGACTCAGATCGAGTCATTTCAGCGTCTAACAGGTCATCGCTTTTGTCTAACAGTTTTTGAATATGTTCCATAGCTTTCTGTTGTTCAGTTGCAATTTTAGCAAGTGTTTTGTAGCTGGGTTTGGAACCACAATCAGAGTCATCTTCACTGGAAGTTTGATAGTGAGTAGTGTGTGTGTTTACCTTGGCACCGCGTGCCATGAAGCAGTAGGTAGGAGCGGAGTAGTCCTTGTCATTTGCATCAGTGTCGGTGACAGTCATTGTCTTCAGTGTTGAAGATGGACTTGGCAACCTATGCTGTAGCCAGACTCGCAACGCCAGAATCAGACTCCTCCTCAGACTCCACCTCCGCCTCCTCAGAAGCGGACTCCTCCTCTGAATCCATTTCCTTGCCAACGAACGCACGTGCCTTGCCAGATGAGCTCTTCTTGTATGATGAAGACTTTGAGGAGGACTTGGAAGAAGACTTTGAGTATTTCTTCTTCTTCTTATCGTCAGAATCATACTCCTTGCTCTTCTTTTTCTTCTTGTTCTCATTGTCCCACTGCGGACACTCAGAGATGTAGTGCCCAGGTTTCTTGCACTTGTGGCATGTTCTCTTCTTGTAGTCATGAGCAGAAGCTTCATCATTCCTTGAGCTTGATCGTGAGGACTTTCTAAAGCCTTTCTTCTTGGTGAATTTTTGGAACTTCTTCACAAGCATAGCAAGCTCCTTTCCAATGTCTATAGGATCATCAGAACTGCTGTCAGACTCTTCTTCAGATGAGGAGACAGCTTTAGCCTTCAAGGCACGAGTTCACCCATAGTTGGGACAGTAGATGTCTCTTTCTCAAAAAGCTGAAACTCGTGTGTGTTGAGCCTGTCAAGTATGTCAAACGAATCGAGTGTTTTGAAGTCAGGACGTTCTTGAATCATCAGGGCTAGGGTGTCAAACAAGCTGTCAAGTGATCTCAGGAGTGTCTTGATGACTTCATGCTTGGTGATCTCAGTGGCGCCGAGGGCTTGAAGCTCATTTGTGATGTCAGTGAGTCGATCAAACGTGAGATGAACATTCTCATTGTCATTTCTCTTGAAGCGGTTGAAGAGGTTGCGAAGGACACTGATTCTCTGATCTCTCTGGGTTGAGACGCCTTCGTTGACCTTGGATAGCCAGTCCCAGACTAGCTTAGACGTTTCCAAAGCACTCACACGGCCATACTGTCCTTTGGTCAGATGACCACAGATGATGTTCTTGGCAGTGGGGTCCAGTTGAACGAACTTCTTGACATCAGCAGCGGTGACACCTTCACCAGCCTTGGGAACGCCATTCTTGATGACATACCATAGGTCGACATTAATGGCTTCAAGATGCATGCGCATCTTATTCTTCCAGTAGGGATATTCAGTTCCATCAAAGACTGGGCACGCAACGGAGACTTTGATTATCCCTGCAGTCGACATAGCTAAAACTCCAGGTGGTTAAACCGAATCACATAGAACAAGGGAGTACCTCGCTCCGATACCAATTGAAAGTGCTAGTGATCGACTAGAGGGGGGTGAGTAGGCGATTTTTAGCACTTTCACCATGTCCAATGCTTCGTCTGTTATTGTTTGGAAAGTAATTGCTGTTATTACATGACCCAAAAAAATACATTTTGTGCCACATCAGTAGATGCACGGACATCACAATAGGCATGCTGACTAGATAAACATTTGAACCTAGCTATTATGAAGGAAATTTGTATTGACAACAGTTTTCACTAGTGCAGAACCGGGCAATAGCACCAGTTCGTAAGGCCCTTTAGTGCCGGTTCGGTAACCGGCCCTAAATTGTGGGCACTAAAGGCCCCCCCTTTAGTACCGGTTCAGCACAAACCGGTGCTAAAGGGCAACCACGTGGCACGAGCCACTTCGGGGGCAGGGAGCCCTTTAGTACCGGTTGGTGACACCAACCGGTATTAAAATGTTGGGGCGGGGGTTTGGGTTTATGATTTCTTTTTCATTTAATTTTGTGTTTTCCATTTAATTCTTTTTCGTTTGCTGGTATTTTACGATACTACATATTGTACACATTATGCATATATATAAATAGAATTTCTAGTAGAACCGATCATAATATATATATATATATATATATATATATATATATATATATATATATCATCGAATGTCTCACAACCACCATTAATTAATTCACACATATATATATACAATTAGCTAGCTATCTACAATTTCTCCTAATTGGTGCCTTCGGAGCCAGTGGCATTAGCCTAATTGGTTCCTTCGGAGCACGATAACAATTGGAAGTGGTTCATGGGGGCGGTAGCGGGTAATAGTATTCTCCTTTGGGATCTATGACCTGGTCGAGCAAAAATCCCGCTATTTCCTCTTGAATTGCTTCTATGTGGTCCTCTGTTAGGAGCTTCTCCCGCACCTCTTTGAACTGTTAAGAAGGAGATCAATATGCATGTGTATTAGTTGTGTGACTAGATATCGATAATGGTGTAAAAATTGTGAATAGTGTTCTGACAAACGTACCCACTCCTATCTTTGAGATCTGCTCCTTTCGGACGCCATCATGCGAATGTTCTCACAAACGTAGTATGCACACAGATTATTCCCCGGCGCCTGCTTCAGGGCCTTTACAAGAATGGAATTTTATCAGATAATAATTAATCAAGCATGATAATTAAAGAGATGGCAGCTAGCTAGTACTACTTAATTACTTACCTGGGGTCGATACCATTTCAGATTTTGTTTCCATGGGCCTGGAGTGGCCCTGATGAACTTTGCCCAAGCCCTACCCGCCGACAAAGAAAATGAATAAATGGGTTATTAAATAGTTGTTATCAGGAAATGACAAACTAATTAAATAGGCCGAGATATAGTTAATAATGATTGAAATTACCTGTTGACTATCCCCTATACGATGGTGAAGTCACTTGCTTTCTTAAGTAGTGAGTCTAGTACTTCAACTGTTCCTTCATCAACTTTAATGATTAACAAGATCCAGTGAAATCTGCATGCACACACGTTTGTATGTCTTAATTAAGCGGGCATATGTAAGCAAAAACATGTAGCTAGCTAGTAGGCAAAAACAGAATTTGTAGTACAAGACAGTGTGACTCACTCGAAGTTGTAAGGAAGTAGTATATCTTCATTGTATTTGAGGCGCTTGAAGAACTCTAGCATACTTTCCTCTACACTTTTTTCGTAATATGGATCTAATTTCCATGTGTATTCATTAATGTTATTTGGGTCAACGAACCCAATGCCATAGCGTCCACCTTTTTCCATTTCATAAATCTTCATCCTGCATAATACCACAGAAAAGGATATAGTGAGGATAATTACAGGTAATGATTGATCAAAATGATCACTACAGCTAGCTTGAGACTTAAATTACAGAAAGAAATCACTTATAGACAATAGCAACTGACGATAGAATTGTCGAGTGCGTCTTGATTGTATAGCTGAAATAGTTCTGAATACTCAATGGTCACAGCTTTCTCATGGTAGTAATGATCCTTCTTGACATTCACCATGAGGGACTCTCGATTGGAAATCTTGATAATGTCCATGTACCATTGATGCAATTCATACATTCTCGTTCGGAGCTTATTGACCTCGTCTGGCTCGACCAAAGGTTGGCCCCGGGCATATTTCCGTTTTATTTCCTCCTCTCTAGTCAGAGACATGGGCTCAATATCGAGGAGTTGTCCAATAGTGATCATGAGCGTTTCAGCCTGCTCAATATGCTCCTCGGTTATTACATCACCCAGCCTGGGAACGTTAACAGTTTGCCCACAATAATATTGGGCGCGCCTACTCTCATGTGTTGTTGGCACAACAAGCGGGGGGATTGATTGCGCCGCCTGTTCTCCCAGCTAGGGAACGGTTTTACCGCTCCTTGTGCGAGCTGATTTGCTCGAGCTCGAGCTCGCCTCTTTTTGTAGACGTGCTAGATTTAACTTCTTGATGTGGCGCTCATAGTCTGTGTCAACAGGCTTGGAAGCTAGTGCTCTAGCCATACGAATGAAGTGGTCAATCTTTTCCACAGGCACTTTATCCCTTGGCGGCGGTGGCGGTTTCGGTGCAAAATGGGCTTCCACCTCGGCCTTCGATATGGCTACGTTTTCCTCCTCGGACTTGTCATAAGGCCTCTGCGGAAGAGGCGCGAGGCTTGGACCATATTGAAATCGCTTGCCTCCACATGTACCTCCAGTACTACCTCGACTTGTACCGCTACGCACCATAGCTGAGGCGGCTCTCTTCCGTGATTGCTGAGGCGGCAAAGACGGCTGACGTGGCTGAGTTGGAGGAGGAGGAGTGGCCTGAAGCTGTGCCGGACTTGGAGGAGGAGTGGCCTGAAGCTGTGCCGGACTTGGAGGAGGAGTGGCCTGACCCTTTGCCGGACTTGGAGGAGGAGGAGTGGCCTGAAGCTGTGCCGGACTTGGAGGAGGAGTGGCCTGACGCGTTGGTGGACTTGGAGGATCGGGAGTCTGCTGACTCGGTGGCGGACTTCGACAAGGAGTCAGATGACGCGGTGTCGGTGGCCTTCGAAAGATGATGCAATCCTTTCTCCATAGGATGATACGATGGTTGGCCTCTCCCAGTGTGTGCTCATCATCACCTCCAGGAATGTCAAGCTCTAGCCCCGAATATTGGTCCACCACCTCATCAACCAAGACACGAGCATAGCCCGCTGGAATCGGGTTGCAATGGAAGGTTGTCTCGGGGGGATTTGTAAAAGCAAGGGAGTCCGCCACCTTCATGGATATGTTCTTCATTTTAAAGTGTAGCTCACAGTTAGTGTTCTCCTTGATGTCATCCACTTGGTAGCTATCCAGCAATGCGTCGCTTGGGCCGGAACCCATGCTACTTCTCGGCATGGATGGGACGGTACTATCCAATGGTGGATCATCCGCTAGCTGCTGAGATCCCCTTTGCTGGCTAAGTGAGTCGATCTGCTCCCGCTGCCGCTGGAATTTGACTGCCAAGTCCGCGTGCGCTGATTCTAGGCCTTGAAGGCGTTCATAGTCTAGCTTCCTCTGCTCCTCCTCCATCTTCCACTTCTTCTCCTCCGCAATCTTCTTTCTCGCACGGGTTCTGTAGTCGGCGTTCCAGTCCGAAAACCCCTCATACCACGGAATATCGCCCATGCCTCGTGTTCTTCCCGGGTGTTCAGGATTTCCCAGGGCACGCGTAAGCTCGTCGTTCTCTCTGTTGGGCTGGAACACCCCCGATCGAGCCTCTTCTATTGCAACAAGTAGCTTATCTTCGGCTCCGTCCAGACATGCCTTCTTCGAGACTTTGCCTGTCTTCGGGTCCAACTCCCCCCATGCGCATAGAACCAAGTCCTGCACCTGGGGGGCCAGCTTAATGTTTCTGGAGTGACACCTGCATCCTCCATCTCTTTCTCAGACTTATCCCACTTAGGCATTCACACCGCATAGCCACCTGGCCCCAGCTTATGGAACTTATCCTTTTTTGCGGCATTGGCCTTGTTTATTCTCGACCGTTCATTAGATAATTCCGAATCCTTGAATTTCACAAAATCATCCCAATGAGCACTTTGCTTCTCCAGTGTTCCCTCGAATACTGGAGTGTTCCTTCCTCCCTTGACGTACTTGGCCCATTCACAATTCTTGTGGTTCTTGAATGCAACCGCCATCTTCCTAAGAGCAGCGTCCTTGACTTTCTCCACATCTGCATCTGTGAAATGATCTGGTAGGGTGAAATGTTCCATGAGCGTTTCCCAAAGCAGAAGTTTTTGTCTGTCATCGACAAAAGTAACTCCTGGACGTGGCTTTGCTAGCTCTCTCCATTCTTGAAGGGAGATCGGGAGTTGGTCCTTCACACGAACTCCGCACTGACGAATGAACTTGTCCGCAATCTTCTTAGGAGCTAATGGTTCGCCATTAGGTTTGATGGACTCAACATTGTACTTTGCGCCCTCCTTCAACTTTTTGTTCGGGCCTCGTTTCCTGTTGCCTGAAGATTTGCTCGATCCGGATGGCTGAAAGAAGAAAGATCGATTCGTTAATATATCTTCAAGTCATTTAAAACATGTGATGACCACCAGATGCCTGCTTATATAAATATATATACCTCGCCGGTCTTTGTTGTTTCAAGATCAACATTTTCTTCGTCATGTTCATAGTTCATGACTTCACCAATTCGGTCGTCGCGATCGAATATCATATCACCCTCCCCGGTGTTGTTTAGATATTCGGAGCCGTCATAATCTTCTTCATTCTGATCATCATCTGGCCCGCGAGGATTGCGTATGATATTGAACAGGGCCTCTTCTCCCTCTCTACCGGTATTGTCCACCATAGGTTTTGTTTAACTAATCCAAAAGCAATATATTCAAATTACAATGCATGGATGCAATCAATTAATAAGGAAAAACTGAATCAATCATAGTACATAATAAGAATCATCGAATATAATCTCGAATACGTCGTCTCGAATAATAGATATAATCTCGAATACATCGTCTCGAATAATATATATAATCTCGAATAAATCATCTCGAATATTATATATCGAATACTTCACTAGCTAGCTAGCTAGCTAATAAAGATCGAATACTAGAGAGTAATCTAGGCGGTGGACAACCAAAGTGAAGGAACCATCACTGGATCATAGCTCGGGTGATCTCCCCAAAGAACCTGCCAAGTATTGGAGAACCTAACGTCCATAGAGCCATGTAGCGATGGACGTGCTTGTCCTCCTCCCTGACACGACGACGTACCACCTCCGGCGGGGCCGGCTCCCTCCGCACCGAAAGTGGCCCACACGAACGCCACCAAAGGAGATGAGGGTCGATGATGGGACCCCGGGCCGGGTTCCTCACCAAGCGTCGCGCCCCTGAAGGTAGCACCTCCCAGTGCCAACCCGGCAGAGCCCAGTCCCAGACATGGGTCCTTTGAAGCAGGACGTCGTCGCAAACGGGTCGACGGCGAGGATGCGGGCCGGGCATCATCGACAACAAATACTATATGCCACAAAAGTAAAGTAAAGTTTTTTAAATGATGGATTGTGATTTCATATATGCAAATTCTAAATTTTATAACTAAAACTAACTGTCGGTGTCAAAACCGATGGATCTCAGGTAGGGGGTCCCGAACTGTTCGTCTAGGCCGGATGGTAACAGGAGGCAAGGGACACGAAGTTTTACCCAGGTTCGGGCCCTCTTGATGGAGGTAAAACCTTACGTCCTGCTTGATTAATATTGATGATATGGGTAGTACAAGAGTAGATCTACCACAAGATTAGAGAGGCTAAACCCTAGAAGCTAGCCTATGGTATGATTGTTGTTCTGTATGTTGTCCTATGGACTAAAACCCTCCGGTTTATGTAGACACCGGAGAGGGTTATGGTTACACAAAGTCGGTTACAATGGTAGGAGATCTACATATCCATATCGCCAAGCTTTCCTTCCACGCCAAGGAAAGTCCCTTCCGGACACGGGACGAAGTCTTCAATCTTGTATCTTCATAGTCCAAGAGTCCGGCTGAAGGTATAGTCCGGCCATCCGGACACCCCCTAATCCAGGACTCCCTCAGTAGCCCCCGAACCAGGCTTCAATGACGATGAGTCCGGCGCGCAGATTGTCTTCGGCATTGGAAGGCGGGTTCTCTTCCGAATTCCGTGTACCTGTCGAATAAAGTCTAGTTTCTTGTAAATGTTGCGCTCCTTGGCTTCTACGCCCAATAATGGTCGTCTCCATGTGTCAAACGAATATGAAAAGTCTGAGTGTTTTTACATCCACACCCCTAGGCGCGTAAATGAGCCACCCATTTAAGGGGACGAGGATTTAGATCCAAACCACACCTTCTCCCCTTCGCGAGTGTTCATCAGAGCGCATCCGACAAAGGTCCATTCTACCATGGCCAGCCATCGCAACTCCTCTCTTCGCCCTTCCAGCCCTCAGCCTGGATATTGGGAGAGATGCTCCATCCCGCATAGCGAGATAGTGACGCTCCACACCAAGGGATTTCTCCCCCCGGCCTATATGGTCCCGGTTCGAGCCGGTCTTGCCATCTATAATGGTGGAGAGCAAGCGGAGAGTGCCCCTAATCCCTCCAAAGGTGAGAGGGTATGCCTTGTCCCTTATTTAATAAGAGGGCTCGGATTTCCAATCCATCTGTTTCTCCGGGGGTTCCTGGAGCTCTATGGCCTCCAGCTACACAATCTTACGCCTGCCTCCGTATTGCATATCGCGGGCTTCGTAGCCCTCTACGAGCTGTTTTTGGGTGTTGAGGCTCATTTCTGGCTGTGGAAAGAGCTATTCTGCCTTGTGCCCCGTTCTAAGAAGGGGTCAATGTATCAAGTGGGCGGAGCCGGAGTGTGGCGCATCGCCGGGACCGGATATCTATCTGGAACCCCAAAGAAGGTGTCCGAGGACTGGCCTCCGGAATGGTTTTACATAGAGGACGTCCCGCTGCCGGATTGTAACACCCCGGATATGATTTCCCCAATATGTAATCCAACTCTTGCCGTTTCTGGCGTTAAGTTATTTTTTTCTCGAGTTTGGGTCTTTGTCTCCGTGTGTTGTTATCATTGTCATGCATCTCATATCATGTCATCATGTGCATTGCATTGCATACATTTTCATCTCATGCATTCGAGCATTTTCCCCGTTGTCCGTTTTGCATTCCGGCGCTTCGTTCTCCTCCGGTGGTCATTTCTACCTTTCTTTCGTGTGTGGGGCTTAAACATTTCTGGATTGGACCGAGACTTGCCAAGCGGCCTTAGTTTACTACCGGTAGATCGCCTGTCAAGTTTCGTACCATTTGGACTTCGTTTGATGCTCCAACGGTTAACCGAGGGACCGAAAAGGCCTCGTGTGTGTTGCAGCCCAACACCCCTCCATTTTGGCCCAAAACCCACCAAACCCTCTCCATCATCTAGAGCGTTCAATCACGATCGCGTGGCCGAAAACCGCACCTCATTTGGACACTCCTAGCTCCCTCTACCTCTATATATAAACCCCCTGCTCAAATTCCGGATCTTCCCCGTCCAAACCCTAAAAAAATCGTCTCCGCCGCGCCGGACACGTCCGTCCCCGGCCGGACAGCGCCCGCCGCCGCCTCCGGCCAACCGGGGCGCGCCACATGGCGCCGCGCCCACATCGTTGTCCCGCGCCCGCCGCGGCCCGCCACGGCCCGCCGTGCCCAAGGTGGGCCCTCTCCTTCGCCGCACGGGGCCAGCACCCTCCCGCGCCCGAGCCGCCTCTCCCTCCGGCCGCGCCACCGCGCCTCCTCGCCGGCGGCGGCCACCCCACGCCGGCAAGCGCCGCCGCGCCCGGGCCGGCCACCGTCCCCGGCCGCGCCTCGCCGCCCGGCCTCTCCGGCCATCTTCGCCTCCGCCGCCATCCGCCATTCCCCGCGTCGTCGCCGGCAAGTTCCACTCCGGCGGTCAAGTCCAACTCCGGCGTCTACAGTGCATCCTGGCGGTCCTCGTAAACCGTGCCCGGCTAGATCTGGATCCGGATCTTGCCTCGGTTGATTTTTTTGCCTGAAACCCTAATTATTTTTGCTATGTTCATCGCATCGTAACTTTGCATCCGTAGCTCCGTTTTGGGCATATAGCATATCAAAATGTTCATCTCAAAGAGTACATCATTTCATCTCATTGCATCATTTCATTTGAGTTCATCTTGATGCCCGAAAAGCTGTTAGAGGAATGCTATTTGAGATAATTGTCAGATCTGCTGCTCCAATTAGATATTTGTCATTTTTGCCATGATTATTGTGTGCATGATATGCCCATGAGCTCTACATGTGTTTTTTTATATGTTTTGCCATCTATCCAGAGGTGCAACCCATGTATTTTTGTGATGTGTGTAGTGACAAGCACAAGATTGCAAAGTGGTGCATTCGTTATTGCTAATTTCTGGGACTTAGCATTTCCACTAAGTCCTTGGACTGTTTATCTCATTATGCCATATGTTCATGTTGTTTCCTAGTGATCCGTGCCTCTTTTGAGGATGATCAGTAAGGATGTTTTGTTAATCTTGTAGTGCTCTATCCATCCATGTCTTTGTTTTCAATTATGGAGCACCCTAGCTTGAGTCAATCGAGCTCTACTTTTGCTATTTCGTGAATCTGGGCAGATTGTCTACTTGTTAGCAATTTTGCCGAGGATGTTGTAGTTGATCCGTGCATTCTATGTTATTGTTCTTACCATGTCTAGCTTGCATTTTGTGTATTCTTGATGTGTGTATGCTTAGATTTTCATGACTTGCTCTGTAGTGAGTGCATCGAGCTCGTAAATCTGCCAACTTGATATCTGTTTCAGCATGCTCTAGTTTTCACTAAGTCTGTGAACTGATTATGTTTTTGCCATGTTCACATGCTTGCAAATGTATTTTTCTGATCCCTTTTGGCTCAAGGTCACTAAGGGACTTTTGTTAAGCTCTTTGAGTAGCTCCATTCCATGCTTTACTTTGCCATGTTCAGGTCCTGTAGCATATAGTTTTCATGCTCCAAAGCATGCTATCATATCTAAAATTCCACACAAGTGTTAATTTCACAGTCTGAAATCTGTTTACCAAATGCATTTTTTGCCATGCTTGTTTGAACCTGTTAATGGAAGAATTGGCCGTAGCTCAGTGTTCATCTTTTGTTAAGCATCATGAATGGATCCCTGCCATGTATTTTGTTGCCATGCTTGGGTGCTGTAGCATGTTCATCTTGTTGCATTTGGATGACTACTTGCTGTAAATCGCAGACCGGTGTCATATTTGAATCGCTTGGCATTTCCAAACCGTAACTCCGATTCCGGTGATCTTTATATCGTTTTCAAGCGATTTCATCTCATATTTGCTGTGGCACACTTGGATTACCAAGTTGAGTCCAGGTTCATTCTTTCCTTGTCAAATCTTGCATATGCATCACATATCGCATCCCACATAGCATACCATGTTTGCATCATATTGTTTGAGCTTTGCACGTGGTTGATTGTGTCCTTGTTGCTTGTTTGTCTTGTTTGGGTAGATCCGAGAGACGAGTTCGCTAACGAGGAGCCCGTTGAGTTTGCTTTCAAGGATCCAGTCAACTCTGACAACTTTGCAGGCAAGATGATCATACCCTCGAAATCACTACTATCTTTGCTTTGCTAGATGCTCGCTCTTTTGCTATGCCTATGCTATGATGCCTACCACTTGCTTATCATTCCTCCCAATTGGCATGTCAAACCTCTAACCCACCATGTCCTAGCAAACCATTGATTGGCTATGTTACCGCTTTGCTCAGCCCCTCTTATAGCGTTGCTAGTTGTAGGTGAAGATTGGAGACCGTTCCTTTTTGGAACATTATTTACTTGTTGGGATATCATTATATTGCCATGTTATCTTAATGCATATATATACTTGGTAAAGGGTGGAAGGCTCGGCCTCTCGCCTAGTGTTTTGTTCCACTCTTGCCGCCCTAGTTTCCGTCATATCGGTGTTATGTTCCCGGATTTTGCGTTCCTTACGCGGTTGGGTTATAATGGGTACCCCTTGATAGTTCGCCTTGATTAAAGCTTTTCCAGCAATGCCCAACCTTGGTTTTACCATTTGCCACCTACCCTATTTTTCCCTTGGGTTTCCGGAGCCCGAGGGTCATCTTATTTAAGCCCCCCCGGACCAGTGCTCCTCTGAGTGTTGGTCCAACCTAGAGCCCCTTGCAGCGCCACCTCAGGGAAACTAGAGGGCTAGTTTTAGTTGTACGGATTGCTTATCCGATTGTGCCCTGAGAACGAGATATGTGCAGCTCCTATCGGGATTTGTCGGCACATTCGGGCGGTGTTGCTGGATTTGTTTTAACTGGTCGAAGTGTCTTGAAGAACCAGGATACTGAGTCTGATCGGAATGTCTCGGGAGGAGGTCTATTCCTTCATTGACCGTGAGAGCTTGTCATGGGCAAAGTTGGGACTCCCCTGCAGGGATTTGAACCTTCGAAAGCCGTGCCTGCGGTTATGGGCAGATGGGAATTTGTCAATGTCCGGTTGTAGGTAACTTGAACCTTAATTTAATTAAAATAAATCAACTGTGTGAGTTACCATGATGGTCTCTTCTAGGCGAAGTCCGGGAAGTGAACACGGTGTTGGAGTAATGCTTGCGCAGGTTGTCCTCTAGTTACTCGTTCGCGCTTTGCTCTCTCTTCTCGCTCTCTTTTGCGAACATGTTAGCCACCATATATGCTAGTCGCTTGCTGCAGCTCCACATATTTACCTTGCCTTACCTATAAGCTTAAATAGTCTTGATCGCGAGGGTGCGAGATTGCTGAGTCCCTGTTACTCACAGATTACTATTAAACCAGATGCAGGACCTGATGACTCCGTTCCAGATGACGCACTAGAGCTCAAGTGGGAGTTCGACGAGGACTCACGCTTCTACTATGTTTCTTTCCCTGATGATCAATAGTGGTGCCCAGTTGGGGTGATCGGGACCGTGTCGCGTGTTGGGTTGTTCTTTTATTTTAGCGCTGTAGTCGGGCCAAGAGTGTTTGGATGATTTAATGCTATTTATGTACTTTGATTGACGTGGCGAGTGTAAGCCAACTATGTATCTCCCCTTTTATTATCTATATATATTACATGGGATGTTGTGAAAATTGCCTAACTTGCGACATTGCTTTCAATGCAGTTATGCCTCTAAGTCGTGCCTCGACACGTGGGAGATATAGCCGCATCGAGGGCGTTACAAGTTGGTATCATAGCCTTCCCCGACCTTAGGAGCCCCCATTGATTGATTGTTTTTAGCAGCCGTTGTTGAGTCTAGAAAAATGTTTTGAGTCATTTAGGATTTATATATCGGAGAGTTTAGGAATTCTTTTTACTTCCCAGTCTCCTCATCGCTCTGGTAAGGCATCCTGACGTAGATTTTTGACTCTTCTCTTCTCAAATTTCACAAAAAAAAATTAGGATCACGGGGGTATCTTGGAATAATTCCGGTGGTTTTGTGACGAGAACATTGTTCTTGGTGCCTCCTGTCTTTAGGGGTTGTGGCAGTGTCCCGGGGAGTTGAGCCTCGAGGTGTTGTCGTCACAATTTTATCGTTGCAGTTCTAGAATACCTGAGTTTAGTACGCCGACATCGAAAATCTCTTTTATGCAGTTCGTTGGTGAGATAACCTTGACGCCAACCAGTACTGGGGCGGGAGTTCAGGAGTATCGCCATAACTTGTATAACGGATGCTTTTCGAAGGTTGAGGTAGATGGTTTCCGAAGTTTTTCTCGGTTATCTGTTGAAGGATGGATACAGCTGGATGTAGGATTTGCTAGATTTGGGTGAGATATTATGCTTCCCCTGTATCCCCAACACCTGATTGCATAACCGGAAAGGTTCGGGAGTTTAATAGGTGGGAATTCTTGTAGCTCTAGTTCTTCTTCCATGGATATTTGGTTTGAGATTGGGATTTCTTACTGAGTATTCGTTCTTGATCTGTACCTTGTTGATTTATTCCTCTACCCAAATTCTAAGTGGCTTCTCAATTTATGGATATGTGACCATTTCAAGTGGAATGCATTCGTTCATTTTGTTCAGTTGTGAAGACTATATGTTGCAATTTTCATTCCGTTGGTTTCAGCTTCAATATTTATCTATCAATGTGCTAATGGATGTCAACCTCTTTAGGATGGCTCCTCCAACGCGCACGACTCCGAATCCTGATCCGCCACCACCTCCACCTCCTCCGGAGGCATGTCAAGCTGTGATTGCCGCAACCAATGCAAACACACAGTTGATCATGCAAATTCTTCAAGAGCGCAATCAAGCGAACCAAGGCAACCAAGGCAACAATCAGAATCACTTTGCTACACTCAACCAATTCCTTGCAAATCAGACAAAGACTTTCAGCAATTGTGTTGAGGCAACTGATGCTGACAATTGGCTAGTGGATCTGTGCAAGCATTTTGAGTGGTGTAACATCAGGCCTGAGGACTTTGTCAAGTTCGCTTCCTTCCAACTCAAAGACCAAGCTGCAGAATGGTTCCAGCAGTACAAGGATTCCAGAGGAGGCCGTGTGATTACCTGGGATGAATTCCGTCAAGATTTCAAAGCTCATCATATCCCTCAGAGCATGGTTGAAAGCAAGCGTGAGGAATTCCGCAACCTGAAGCAAGGCTCTTTGTCTGTCGATGACTACAACAAGTTGTTCCAGAAGCTCACCCGCTTTGCTAAGAAGGACGTCCCTGATGAGAAGAGCATGATATACCAGTTCAGGGGTGGTCTCAGATAAGAAATCCAGCTAGCTCTTGTTCTCTTTGAGCCCTTGAGGTACGATGAGTTCTACAACATGGCATTGAAGCAAGAGGCTGCTCAACTGAGGTGTGATGCTTCAAAAAGTGAGTCAGAGATGCTACTCCTTCTTCCTCTACTCAAGTGGCCAAGCAGCAGAAGTATTGGCTTCCACCTCCTCCGTTTCGTCAGCCGTATCAGAAGAGCAAAGGTGGCAGTGGATCTTCCCACCCACCCAACCCTTGCTTTCAGAACAAGACTTCGTCTCAAGCTCCAAGATTGAGTGCTCCATATCACCGTACGCTTTCAGAGGTCACGTGCAACAAGTGCCAACAGAAGGGTCACTATGCCAACAAGTGCTTCAACCAAAGGCGTCTTCCTCCTCCTCCTCCTGTGAGATCAGCAAGTACAGCTGTGGTCAAGCATAACCCCAAGTATGCCAAGGTCAATATGGTGAATGCAGCTCAGGCAGAGGATTCGTCAGATGTCATCATGGGTAACCTTCCTGTTAACGATATTCCTGCAAGAGTTCTTTTTGACACTGGTGCATCGCATTGTTTCATCTCGAGACCTTTTGCATCTACGCATGATTTTGTTACTCAAGTGTTGTCGAAACCGTTGGCTATTGTCTCTCCGGCCTGTCAAATGACATCTCGAGTATGCGTTCTGGATGTTACAATCACTTTGGGTGACTATAAGTTCTTGTCCTCTCCATATGTTCTTGGTGACTTGGATATTGATCTTATTCTCGGAATGGATTGGCTTTCTAAGCACAAGGCTTAGCTTGATTGTGCAGCCAGGCATATTCAATTGACTCATTCGTCTGAGGATGTAATTGTCTTTGCCGCTCGTGATGATACCATCCGTCTGTTTTCTCTCAATGAGAAGGGTCAACTAGATGCTATCTCGCAGATTCCAGTCGTTTGCGAATATCAAGACGTCTTTCCAGAAGAGCTTCCAGGAATGCCTCCGCACCAGCCAGTTGAATTCGTCATTGATCTTGAGCCTGGCACGGAACCAGTGTGCAAGCGTCCTTACAAGCTCGGACCTGAAGAGTTGAAGGAGCTGAAGAAGCAACTCGATATCCAAGAAAGAATGGGTCTCATCTGACCTAGTTCTTCTCCGTGGTGTTGTGGTGTTCTTTTTGTGAAGAAGAAGGATGGAACGGACCGACTTTGTGTTGATTACCGTCCATTGAACAAGAAGACCATCAAGAACAAATACCCACTTCCCAACATCAACGAGCTGTTCGAACAACTCAAAGGTGCCCAAGTATTCTCCAAGCTTGATCTCCGTATGGGTTATCACCAGATTCGTATCCGTGAGCAAGATATTCCCAAGACGGCTTTGAGGACAAGCTATGGTTCATATGAATACACTTTCATGTCTTTTGGTCTCGTCAACGCTCCTCCGACGTTCTCTCGCATGATGAACTTCATCTTCAACGCCTACACGAATGACTTTGTTTTGGTCTATCTCGACGACATTCTGGTCTTTTCAAAGAACAAGGAAGATCATGCCAAGCACTTGCGTTTGGTACTCAATAAGCTGAGGGAACACCAGTTCTACGCCAAGTTCTCTAAGTGCGAATTTTGGCTTGATGAGGTTCTTTATCTTGGTCATATCATCTCTGCCAAGGGCATTGCGGTGAATCCTGAGAAGGTGTCTGCAATTGTGAATTGGGAACCAACTCAGAACGTGAAGCAACTCCATAGCTTCCTTGGTCTCGCAAGCTACTGTCGAAGATTCGTTGAAAACTTCTCTAAGATCGCGAAGCCTCTCTCAAATCTTCTCCAGAAGCATGTCAAGTACGTTTGGTCTCCGGAGTGTGACATTGCTTTCAACACTTTGAAAGAGAAATTGGTCACTGCTCCAGTTCTGACTCCGCCTGATGAATCCAAGCCGTACGAGGTCTTTTGTGATGCCTCTCTCCAAGGTCTCGGCGCAGTGTTGATGCAAGAGAAGAAAGTTGTGGCTTATACCTCTCGCCAGTTGAAGCCCAATGAGAAGAACAACCCCACTCATGACCTCGAGTTGGCGGCAGTTGTGCATGCTCTTTTGACTTGGAGACATCTCTTATTGGGAAGGAAAGTGGACGTCTTCACTGACCACAAGAGTCTCAAGTACATCTTTGCTCAGCCTAATCTCAACCTCAGGCAGACTCGATGGGTTGAAATGATTCAAGAGTATAATCCGAGTATCGAGTATACTCCAGGCAAGGCCAATGTGATTGCTGACGCATTGAGCAGGAAGGCTTATTGCAATAGTCTGATTCTCAAGACTTATCAACCCGAGCTTTGTGAAGCTTTCCGCAAACTTAATCTGCAAGTTGTTCCTCAAGATTTCCTCGCCAACCTTCAAGTCTCTCCTACCTTGGAAGACCAGATTCGCCAAGCTCAACTTCTCGATGCTATGGTGAAAAAGGTGAAGATTGGGATTGCCAAGAGTCAACCCAAGTACAAGTGCTACCGCATTGATGACAAGGATACTCTCTTCTTCGAGGATCGTATTGTTGTGCCCAAAGGTGACCTTCGTAAAGTGATCATGAACGAGGTTCACAATTCTCTCCTCTCCATCCACCCTGGGAGCACGAAGATGTATCAGGACCTCAAGCAGGCTTATTGGTGGACTCAAATGAAGCGCGAGATTGCTCAATTCGTGAATGAATGTGATGTCTGCAGAAGAGTGAAGGCAGAACACCAAAGGCCAGCTGGTCTCCTCCAACCTCTTGCAATTCCAGAATGGAAGTTTGACCACATTGAGATGGACTTCGTGACTGGGTTTCCAAAGTCCAAACATGGCAATGATGCTATATTCGTTGTCATCGACAAACTCACTAAAGTGGCTCACTTTCTTCCTATCAAAGAGTCTCTCATTGCAGCTCAATTGGCGGAACTCTATACCTCTCGAATTGTCTCTCTGCACGGTATTCCTCAGGTGATCTCTTCAGACCGTGGTAGCATCTTTACCTCCAAGTTTTGGGATTCTTTTCAGAAGGCCATGGGCACCAACATTCACTTCAGCACAGCTTTCCATCCTCAAACTAGCGGTCAAGTCGAGCGTGTCAACCAGATTCTTGAAGATATGCTCAGGGGTTGTGTGATCTCCTTCGGCATGAGGTGGGAGGATTGTCTTCCATATGCTGAATTCTCCTACAACAACAGTTTTCAAGCAAGTTTGGGCAAGGCCCCATTTGAAATTCTGTATGGCAGGAAGTGCCGTACCCCTCTCAACTGGTCTGAAACCGGTGAACGTCAGCTTTTCGGTAATGACTTAATCACAGAGGCAGAGGAAATGTGCAAAGTCATTCGAGATAACCTCAAAGCAGCCCAATCCCGCCAGAAGAGCTACTATGATAGTAAGCACCGTGATTTGGCTATCGAGATCGGAGATCATGTTTACCTCCGCGTCTCTCCTATGAAAGGTACTCGTCGCTTCGGTATCAAAGGAAGCTTGCCCTAGATACGTGGGACCTTTCAAGATCGTCAGCAAGAGAGGCGATCTCGCCTATCAACTCGAGCTTCCTTCAAACTTTGCAAATGTGCATGACGTGTTCCATGTCTCTCACCTCCGAAAGTGCTTCAAGACTCCTGACCGCACCGTCAACTTCGAAGACATTGAGCTCCAACCAGATCTTTCCTATCGTGAGCACCCCGTTGCTATTCTTGAAGAGACTGAACGCAAGACTCGCAACAAGTCGATCAAATTCCTGAAAGTCAAGTGGTCACACCATTCCGACCGTGAAGCCACCTGGGAACGCGAGGATCACCTCCATTCTGAGTACCCGGCATTCTTTCAGTCCTAGATCTCGGGACGAGATCCTTTCGTAGTGGTGGAGTGTTGTAACACCCCGGATATGATTTCCCCAATATGTAATCCAACTCTTGCTGTTTCCGGAGTTAAGTTATTTTTTTCTCGGGTTCGGGTCTTTGTCTCCGTGTGTTGTTATCGTTGTCATGCATCTCATATCATGTCATCATGTGCATTGCATTACATACGTGTTCATCTCATGCATTCGAGCATTTTCCTCGTTGTCCGTTTTGCATTCCGGTGCTCCGTTCTCCTCCGGTGGTCATTTCTACCTTTCTTTCGTGTGTGGGGATTAAACATTTCCGGATTGGACCGAGACATGCCAAGCGACCTTGGTTTACTACCGGTAGACCGCCTGTCAAGTTTCGTACCATTTGGACTTCGTTTGATGCTCCAACGGTTAACCGAGGGACCGAAAAGGCCTCGTGTGTGTTGCAGCCTAACACCCCTCCATTTTGGCCCAAAACCCACCAAAACCCTCTCCATCATCTAGAGCGTTCGATCACGATCACGTGGCCGAAAACCGCACCTCATTTGGACACTCCTAGCTCCCTCTACCTCTATATATAGACCCCCCTCCTCAAATTCCGGATCTTCCCCGTCCAAACCCTAAAAAAATCGTCTCCGCCGCGCCGGACATGTCCGTCCCCGGCCGGAGAGCGTCCGCCGCCGCCTCCGGCCAACCAGAGCGCGCCACATGGCGCCGTGCCCACATCGCCGTCCCGCGCCCGCCGCGGCCCGCCGGACCCAAGGTGGGCCCTCTCCTTCGCCGCGCCGGGACAGCACCCTCCCACGCCCGAGCCGCCTCTCCCTCCGCCCGCGCCTCCTCGCAGGCGGCTGCCGCGCCCGGGCTGGCCACCGTCCCTGGCCGCGCCTCGCCGCCCGGCCTCTTCGGCCATCTCCACCTCCGCCACCTCCGCCGTTCCCCGCGTCGTCGCCAGCAAGTTCCACTCCGGCGGTCAACTCCAACTCCGGCGTCTACAGTGCATCCCGGCGGCCTCGTAAACTGCGCCCGGCTAGATCTGGATCCGGATCTTGCCTCGGTTGATTTTTTTTGCCGAAACCCTAATTATTTTGGCTATGTTCATCGCATCGTAACTTTGCATCCGTAGCTTCGTTTTGGGCATATAGCATATCATAATGTTCATCTCAGAGAGTACATCATTTCATCTCATTGCATCATTTTCATTTGAGTTCATCTTGATTCCCGAAAAGCTTTTATAGGAATGCTATTTGAGATAATTGTCAGATCTGCTGCTCCAATTAGATATTTGTCATTTTTGCCATGATTATTGTGTGCATGCTATGCCCATGAGCTCTACATGTGTTTTTTTATATGTTTTTCCATCTATCCAGAGGTGCAACCCATGTATTTTTGTGATGTGTGTGGTGACAAGCACAAGATTGCAAAGTGGTGCATTCATTATTGCTAATTTCTGGGACTTAGCATTTCCACTAAGTCCTTGGACTGTTTATCTCATTATGCCATATGTTCATGTTGTTTCCTAGTGATCCGTGGCTCTTTTGAGGATGATCAGTAAGGATGTTTTGTTAATCTTGTAGTGCTCCATCCATCCATGTCTTTGTTTTCAATTATGGAGCACCCTAGCTTGAGTCAATCGAGCTCTACTTTTGCTATTTCGTGAATCTGGGCAGATTGTCTACTTGTTAGCAATTTTGCCGAGGATGTTGTAGTTGATCTGTGCATGCTATGTTATTGTTCTTACCATGTCTAGCTTGCATTTTGTGTATTCTTGATGGGTGTATGCTTAGATTTTCATGACTTGCTCTGTAGTGAGTGCATCGAGCTCGTAAACATGCCAACTTGATATATGTTTCAGCATGCTCCAGTTTTCACTAAGTCTGTGAACTGATTATGTTTTTGCCATTTTCACATGCTTGCAAATGTATTTTCTGATCCCTTTTGGCTCAAGGTCACTAAGGGACTTTTGTTAACCTCTTTGAATAGCTCCATGCCATGCTTTACTTTGCCATGTTCAAGTCATGTAGCATATAGTTTTCATGCTCCAAAGTGTGCTATCTGATCTGAAATTCTAGACAAGTTTTAATTTCACACAGTCTGAAATCTGTTTACCAAATGCATTTTTTGCCATGCTTGTTTGAACCTGTTAATGGATGAATTGGCCGTAGCTCAGTGTTCATATTTTGTTAAGCATCATGAATGGATCCCTGCCATGTATTTTGTTGCCAAGCTTGGGTGCTGTAGCATGTTGATCTTGTTGCATTTAGATGACTACTTGCTGTAAATCGCAGACCGGTGTCATATTTGAATCGCTTGCCATTTCCAAACCGTAACTCTGATTCTGGTGATCTTTATATCGTTTTCAAGCAATTTCATCTCATCTTTCTAGTGGCACACTTGGATTACCAAGTTGAGTCCAGGTTCATTCTTTCCTTGTCAAATCTTGCATATGCATCACATATCGCATCCCGCATAGCATACCTTGTTTGCATCATATTGTTTGAGCTTTGCACGTGGTTGATTGTGTGCTTGTTGCTTGTTTGTCTTGTTTGGGTAGAGCTGGGAGACGAGTTCGCTAACGAGGATCCCGTTGAGTTTGCTTTCGAGGATCCAGTCAACTCTGACAACTTTCCAGGCAAGATGATCATACCCTCGAAATCACTACTATCTTTGCTTTGCAAGATTCTCGCTCTTTTGCTACCACTTGCTTATCATGCCTCCCAATTTCCATGTCAAACCTCTAACCCATCATGTCCTAGCAAACCCTTGATTGGCTATGTTACCGCTTTGCTCAGCCCCTCTTATAGCGTTGCTAGTTGTAGGTGAAGATTGGAGACCGTTCCTTTTTGGAGCATTATTTACTTGTTGGGATATCATTATATTGCCATGTTATCTTAATGCATCTATATACTTGGTAAAGCGTGGAAGGATCGGCCTCTCGCCTAGTGTTTTGTTCCACTCTTGCCGCCCTAGTTTCCGTCATATCGGTGTTATGTTCCCGGATTTTGCGTTCCTTACGTGGTTGGGTTATAATGGGAACCCCTTGATAGTTCTCCTTGAGTAAAGCTTTTCCAGCAATGCCCAACCTTGGTTTTACCATTTTCCACCTAGCCTCTTTTTCCCTTGGGTTTCCGGAGCCCGAGGGTCATCTTATTTAAACCCCCCCGGGCCACTGCTCCTCTGAGTGTTGGTCCAACCTAGAGCCCCTTGCAGCGCCACATCGGGGAAACTCGAGGGCTGGTTTTAGTTGTACGGATTTATTATCCGATTGTGCCCTGAGAATGAGATATGTGCAGCTCCTATCGGGATTTGTCGGCACATTCGGGCAGTGTTGCTGGATTTGTTTTAAATGGTCGAAGTGTCTTGAAGAACCGGGATACCGAGTCTGATCGGAATGTCTCGGGAGGAGGTCTATTCCTTCATTGACCATGAGAGCTTGTCATGGGCTAAGTTGGGACTCCCTTGCAGGGATTTGAACTTTCGAAAGTCGTGACCGCGGTTATGGGCAGATGGGAATTTGTTAATGTCCGGTTGTAGATAACTTGAACCTTAATTTAATTAAAATAAATCAAGTGTGTGAGTTACCGTGATGGTCTCTTCTCGGCGGAGTCCGGGAAGTGAACACGGTGTTGGAGTAATGCTTGCGCAGGTTGTCCTCTAGTTACTCATTCGTGCTTTGCTCTCTCTTCTCGCTCTCTTTTGCGAACAGGTTAGCCACCATATATGCTAGTCGCTTGCTGCAGCTCCACATATTTACCTTGCCTTACCTATAAGCTTAAATATTCTTGATCGCGAGGGTGCGAGATTGCTGAGTCCCTGAGACACACAAATAACTATTAAACCAGACGCAGGACCTGATGACTCCATTCCAGATGACGCGCTAGAGCTCAAGTGGGAGTTCGACAAGGACTCACGCCGTTACTATGTTTCTTTCCCTGATGATCAGTAGTGGTGCCCAGTTGGAGTGATCGGGACCGTGTCGCATGTTGGGTTGTTCTTTTATTTTGGCACCGTAGTCGGGCCATGAGTGTTTGGATGATGTAATGCTATTTATGTACTTTGATTAACGTGGCGAGTGTAAGCCAACTATGTATCTCCCCTTTTATTATCTATATATATTACATGGGATGTTGTGAAGATTGCCTAACTTGCGACGTTGCTTTTAATGCGGTTATGCCACTAAGTCATGCCTCGACACATGGGAGATATAGCCGCATCGAGGGTGTTACACGGATCGCGTCCGGATTGGCCTCCCTGAGTTCGACAGTGCTCCACTAAAGAAGCGCCTAAGTTGGCGTCCACGGAGCCCTCAGAGGGAAAGTGACAACGACGTTATTTACCTGATGGGCCGAATAAGATTGTTAGCTCATTCCGGACTGACCATGATCGGGGTCATGGCCGCATGCATCATGCGAGGGGTGCAGCTGCTACAGTAGAGAGGCCACCCCATGTGGGACTTCAACGGGGAGGACGACGCCACCCGCTACGGCCGTAAGGGGCCGGATTCGGCTGCGGCTCTAACAAAGACCTTGTCCGCTTTGTACAAGGGAGAAGAAGAGGATTTTCTCCGCGTCGACCCAAATGGTGGATTTTCTATGTACAATCCTCCAAGCTGGGTAAGTGATCGCATCTTGCCCTTCCGTTTTATATCCCCATTGTTAAATATTCAGTCTAGTGACTTCAACGCAGGAACTGCGCCAGGCTGTTAAAGAAATAAACAGCCCTCCTCCACAACCTGAGGACACAGGACAGTCCTTCGGCCCGGCCTCTCAAGAGGATCCAGACTTATTTGTGGAGCTGATTGATGGAGTGTTCCATCAATTGAGCAAGGACAACGCCTTGGTGGCCATTATGGCCGATTACCCAGGGCTAATCCCGGCCTCCCAGGTAACTGAGATCGAAGTCCCAATACCCCGAATAGGGGTCCACCCTCTCGTGTTTTCAGTTTCCTAATTACAAGCAAGCTTTGCAGGGGAGGTTTCTGAGACGGGAGGCCGAACATGCGGCAACAAGCCAATGAGGGGCCGCAGGGCCCCGTGGGCAGAAAAGAGGTGCAGTCCGGACCGAGGCGTCAGCGCAAAGGTATGGCGCGCCCCCTTATCCCAGGTGTTATACCTTCAAGGCATATTAACACTCGTGCTCTCTTCAGGACAAAGAGACCTCGCCGGACTATATTCGGAGAGACTGCCAATCACGCCTCCACCAGCCAGGCTCCAAAGCCTGGTCCGGAGGTGGAGGCGAACACAAGGCGCTTACCGGACGCTCCTCCGACGGAGGATGTGGACAGGTTGTCTGCCACCAACTCTGAGGTGGAGAGTGCCATGAACCACAGGCGTCGCCGGACAATTCTTCGCGACACTTGTTTCTCCCAAGACGCATTAGATGCCTTCAAGTCGGGAGATGCATACCTCCGTGCTGCTCAAAATGGTCTAGCCAGAGCCACGGAGCAATATGTAAAATACATACGGGTAAGAAAATTTTGGTAATTATATATATATACCAGTAGCCCCCGAGACTTGAAAGAGTTAGAATAACTGATTTAAGGATCATTTGTTATGCAGGTTCTTACAGAAAAGAATTCCCTACTGTCCCAGGAGCTGGAAGAGTGCAAAGCCCAACTTGAGGCCGCACTAGCCGCGGCAGGGGAGCCCAAGGAGACCCCCTCTGGTAATATACACTTCGAAAGATAAGTATTTTGCGAAGCACGGCATGGGTGCGAATATGACAAATGAAATTGCAGATGGCGCCGGATTGAATCCGGAAAGGCAACACCTTCTACGCCAGCTGAAGGCTGGTGAGAAGGTGCTGACAAAGGTGAGGCGGGAGAAGAACGATCTCTGAGATGCCAACACTAAGCTGGACGTTGAACTGAAGGATGTTCGTGCCCAGTTGTTGGACTCCGTTAAGGAGAATCAGCGGCTTCGGCGCGGCATATTTAGTAAGTTCTTCAACGAACCTTTGAAAAAAGTTCGGCGGGGAAGTCGACTAACAGAGTAATGTCTGTAGGTGTGCTAATAGGTCGTCCTGCAGAGGAGATGCCCGGTTCTATGGGTGACCTTCTTCCCGAGCTCTCGCAACTGCTCGAGCGAGTTTGGCCTGCGATGCAAGGCATAGCCCGGGCCTTGTGGCCATCCATCTCCATGCCCGAAGGTCTTGGATAGCTTGCGGAGAAGCTAAAGGGAGTACGGCGGCGCTTCCAATTGTGGAAGGTATCGGCCTGCCGTCAAGGCGCTAGGGAGGCCTGGGCCATGGTAAAGACGCGGTACACAAAGGCTGACCCCAACCACATGGCCGAGGTCGGTCCTGTGGGGCCTGATGGGAAGGAGATCCCTGTAAGCTTAGTATACGGCCAAGTAGAATTGGCCGCAAAGTATTCCCAGCAGGATCGTAAATTAGACAGCTTGTTAGATGGTATTGAAGAGGAATACAATCAGTCAGAATGACTATGTAATTTAATTGACATTTATAATGCCTTCTAGCCGGCTTGTAGATTATTTGTCATGGCCGACCTTTTCGCGTCAGCCTCGGGACCTGACGGTCCGGAGTGTGTCTGAATTCCCATGCGGTTATATAAGAACCGGGGAATGCATGGAGACCAGGCGTAGGGGTCATTAGTGCGTGAACAGACAAGTGCCCGACTAGTTATGTTATATTACATGGTTAGTAAGAAACATCTTCTAGGGAGAATAGTTCCGTTAGGGGTTCCTTTTCCTGGGAGGCATGCCCTAAAGTGCATGCCTATTCTGCGAAAAAGACGCGGGAAAAAGCATCTGGGGGCGTATAAATAGATAAGTTAAAAGATCATCTTTTAGGTCACCGACCGAATATTCCCTTAAGAACGCTAGCTTTCGGCTTCACCTAGTCTGAGGTACACATTCGGCTGATCCGGCAGTAACAATCACAGAGGTGCTCCCTTTACCGCCTAGCCGAATAATCGGGAACGTAGGGGTAAGCACAGGAGCCAGGCAACCCAGCTTGGCCAAAACTTAAGTCATATCGATGCATATAATGGTGAAATAAAAGGTACAAGCGGAAGTGTAACACATGTGTTGGGCGTGAAACCCGTATAAATAAGCTTCTGTTAAAAGAAGCCCCCAGGTTTAATGAGTGTGAATAGCACGTCATTGGATGAGCCTTTGAAGGCTATAAGCGAAAGGAAGTGGAGAAGGAGAGAAATGTAAGACAGACAATATATAAAAAATGGACAGAGGAAGAAGATGAACACAGAGTCCGGTGCTAGGCATAGAATCTTCGAAGACGGGCTGCGTTCCATGGGTTCGGCTCGAGTCGGTTATCCGATGCATCTCGCAGGCGGTATGCTCCACCAGTCAGGACTTGGTCAATTATGAAGGGACCTTCCCACTTGGGCTTGAGTTTGTCCTTTTTCTTGTCCGGCAGGCGTAGAACTAATTCGCCAACGTTGTAATTTTTGGCCCGTACTTCTCTGCTTTGGTATCTTCGAGCCTGCTGTTGATAGAATGCGGAACGGGCTTTTTCCATGTCACGCTCCTCCTCCAATGCGTCCAAACTATCCTGCCGATCGAGCTCGGCTTCTCTTTCTTCGTACATGCGCACTTGAGGTGAGTCAAGAATTATGTTGCAAGGCAAAACTGCCTCTGCGTCGTACACCATAATGGATGGTGTGTATGCGGTGGTGTGATTTGGCGTGGTCCGCAGCCCCCAGAGTACGGAGTCGAGCTCCTCTACCCAGTGCATGTTAGATTCCTTGAGGGACCGCACTAATCTTGGTTTGATGCCGCTCATGATAGGACCATTTGCACGTTCGACCTGGCCGTTAGTTTGTGGGTGATAGACGGAAGCATAATCGAGCTTGATGCCCATGTTTTCGCACCAAAGTTTTACCTCGTCGGCCGTAAAGTTCGTGCCGTTATCAGTGATGATGCTGTGGGGGACGCCGTGACGGTCTACAACCCCGGATATAAAGTCTATCACCGGTCCGGATTCGGCCATCTTAACAGGCTTGGCTTCTATCCATTTGGTGAACTTATCCACCATGACCAGTAAGTATTTTTGCTTGTGGGTTCCGCTTTTAATGGGTCCAACCATGTCAAGCCCCCAGACCGCGAAGGGCCAAGTGATGGGGATAGTTTGGAGGGCGGTGGGTGGCATATGGCTTTGGTTTGCAAAGAGCTAGCAACCGACGCATCGTTGGACTAAGTCATGTGCGTCTGCCCGGGCCTTCGGCCAATAAAAGCCTGTACGGAAGGCCTTGCTTACAAGGGACCGAGCTGCAGCGTGATGACCGCCGAGTCCGGCATGAATTTCAGCCAGGAGGTTCCGCCCTTCCTCTTCGGAGATGCACCTTTGAAGGACTCCGGTAGTGCTTTTCTTATAAAGCTCTCCCTCGTGGACTTTGTAGGCTTTGGATCGTCGCACTATGCAGCGTGCCTCATTTTGGTCCTCGGGGAGTTCCTGCCTAGTAAGGTAGGCGATGAATGGTTCTGTCCACGGGGCGATGATGGCCATTATTACATGGGCTGAAGGTGTTATTTCATTGGCAGAGCCTCCGATTGTGTCAGAATGTTCGGTGTCGGGCAGTGCGGTTGGGTCCGAGCTGTTATTGTTCGGCTCCCCTTCCCATACTACAGATGGCTTAAACAGCCTTTCCAAGAAGATGTTGGGGGGGACTACATCACGTTTTGCGCCGATGCGTGCCAGGACATCTGCCGCCTGATTATTTTCCCGGGCTATATGGTGAAATTCAAGCACCTCGAACCGAGCTGACATTTTTAGGATGGCGTTGCAGTAAGCTGCCATTTTTGGATCCTTGGCATCAAAGTCTCCATTTATTTGGGATATTGCGAGGTTCGAGTCCCCGCGCACCTCTAGGCGTTGAATGCCCATGGATACTGCCATCCGGAGACCATGTAAAAGGGCCTCATATTCGGCTGCATTGTTGGAGTCTGTGTACATAATCTGGAGTATGTATTGAACTGTGTCTCCTGTGGGGGACGTCAAAACGACGTCAGCCCCTAGTCCGGCCAACATCTTGGAGCCGTCGAAATGCATGATCCAATTTGAATATGTGCCGTACTCTTTAGGGAGTTTGGCCTTCGTCCATTCTACGACGAAGTCCGCCAAAACTTTCGATTTGATGGCTCGTCGTGGCTTATAAGTTATGTCGAACGGGAGGAGCTCAATGGCCGATTTTGCAATCTGGCCCGTTGCGTGACGGTTGTTTATAATGTCGTTAAGTGGTACTTCTGAGGCTACTGTTATTGAACACTCTTGATAGTAGTGTCGTAGCTTCCGGGATGCCATGAATATCACGTACGCAATCTTTTGATAATGCGGGTACCGTGATTTGCACGGAGTGAGGATAGTGGACACATAATAGACTAGCTTTTGAAGGGGGAATTTGTGTCCGTTAGTTTCTCGTTCGACGAAGAGCACTGTGCTTACAACCTGATGTGTTGCTGCAATGTACAATAGCATTGGTTCGCCAATGTTTCGCGTGGCCAGGACTGGGTTTGTTGCCAATATGGCTTTTATTTCGTCGAGTTCGACCGTGGCTGCATCCGTCCATTCGAAGTGTTCGGTGCGCCGAAGGAGGCGGTAAAGGGGTAGGGCCTTTTCTCCCAAGGGGAGATAAAGCGGCTTAGAGCCGCCACGCATCCGGTTAACTTTTGTATTTGTTTGAGGCCCTTTGGGATATCCAATTGTGAAAGAGCTCGGACCTTGGCTGGATATGCTTCAATTCCTCTACCGGATACAATGAAGCCCAAGAGCTTTCTGGTTGGAACTCCGAAAACGCATTTTTCCGGGTTGAGCTTGATGTCGTATGTTCGGAGGTTATCAAATGTGAGCCTCAAGTCGTCTACTAGAGATTCGACATGTCTTCTTTTGACGACCACATCATCTACATATGCCTCCACTGTTTTGCCGATCTGGTTTGCCAGACATGTCTGAATCATGCGCTGATATGTTGCGCCCGCGTTTTTGAGCCTGAAGGGCATTGTGTTGAAGTAGAATGGGCCGTATAGTGTGATAAATGCTGTTGCGGCTTGGTCTGATTCTGCCATCTTGATTTGATGGTAGCCGGAATATGTGTCGAGGAAACACAACGAATCGTGTCCTGCAGTAGCATCGATAATTTGATCGATGCGGGGGAGGGGGAAGGGATCCTTTGGGCAAGCCTTGTTAAGGTCTTTAAAATAAACGCATAGGCGCCAGGATTTGTCCTTCTTTGGTACCATCACCAGGATTGCTAGCCAGTCCGAATGTTTTATATCTCTGATGAATCCAGCCTCCAATAGCTTTGCTAGCTCCTCTCCCATGGCATGTCTCTTAGGTTCGGAAAAACACCGAAGAGCTTGTTTGACAGGTTTGAATCCTTTTAGGATATTTAAGCTGTGCTCGGCCAGCCTGGGTGGGATTCCTGGCATGTCTGAAGGGTGCCAGGCGAAAATGTCCCAGTTCTCTCGTAGGAACTCTCGCAGTGCGGCGTCTACATCAGGGTTTAACTATGCCCTGATGGAAGCTGTTTTGTTGGGGTCCGTTGGATGGACCTGGAATTTGACTATTTCGTCCGCCGGTTTAAAGGAGGTGGACTTGGATCTTTTGTCGAGTACCACATCGTCCCTATTCACCGTGGAGCGCAGCGCAGTCAGTTCCTCAGCCGCTAGGGCTTCGGATAGTGCCTCGAGGGCTAGTGCGGCTGTCTTGTTTTCGGCGCGGAGTGCTATGTCCGGATCACTAGCGAGAGTGATGATCCCGTTAGGCCCGGGCATCTTGAGCTTCATGTACCCGTAATGGGGTATTGCTTGGAAGATTGTAAACGCTTCCCACCCTAGCAGAGCGTGATAACCGCTGCTGAACGGAGCCACATGGAACGTGACCTCCTCGGACCTGTAATTATCCGGCGTGCCGAACACCACATCTAGTGTGATTTTTCCTGTACAGCGCCCTTCTCGACTGGGATTATTCCTCTAAAGGTTGTGCTGCTTCGCTCAATGCGGTTCCAGTCTATTTCCATTTTTTTAAGAGTTTCCTCGTAAATGAGGTTCAATCCACTGCCACCATCCATGAGTACCTTGGTAGGATGAAAGTCGTCCACTATTGGACTGAGGACCAATGCGGCTGGTGCTCGGGCTATTTGGAATTTAGGTTCATCACTGGTGTTGAAGGTAATAGCCGTGCCACTCCATGGGTTTATTGTTGCTACTTGGTAGACTTCGGCAAGGCTGCGGAGTTTACTTTTTCGCATATTATTTGATGCGAAAGTCTCGAAGACTGTTAATACCGTACTGGTGTCTCTGGGGTGGCATTCTGTGGCCTCCGGAATTAGGAGATCTTCGCCAATTTTGGCCACCTGCTGGAGTATCCAACATCCTCTAATGCTGTGAGTTGGTGTGGCGTCCTCTGTACTATGAATTTTACAGGGTCCATTGAGCCATCCTTCCAGTACAGTTCCATGCCCTGTAGAGGGTTTTTGCTTTTTGGTGTTTGACCCGGGTGTCTGGCGATGATGCACCCTTTTATTTTGGACTGGGTTTGTTTTCGGGGTCGGATCGTCCCAAAATTTTATTTCAATTTTCCAGGCGCTTTCCATCGCATAATACTTTCATACAATGGACGCCAAGTTAGTGAAGCGTGTAATATCACAGCGACATATGGCGTTGAGGATTCCCTTGTTCGTGCAATTATTGCAGAAGATTGATATTGCGTCTTCCTCGCGGCAGTCCCTTATCCTGTTCCTAACCAGGAGGAATCTGGCCCAGTAATGATATATAGTTTCTTCGGGCTCTTGCCTGATTTGGGATAGATCGCCTATGTTCGGGTGGGTGGGTGGAATTAAATCCGAAGCCTGACCCAATCTTAGGATCAGAGGACGATGAATTTCCGAACTCGAAAATTTGGATTCCTGGATGTTGTCCGATGAATCCAGCCCGTCGCCTGACTCTAAGTTCAGGTCTTGAGTGATATCCTCCCCTCCACGGGTATCCGGCTTGGAGGGATCGGGAACCCGGACGTAGCTAGTCCTTAAGATAGATGAAGGGTCGCCGCAGTGTCCCTCTACCACGGCAACGTGATGGGTGACTTGGGAAGAGTTAATCTCTCTCATGTCGGGTTTAGGCCCAATCTGGTCGTAATCCGTAGCGACTCCCAGGGCGGCGATGTGATCCAAGAGCTCGTTTATGGAGGAGAGCTCCATTGGATCTAACTGCTCGGCGAGTTCCGAGCTGACATGAAGATTGTTTTCGATGGCTCGAGAGGTCATCGTCGGCGCAGAAGCCGAACAAGCAGTCATAAGAAAACCACCTAGCCGGAGGGTTTGGCCGAAAGCCAAAGCTCCCTTAGCAATGGTGCCGTCTTTAAAGACGGGGCGAGGCATCCTTCCTGATGAGGACGAGACAGAGGAACTATCAATGAAAGCACCAATGTCGGTGTCAAAACCGGCGGATCTCGGGTAGGGGCTCCTGAACTGTGCGTCTAGGCCGGATGGTAACAGGAGGCAAGGGACACGAAGTTTTACCCAGGTTCGGGCCCTCTTGATGGAGGTAAAACCCTACGTCCTGCTTGATTAATATTGATGATATGGGTAGTACAAGAGTAGATCTACCACGAGATGGAGAGGCTAAACCCTAGAAGCTCGCCTATGGTATGATTGTTGTTTTGTATGTTGTCCTATAGACTAAAACCCTCCGGTTTATATAGACACCGGAGAGGGTTAGGGTTACACAAAGTCGGTTATAATGGTAGGAGATCTACATATCCATATCGCCAAGCTTGCCTTCCACGCCAAGGAAAGTCCCTTCCGGACATGGGACGAAGTATTCAATCTTGTATCTACATAGTCCAGGAGTCCGGCTGAAGGTATAGTCCGGCCATCCGAACACCCCCTAATCCAGGACTCCCTCACTAACATTTTTAATATTTCTATAACTAAAACTACCATTTCTAATATTTCTATAACTAAAAAAATTTCTATATAACTAACATTTATAATATTTCTATATAACTAACATTTCTAATATTTCTATAACTAAAAAACATTTCTATATAACTAACATTTCCAATAATTCTATAACTAAAAAAATAGAAAGATTGCTAACAATTCTATAACAATGTGTGTGTGTGTGTGGTTGGCGGCCGGGGCAGGAGCTCACCGGCGAGGCGCGACGACGGGGACAGGGACGGAGACGGAGATGGCGACGGGGACGGGGCGGCGACGACGGGGACGGGGCGGCAACGACGAGGACGGGGACGGGCCGGGCGAGGACGACGGGAGGACTGGGCGCAGCGCGACGACGGGGCACGGCACGGCGACGGGGACGGTGCAGCGATGGGGACGACGGGGACGGGGACGGCGACGGTGACGGCGACGGCGACGGACGGCGACGGTGATGGACGGCGACGGGGGCAGCGATGAGGGGCGGCGGCGACGGGGCAGAGGAGAAAGAAGCTGAGGGACAGATGTGAAACTGACAAATTTTTTGAAGTGTTTTCTTATATAGAACCCACCTTTAGTACCGGTTGGAGCCACCAACCGGTACTAAAGGTCTGTTTTGGCCAGGCGAAGCGGCGGGAACCGCACCCCCTTTAGTACCGGGTCGTGGCGCCTGCACCGAGCTCGTCGCCAGTGATGCTCCGGCTACTCCCCAGCCACGCCATCACCGTGGTTGGATACGGGCGAGCAGCAGCTACCCGTAGCTGCTCTCCACGCATCAAATGGTGCTCTATGGGCGATTCCCGCAGCGCACCGCCGCGTCTGGCCTCGCCGGCGGCTAAACGCCGGCAGGCTTTGACCCGCTGACCGGCGAGGTTGACTCTGCTAACATGGGTTGACCTCCCCCTCTCTCTCACTGACATGTGGGCCCCGCCCGACTAATTACTCTGTTAGTGCTAACTAACTAGGTTAGTTTAATTAGTATAGTCACTGACTAGTGGGCCCTGCCCTATTAATTAGGGTAACTAAACATAGTTAGTGCACAGAGTCACTGACTAGTGGGCCCCACCAGTCAGGTTTGACCTGGGCTGGCGCCTTTGACTCGCTGACGTCACAGTGACATAGTGCTGACGCAATTATTCATTTTCTGGATTTATTTTTATATAGGAAATTCCATAAAATAGCCTAAACTTCTAAAAATCATAGAAAATCAACCATAGCTCCAAATCAAACAAATTATAGATGAAAATGATCAAACAAATTCAATCTATCCATCTGTAATGGTTTCATGCATGACAAAACACTTTAACCTTGTTGTTTAGGTGAAACAAGCTAATACACTTATTATGCATAAGAGCTTAAGCTTTCACTTGAATCTTTGATTCAAATGGAACCATTTCAACTTGTTTCACATTGCATTAGGCAGGACACATCATTTTGCCATGTCATAGCATGCATCATATTGTTGCATATTGCCATGCGTTGATTATACTCTGTGGTATCTTTCGTGGTAGGTTCTGCCTCCGAGGATATCTCCGAGTATCCAACTGAAGGGCAGTACCCTACTACCACTCCATCAGGCAAGCAGCCCCATTGATCATATCGATACAAACAAATGCTCTCGCCTCTGCTCTCATTTACTGCATTAAGACAATAATGTTTCAAACTGCTGTGTGCTACGGTAGTTGAACCCTTATCCTCTACAGGACATGTCATTGCCATAGTAACTAGATGAAACCCACTAGCATGTGTAGGAGTTGATTGAGCCATGTATGTGTTTCCTACCTTGCTATGACTGCTATGCTTAGAGTTGTGTCAGGTCTGGTTCATCTGGGTGATGGGCTAGAGTGAAATGATTATGTTGGTAATGTGAGGGATGTGTTGAACATGATTTGGTAAAGGTATCGATGAGAGGCCATGTAGGAGTACATGGTGGTTGTTTCATTGAGACCGTACATAAGAACTGAGATCTGTATGTGTGAATTAAGATTCAGTTACTACCATACATTGGGCCCAAAACCAATGGACCCTCTCGGCTTCTGAATCACCCTAGTACTCTGTCCAGGAGTTGCAATTAGTTTCTTGTGTTTGTAGGTTATGTGTTGGCGGCCGTGCGTAGCGCTGACCCTAGGGGTGGGCTATGTTGCGGTAGATACACCATGGCCGGGTATGCCGCACGCCCGCTTGGCGTCTCGGGACGCTGTTCACATTGTTCGGGGCCGTATGTGGAAACCTCGGCCGGACTCCCTGCGGATGGAACCTGGATAGGTGATAAACCTGGACTATGGACTTGAGTGTTTAGGTAGGCCGTGGCCGACACCCTCGTTGGGCTTCCGCTTGAAGGTTGCCGAGTACATGTCGTGTAAATGGCGGTAAGTGGTGAGAGCGTGTATGAAGAAGTACACCCCTGCAGAGTTAACATCATCTATTCGAATAGCCACGTCTGCGGTAAAGGACTACTTGGTTGCCTATACAGTTCATAGACAAGTTAATGGTTACTACTAAAATACTCAAGATAAGTGTGAGTATCGAGGATGTCTCTCTCGTAGGATGACGAGGGAGGATCCCCGGTAGAGTATTGTGTTGGTGATTAGTGGACTCGTGTGCGAAAACTATTTTACTAGTGGTGTCTCGCAGGATAGCTTAGCCAAGAGTCAAAGCTGACTTGCTGCAATAACTCCACCACCTTCTTGACAATGAGCATGTATAGTAGGTTCTGTTGTAAGACTTGTTGAGTACCTTTGCACTCATGTTTTCTTAATTACTGTTTTCAGACGACAACACCGCCCCCTCCAATGGGTTTTATGTAGATCTCGACGTCGATGAGTGACTTGCCACCCAGGTGGTGATCCTGGCCATGGAGAGCCCTATGTAGATAGACAGGCTTCGAGAAGCCTTCTTTCTTTCTAGTGTCTGTACTCAGACTATTTGCTTCCGCATGTGCTTGTATGCTTGTACGACTTGAGTGTCGGGTCATGTGACCCCTACCTGTATGAACATGTTATGTATTGCTCTCTGGAGCCTTTAAATAAAGTACTTGAGTTGTAGAGTTTTGTTGTGATGCCATGTTATATTTGCACCTATCGAGCATATTGTGTGTATGATTGAAATGCTTGGTATGTGTGGGATCCGACAATCTAGTTGTTTATCCTTGGCAGCCTCTCTTATGGGGAAATGTAGTCTAGTGCTCCTCGATCCATAGTAGTCCGCTACAGCCCGGTTCACTGGAGTCTTGCTAGCCCAGCACTACTGCTCAGGACACTTGAGTGGCCGGCATGTGTTTCACTTCATTCCTATGTCTGTCCCTTCGGGGAAATGTCACGCGGTGACATCCGGAGTGCTGCCTAGCCTGCTACAGCCCGGGTTCCCCGGAGTCCTGTTAGCCCAATGCTACAGCCCGGATTCACTCGCTGATGACCAACATGCTCGATGTGATTCATGTATGCCTGTCTCCATAGGTCTGTGCCGCTTTGGGTTCACGACTAGCCATGTCAGCCCGGGTTCTCTGTCATATGGATGCTAGCGACACTATCATATACGTGAGCCAAAAGGCGCAAACGGTCTCGGGCCATGGTAAGGCGACACCCGTGGGGATACCGTGCGTGAGGCCGCAATGTGATATGAGGTGTTACCGGCTAGATCGATGTGACTTGGAATCGGGGTCCTGACAATAAACAGAACTCGGAGAAGTGAATTCAAAAGAAAAAAAATAAAAACAGACTACAAGGTGAGAACACTCACTTCCTACATCAAGCTAAAAACGAAAGCATTAGGACGATTAAGACTCTTCTTATTACACATCGAAGAACACCACGCTTAAGAGAAACAGAAACTACAACATATACGCATCGAAGAATACGAGGCTACACGAAAGTAATTGAAAGGGTGTTACTTACCAAAGCTCGTTTTACAGGTTCGGTGCAGCTCCTCTTTAACTTGCCACGCTCCTTGAAGATGTCCTGAATATCCCGTGTTTGGTCTTCATTGCTCCTCTGCATGTTCGCACTCGTGGTTTTAAAATCTCAACATGGCAAGAAAAATATACTATTAGTAATACTCGCGCATCTTGTGGGCAACATTAAAGCACTAGTCTACCATGTTAGAGCATCTCCAACAAAATCGCAACGCGCGGCGCTTTAAAAATCTCAACATGCTATCTCTACTCTCTTATCTACTGTTATATTTATTTTATATTTAATATTTATCTCTACTTCCTTTATTGTCTACTTTTTTCTCTATACTTCTTTTTCTTGCAATATAGGCCGTCCGATTTATATCTGACAGATAGGAAGGAAACAAATAGGAATTTTGCAAAAAGATACCCATACCCCTCTCCAGATTTGCAAATAAGGCCTTCCCTCGTTCATCCTTTTCTCCCACAAGATAAAGTACGCATACAAATGCATCTTGATGCGTGCAACACATGGGCATCTTGCTAGTTCTAAAAACCTTTCCATCATTTTCCACACTATTGGTTGCAGATGAAAAACCTACCCAAGCACAGCGCGATACAGGAGCGACGCACAATTACAAGTTGATAATTTGTTGGACAATGGAGGCTATAACCAATTACTTTTACGGGAACAATAGCACCCAGGAAATTTGAAGGGTAGGTATGAACAAAATTGGAACTGCACATCTACTGCTAAGTGACTCAATACACACATTACCAATCGAGGAGGAGAACGATGGTCGCGGAGGCCTCTGCGAGTCATGGTCGGCAACGGGAGTCAGTTCATTGTCCACGACGGTGGTACTTCTGCACTTGGCGTCGGCTTACAGGAAGCAGATCCATGACCGTGGAAGATGATGCCGGGGAAGAGGCTGCGTGTACGACGAGGACGGTGGACCGGCTCCAGTGCGGCGTACGAGGTCGTCGATGAGGCAGATGCGTTGCGGTGGACGAGTGCGCCGATGTGAAGGGGAGGAGCACGAAGGCTGCGGTGCCGTGGAAAAGTCTATTTTGCGGTGGGGATAGAAAATGGGGAGTATTCAGGTGTACTACTCTAGGTGCCGGGGTGGGGTTGGCTGGGTAGGGTGAACCTGAAGTTACGAAAACATCCCCCTACCAAGCGCCATTCGTAGGCCTGTTCCGAAGGCTATGATTGTAAATTCCCACTGCTCAAATCAGGGTTGCGGGAGATTTTCCCGACGACCTCAAAATTTTGTGACACTAGACTCCCCGTGTGGCGTGTTGAGTGATTCGGCTAAGCAACTAGCTGGTAGTAGTAGTAAACTCTGCATATTAGGTTTGACCGATGTCAAACTTCCTAAAGTTTAACCAAGTTTATAGAAAAATATAAACATTTACCATAACAAATATGTATGATGTGAAAGTACATTGAATAATGAATCTAATGGTATTTATTTGTTATTGTATATGTTAATATCTTTTGTTATAAGCTTTCTGAGAGTTTACAAAATTTGACTTTGACCAATGCTAATACGCGGACTTAAATAAAAACGGAGGGAGTACACATTTGTTTTCTTAGTTTGTAGTGAACTAATCATTTGTTGAAATTGTGAAATAAATATATTAGGCTATTGACTTCGAATGTAATGGCCTATACAATTCAATAGTTACAATCATTGTCGAATCCCAAGATGTATACAAGGTCTATAGTACTTCACAACATGCTCAAACTCACATAATCCCAGTCAAATGAGAATCTAAATGCATTTCATAGCTATTACTTTGTAGGATGCAACAAAAACAACCATAACTCTACATCAGCCATTATAGAAGCAACATTTTGACATATCCCAATGTGTGAATGAAATGTGCAGAGAGAGCTTTTGTAGATGGAGCAGATAGGGCGGGAAAGATTGTATGTATGTGGACGAGAGAGTAGGAGACAAACCTAACGAGACAGAGAGAGAGAGATAGAGAGAGAAAGAGAGAGGAAGAAGTTAGGTCTATGAGAAACATGGATACATGTAATATACATGAGATGCGTGTGCATCTGGATTCTGTATACGTGGAAGGAGAAGAGATAACATGTTTGATGAGAGAGCTGGAAAAACATGGACGAGAGGGGAAGGACCTCGTGGGTTGAGGGGTTGACAATTTTGTGTGGGGGAGAGAGGGATTGGTAATTTTGTGCAAGAGAGAGAGAGAGAGAGGATGGGGGGAGGAGTCAGTCAGCCGTCGTCACATCACCTTGCTTCCAAATGACCCCGCTTTCTCTAGCGCGGTGTGGTCGCCGTCTTCGATCTGCTCGATACCCTCTTTGAAGATTGAGGTGTTGTGCATGTTGGGGGTGCAAAGAAGCACAAGCGAGAGTGGTCGCCGTATAACCTTGGATGGGGATGAATTGTGTGCTCGGGGGAGTGTGTGTGTGTGTGTGTGTGTGTGTGTGTGTGTTGTGCTGCGTGTGTGTGTCAGATATTGAGAGAAAAGAAACCTAAGGAGAGAAATGGGTATTAATGAAGAGATTGTGCGGGCTTTGAGGTGGGCAAGGGCCGGGTGAGGGTGTCAAAATGTGCGTGTTGATGCATGTGTTGCATGCGACCGTGCAAGGGACGGACGAATCAAGAGAGATGGTTGTTGTGTTACGGATGCTCCTCTCTCTTTCTCTCTCTCCCTCTCTCTCTCTCTCTCTCACACACACAAACTAGAAGACCGTTCTCTCATGTATACACAACGTATCGACATCTGTCTATGTCTCACTCATGCATGATCATTTGCACATTCACACCTCTCTATATATGTATCACACGCACACCGTCTCCACATTGCCCTTCCGCCACAACACACATAGGGACACATACACACATTCTCTCTCAGTCACACACACAATATCAGTATTAAAAAAACTAGGGCGCACTTAAACGTCCAAATCCAAATAAACATGAATTAGAGCGCGGCACGGTGATGCACCATTCGATCGACCGCGCGGCCGCGGTTCACGCGCTTGCACGGGATTCCGTATCGTGGTTGTGGTACTAACTAATAAAAGCGCTGCCTAAGTCTAATGTTTACGTGTACTAGTACGGTTTTCTTTTAAGTTTGACCAACCTTATGTATATATATAACTAAAGTAAGCTCCCACACGCGCACTCATCAATATGCCGCCGCCGTCGTTGCGCATTTCGGCACCCGCCTGCTCCGGCCAACAATTTCTCGCCCATCACCGCCGTGTCTCCGCCATCCCTGTGCCATGAAGTTGAAGGCTCGCCCGCTCACATCGTCTGCAGTCCCTCCTCGTGATGCCGGCGCGCTGCCAAGCACGCGAGCAACTGGTGGAGTCGCGTCTATGCACGCAGTGTACGAAGAGGAGGATGAGTGCGTGCTCCAGCACGGCGGCAAGGAGGAACTGCCGTGTCATTGTCGTCTCCGGCCGCACGGAGGAGGCGCGCATGGTGGCTGTCGCGGCGGAAGCCGGTCGCGCGAGTGTCGAGCCCGCAAACCGGGTGCGGACACGGAATCTACCTTCGAGACCTTGAATGCCACGTGGATCCTGCAATCTGAAGGAGCAATTTGGGTCAGTCAACTCATGTGAGCCGTTTGATGCAACATGGATGGCTAGAATCGCTTCTTCCACCACTTCTGCCGTCTTCTTCCTTCTCTCCGTCGAACTTCTTTCACAAATCGACTGACCCAAATTATACTACTAGTACGAGCGTATTAAGTACAGTAGGAACACGAAGATACGAGCAGTAGTACCAACTACAATAAGAACAGTAGTACGACATAGTACTAGTACTACTGTACGTACTAAAGAGTTCAAATAATGAGAAGAACATAAACATAGTTCTGCTGGGGCATCAGCACAACACACCCTTGAAAATAAACTAAGCAACTAGTCTGCTTGACACTGCAGTAGAACCAGCATGAGCGACGGCACTGCCACCTACTCGGAGTCGAAGTCCACGTCCTCGACTTCGTCCTCGTCCCTTGCCCGGTGGATAAACGGCTGCAAGCCCCCAAAGAGTTCTCGAGAACTATGAGGGACCCACTAGATGTCATGTCTACTAGACCCATATCGTAGGCCTGGCGGTATAGCTTCTGCCTGTTCGCACGCCATGCCGGCGTGTGGATGTAACTTCACTTAATTCCATCAAACATCACGCCTCCCATGACCTTCGCCTCCCTCGCGCGGTCGCGCCCTTTGAGACTTCGACCGGCTATAAATGAGCAAAATTTTTTGCCTTTTTTTGGACAAGCAATTTATTTTGCCTACTCTGCATGCATGATACTCCCTCTGCTCCTTTTTACTCCCGTCAACCATTTGCAAAGTGTTTTACCAAATTTATACTTTTTAACACCACCTTATAATAATTAACCAGCCACACCAGTACACTCATTCGATACAATATTCACCACATAGGGCGGTACATTATTTACAAGAATACCATCTAATCTATTGTCAAAGCTATACTTAGCGATTAAGTGTGCCACCTTATTAGCCGAACGGCTAATCTTTGACAATTCAAGATTGTTGATCAACTTCGAGATGCTCAATGCTTTCATCTTCGGGTTACGCATAGCAGACCTATCATAGTCCCCGGATGCAAGAGACGCTACCACAAAAGCGCAATCAGTCTCTAAAATTACAGGATTATGAAGAGAAATACCTATGTAGAGACCGACAATGCAAGCCCTAAGCTCCGCTTCCTCCATGCTTTGACAGGCATCAATGAAATCCCATGACCAAATTTATACTAAAAATATCAATATCTACAATACTGATTATAATGAGTATAAGAACTACATTTTATAATGAGTGTAAAAATATTGATTTGACATTGTGAATGTTGACACATTTTTCTATAAGTCTGGGATAAGTAGAGGTACATTGACTTCAGACAAAACTTAAATGCACAATGCAGACTAGTTCCTCTGTCCAGGTGCGTGCCATGTCCTATCTTGTTATCACAACAAGGTTAGCTATTAGAGTACCACTACCTCCCTTCTAGTTTAAAGGGCTCGATTCAAAATTTTCACCTACTCTTAGCAAGATAGTAGAGGCGGTGGAATAGTTTTTGATGTCTGCAAAAGTACTCAACTAGTGTTGCCGTTCTTCACAAAAAAATGTGTTTACCAATGCATGCATGAACACTAGTTACTCTAACCCCCTCTCTTCTTTAATTCTTTGCCACATCAGCATGTTTGCTATTCCCGTGTGCATGATACCAGCTAAGATACCACCATTATGGCCAGCCTTAATCATCGCATGCAATAATTTAGTGCACCTTGAAATATGAACATGTGTGGGGCGTGTATGATTTTAATGACTTGAGACCATACCTAGCCCGATATGCAAGATGACTTATTATGCACCATTCCCCATACCTGCAGGAACCAGTTCGTCTCCAAATATTTTCCTCTCCATGTGTGGAAACAATATGCCTGCCAAACTCTCCTTCTCCCTCCGGCGGTCCCACCACTCCACCTCGTGTGAAAAAATCTGCATGCATGACTCTCCTCCCCCCACGCTCGTCCAATCCGTTATGACCAGCAATATTTCCACCCCTTCGCTCCCCAGTAATTTACTCCAACAAATATGCCCACGTAGTTGTTACTTAACTGCAGGTGCATTGGGTCACTGACATATGGGCCCAACAGGGGTCTGGCCCACATGTCAGTGACGCAACTGGACCTGCAGTTAAGTCAGTGTAGCTCAGTCCATATCTTACGTAGGTGTGCCATTGCTCGCTATAAATACTGCGCCTCCCATGACATCGCTATCTCCTCCCCCTCACGTTCACGTTCATCGCTATCTCCTCCCCCTCCCTCTCACGTCGATCCTCGAGCGACTCCGGCATGGTGAACGGGTAGCACGTCTCGTACTTGATGTTCTCCACCAAGGGCCAACAGTGACCGCTGCACGCATCCGTGAGGTGATGCACCATGTCTGCCGGCGAGCCACAAAACGGCATTGGACACTCATAGCAGTGGACGAAGGGCTCCTTGGAGGCATCGACCAGGCCGTCCATGAAACAGGAGTGGTTGTAGGGGAGACGTTGCGCCAGTTGAATATATGAGCAAGTTACTACGAGATTTAATCCGAATAAGCACAAAATAAATCATGAATTCTACCATGATTTCGAACAGGAAGGACAGAAACATATACGATGCAACGGGAGCAGCACCGTTGGCATTGAGGTTGTCGCCCATGTCCAAACACCACGTAGACACGGTCTTTGAGCATGGTTCGTAGTCGTTCCACGCTCGGGCATTGAAGTTTGTAACTATTTTAGATTAGAATATACTACTCCTCCGGTGCTAGTAGTAGAGCAGAGTCCTACTCTACTACTCTACTCAAGCAAGTTAGGGCATAGCACTATAGGGAGTACCAGTACTGTGATCACTCAAGCAAGTTGTCTGGCATCGACATGACCCTACGCTGCTGGTATGTGTCTCGTAAGTCAAGCGGCTTGCTGTAGTCATCATCACCTGTCCACTTCCCGCAGCACATATTTGCTTCTCCATCTTTGTCCGCACATAATCTCGTCCAATCTTCCATCCCCGCTAAGGCGCCTCCCCCATCATCCGAAACCCAAGCACTAACAATGGCAGAACTGAGCAGTGTTCGTCAAAAGAGTGGCTGAAATTCGCTCCCCACAGAGGTAATGTCAGTGGGAACGACACCTATGGGATCACAAGAATCCCTACTATGGTTGCGGGGCACGGGGTCGTGAGAAGAGCGGATCAAACAGATAGCACACGTTTCGTTTACCCAGGTTCGGGCCGCAAGGATGCGTAAAACCTTACTCCTGCTTTGGTGGATTGTATATCTGTGTTCTTGAGCTAGCTATGGGGCGTGAGGAGCTCCAAAAAGCCAAATCCCCCTCCTGGTCGCCTCGGGCCTCCTTTTATAGGAAAGGGGTTACCACAGTGCCACACAGGAGGTGGAAAGGGTACAGTGATGTGAGGTTATCCCTTGCATTACATGACAAGGCACATTTAATGCATCTTGCCCAGGTGTCCTTGCTTTATTGGGGGCGGGGGAGAGCCCTATCTCGTCCGTCGCTGCTCCCTCTCGTGTCGACACGCACCCTGGCCAGCGGCGCCCGCGGTGCCATGTAGGCAGGCAGGCAGCTGAGGTGGCGCAGTGGTGGGTCTCCACGAAGATCCGCATGCCGCCACGCAGGTGCCTGCCCAGCTGGTTGGGTCGGCAGCTGCATGCGAACAGTGCTGGAGGTTTGACTGGTATGGGCCTGATGGTGGCCCTACGGGTGTTCTTGGCAAGGGCCTTGCCGGGGCCCCGGCAAGGGTCTTGCCGTGGCGCCTGCTGTCATCCCCGGCAAGGCTCTTGCCAGGGGCCTTGTGGTTTTCCTTGGCTGGGATCCCGCCAAGGATCACCATCTTCTAAAGGGTGTATCTGATCTTGAATGTCTTCACAAAGATCTGCAAGCAGAAGTCCCCTCTCCGCCAGCATTTGGCGCTGTGGCAGAGCCACCAGTGCCCAAGTTCCCCTCTTCCTCCATGGGTGTGGGCTCCATGCCTGATGCCCTTGCCAGGGACGCCCCCCGCGGCGGCATGGTCGATGGGAGTGGTGTGTTAGGAGTAGCCCTCTGTGGCTCCTCCAGCTGACGGATACTCGCGGTTATCCATGGAGGCAAAACCTACCATGAAAGACACACCGAACATAATCAACACATGGCAATATGCAACAATATGATGCATGCTATGACATGGCAAGATGAAAGTGTCTTGGCCTAATGCAAGCTAAAACAGAAGGGGATGAACTCATTTGAATCAAAGATTCAAATGTTAGCTCATTAAACATGGCCTTATTAGTGCATTACCTTATTCTGCTTAAACAGCAAGGTTAACTTGTTTTGTCATGCATGAAACCATTACTTATGGATAAATTGAATGTTTCTGATCATTTTTCATATATAAATCTTTGCATTTGGTGCTATGGTTGATTTTCTATCATTTTTAGAAGTTTTGGCTATTTTCTGGAATTTCCTATATAAGAATAATTCCAATAATTGAATTAATGCGTCAGCATGACATAGGTGTGATGTCAGCGGGTCAACTGGGTCGGCCATGTCAAACCTGACTGGTGGGCCCTGTCTATCAGTGACTCAGCTAATTATCAGAATTAAATTAACACTAATTAGCTGTCATTGGGGCCTGGGCCCACATGTCAGTGTCTAAACTAATTAAAATTAGTTAAGACTAATCCTAAACTAGTTAGCAGACCGGCCCCACCTGTCATAGACTCAGGGGGGTCAACCTGGGCCCACACAGGGGTCAAATAGAGTCAAACTCGCCGGCGGCTTGACGCCGGCGACGACAGACGTGGCGGAGGCACTACTAGAAAAAGGGCTATAGATGGGATTGACACTAATGGTGCACCAGACAAGTGGTGCGCCATTAGTATATACTAATGGGCACCACCTTCTGATGCGCCATTAGAGTTGAAACTACTAATGGCGCACCTGGCACACGGTGCGCCATTAGTATCAAAAAAAATTGAACTAGTGCGCCTGTCCAAACATACTAATGGCGCATCCACAGGCAGTGCGCCATTACTAGTTGTAAGTAATAATGGCGCACGTTCCAGAGAGTGCGCCACTAATGTTGTTTTTTTATTATTTTTTTATTCCTTTTTTTGCAAAACTACTAATGGCGCACTCGCACACGGTGCGCCATTACTAGTTTAAACTAGTAATGGCGCACCGTGGTGTTGTGCGCCATTAGTATGTTTTTTTTTGCAAAACTACTAATGGCGCACCACCAGGGGGTGCGCCATTAGTAACCTGGATTACTAATGGCGCATTTGTGGTTGGTGCGTCATTAGTAAGTGGGCAGCAACAAGATATTTTGGACAGCCTCTCCTCCCACACTCACTTTCTCCCCACTTCATTCTCTCCACCGCCTCCTCCTTGTCTCGGGTGCCTCCTCTTTTTCACCTCATTTCCACCATAAATTCATTCAAATTAAGTGGTTAAGTTACCTTGTTTTGCTAGGTAAGTAAGGGCGGAAGCTATACTTATGTTGTTCTCCCTACAACAATGTGCACATGCACTTTTTATGGCCTAGCTAGATCTATGTATGTTCGTGGTGTTGCATATGTTTGTGGTTTTGCATATGTGTTTGTGTTTGGAGGTGTACCGGTATTTCAAATGCGATAGTTGCCAATATTTTGCCGGAATGTTGATTCATTTCCGTTTCAGCGAGAATTTTGGCATTAAGCATTCTTTTTGGTCCTATTTTTAGGGAAAGTCATGCCAAATTTTTTCTTGGTTCTAAAATATCGTTTTGCTCTACCCCGCAGGCAACCATGGTCCGCACGATGACCAAAGGCATCGTGAATAGGTTTTTGAGGTCCGCGAAGGCCGAGATGCTTCAAAAGAACGAGACGGAGATAAGATGTCCGTGTCGAAGATGCAAGCTGAATAGCCTTATTGCGGACCCAGATTCCGGGCAGGTGCGGGACCACCTGCTCTTGCGTGGTTTCATGGATGGCTATCGGTGGCAAGGTGATGAAGATGACTACAAAGTCGTCCATGGGGGCCGGGCAAGAAATGAGGAAGGGCAGCAAGACAACCACCGCTGCTCGAGCGGGCGAGAAGACGAAGAATCCCCAGGAGATGATCACGACGGTGATGCTGTACACAGTCATCATATAGAAGAAGATACAGGACATGATGATGATGCTGGCGGAGCAGACGAAGCTGGACCATCGATGGGCTGGGTGCAGGACCCTCATATTGAAGAGCTGCTTCTCAAGCAGACGGATAACGCAAGAGCTGCCGCCCGAGAGAAATCCAAGATGGATCAACTTGAGTTAGACGCGGTTACTCCATTGTATGAAGGATGCAGGCCCGAGGATACCCGCCTGAAAGTAACGCTCATGGCTCTGGAGATGAAGGTAAAACACAAAATGACCGACGCATGCTTCGACGAGAACATGTCATTCTGGCACGAACGTCTTCCCAAGGGGAACAAGTGCCCGACCAGTTTGGAGGAGGCGAAGAAAATCGTGTGTCCTCTGGATTTACCGCACGTGAAATACCATGTGTGCATGAACAATTGCATCATTTATCGGGACGAGCACGCGGAGTCTACCATATGTCCGGTGTGCGGTGTCACTCGATACAAGAAGAGGAAGAAAGCTCCTCGAAAAGTGGTGTGGTACTTTCCGATCACTCCTCGTCTGCAGCGGTATTTCGCGGACCCTAAGGTAGCAAAGCTCCTGCGTTGGCACGCGGATAGGGAGGAGAAGAAGCGAGAAGATGACGCAAATGATCCGGAGATAGATAAAAAAGACAAGATGCTGAGTCACCCTAAGGATGCGAGCCAGTGGCAAGCGTTGAACTTCGAATACCCAGAATTTGGGAACGATAGAAGGAACATCATGCTGGGCGTGAGCACCAATGGAGTCAATCCGTTTGGCAGCCAGAGAAGCACACATAGCACCTAGCCTGTGTTCGTGTGGATGTACAACCTTCCACCCTGGTTGTGCATGAAGAGGAAGTACATTCACATGAGTATGCTAATTGAAGGGCCGAAACAACCAGGGAACGACATCAATCTGTATCTGGGGCTGCTAAAAGAGGAGATTGACACGCTGTGGAAAACGCCAGCCAATACGTGGGACGCCGCAGAGAAAGAATATTTCCTTATGAGAGCCGCACTGCTCATGACGGTGCACGACTATCTCGGTTACGGATATCTTGCGGGGCAGGTAGTCCACGGATTTTCTGGATGCGTAAGGTGCATGGATGACACAACGTATCGCCGGCTAGATAGTGATCCCGGGTCTTCGAAAACCGTGTTCATGGGACATCGAAGGTGGCTTCACGACGATGACCCGTGGAGGAAACGCAAGGATCTGTTCGATGGTGAAACTGAACCCCGAAAACGCCCGTGTACGAGGAGCGGCGAGGAAATAGACAAGCTGTTGAAAAATTGGAAAGACTGCCCACTGCCGGGAAAGAAGCAAAAGGCGCCAGAGCCGCTGCTGAAGGTATGAAAAACGAGGTCTGTTTTCTGGGACTTGCCGTACTGGAAGATCCACCGTGTGCCTCACAGCCTTGATGTCATGCATATCACGAAGAACGTGTGCGAGAGTCTGCTTGGTACCCTGCTCAACATGCCAGAGAGGACCAAAGATGGGCTGAAAGCAAGGGCAGACTTGAAATCAATGGGCATCAGGCAGGAGCTTCACGCTATATATGATGATGATGATGATGAGGCGAAGCAGGACACAGAAAGTCGTCGCAAAGGCAAAAAGGCCAAGAAGACCGGAAATGACTACCCTCCCGCGTGCTTCACTCTAAGTCAGGAGGAGATCGAGCAGTTTTTCACCTGCCTCCTAGGAGTAAAACTTCCTTACGGTTACGCGGGGAAGATAAGCAGATACCTAGACCCAGCGAAGCAGAAGTTCAACGGGATGAAGTCTCACAACTGTCACGTGCTGATGACGCAGATACTTCCAGTTGCAATCCATGGGATCATGGACGCGCACGTCCGTGAAACGCTATTTGGCCTATGCAACTTCTTCGACGTCATCTCTCGGAAGTCGATTGGCGTGAGGCAACTCAGAAGGCTACAGGAAGAGATCGTGGTGATACTATGCGAGCTTGAGATGTACTTCCCGCCCGCATTCTTCGACGTTATGGTGCATCTGCTGGACCATATAGTGGAGGATATCATCCAACTTGGGCCGATGTTCCTGCACAGCATGATGCCGTTCGAAAGGATGAGTGGTGTCATCAAAGGATACGTTCGCAACATGTCACGTCCAGAGGGAAGCATAGCCATGGGCTTTCTGACCGAAGAGTGCATCTCCTACTGCACGAATTATCTAGGCATCGAGAACCCCGTTGGTCTGCCCGTTAACAGGCACCTCGGCAGGCTCGCTGGATGGGGTCACCATGAGGGTCGCCGCGAAATGCATGTCGACTTCGAGGGTCGACTCGCCGACTTTGAAAGAGCAAACCTAGTCGCGCTACAACACATAGACGTGGTCGATCCTTGGGTGGTAGAGCACAAAACCTTTATTAAGAAGACGTACCATGACCGAGGCCAACAGAGGACGGACGGAGATATACTCAAAGAGCACAACTCATGTTTCACGCGTTGGTTCAAGCAGAAGCTTCTGTCATACCCATTACATGAGGATTCTTCCGCGGAAGAACAACTCATATTCGCCTTGTCACAGGGCGCCGAGCACAACCTGATGACCTATGAGGCGTACGATATCAACGGCTACACATTCTACACCGAGGCCAAGGACATGAAGAGCGATGGTTATCAGAACTCCGGGGTAACGATGGAATCCTACACCGGTAACGACAAGGACAGATACTACGGAAGGATCGAGGAGATCTGGGAGCTGAGCTACGCTGGAGAGAAGGTCCCGATGTTCCGTGTCAGATGGGCCAAGAACGTCATAAAAGAAGACCGGTATTTCACCACCATGGTTATACCCGAAGCCAAATCCAAGACCGCGGGCGCAAATGTCACCGCGAAAAATGAGCCATGGGTACTGGCTTCCCAAGTGGACCAATGCTTCTTCGTTACCGACCCGCCAAAGCCCAGTCGTGTTGTCGTGAGGAGAGGCAAAAGGAAGATCATCGGAATGGATGGAGTAGCCAATGAGCAAGACTTCGACAAGTACGGCGACCCGAGGATCGAACATGACGATGATGATGAAGTAGCAGCATACACCACAAGAAGAAGCAGGACCACCCTACCTAAAGGACGTCCTTTCCATAGAAGAACTCCATTTGCGAAAAAGAAGGGCAAGAAGATTGTGAACAGATAGCTAGCTAAGATCGATTGTATTTAAATCGTAGACTTCATTTCTCGATTATATTTCATGGGCACTTTTTGAACTATCATGAATATTTTTTAATTTCATGGACACTCGATCTCGATCCTCCTCCATCTCGATCGCTATCCCACCTCGCCAGATCCGGTCCACCGGCCGCCGCCGCCGACCGCCCGCAC
>NC_041384.1:39557812-39558422 GCF_002162155.2 Triticum dicoccoides | reverse complement strand
ACCCCCCGCACCCTCCCCCGCTCCACCGACATTACTGTTTGATGATATTTTTTAAAAAATTATTACTGTCTTATAAAAAAATATTACTTTTACGATTTAAACAAGTTTGAACATATTTAAACACAAATAAGTATCAAACAGCATTTTAAATGCATAAAAAAATTGTGGAGCCTGGGAATCAAACCCAGGACCTCCTGGTGTGAGAACTAGCTGCTGACCAGTCGAGCTAGTAGAGAAGACTTGACATGTATCAGGTCAGGTGGTAGATAACTGTTGGCTCGAGCAGAAATAAAAAAAATACTAATGGCGCACCTCACCCTGGTGCGCCATTAGTATGTATGTACTTATGGCGCACCGAGGGGTGGTGCGCCATTAGTATTGTGGCGCCCCTACTTCGTACCGATCCCCTCTCTCTCCCTCGCCCTCGCCCGCGATCCCCTTCCCCGATCTCCTCTCCCAATGCCACCGTCTCCCCGCCCCGACACCACCGTCGCCCCGCCACCCTTGACGCCACCGTCGCCCCGCCCCGACACCATCGTCGCCCCGCCGTCCTCGACGCCACCGTCGCCCCGCCGCCCCAGCGCCGCCCCGACACCACCGTCGCCCCGCC
>NC_041384.1:39480801-39557287 GCF_002162155.2 Triticum dicoccoides | reverse complement strand
TCGTCGACATCGTCGATTCCAGCTCTCGCAGCAAGGTATGCGGCTGGTTCGTCCCCTGTCATGGCCAGATTGATTTTTTTTCGGTAAACTAGGCTAGGGTTCGATGGATTATGGAGATTCATGGTGATTCATCAGTGAATAAATTCGTTCCAAGAACAAGATCATGGCCATTTCCTGTGCTAGCTAGAGCCGTTGTCAGCCTGTGCAAGGTTCAGAACAAGTTGTCAGCGTCTTTGTGCTCTATACTTTGTATGAAAATAGCATCGCTAATAGTAATCACCGAGGGATAAAAAATACGAATGATATTATAGTTTTTCTATACTTCAAGTTTCTATTTTGTATATGCTCACCTGCATCTGCTCCGGTATAATGTCTTTGACGTGATAATGCAATTAAAAAGCAATATTGGTTGAGAGAAATTGTTGTACTGGTTAAGACAACTGATTTTCATACAATGGCAGCAGTGCACAAACAGTGTGAGTGGTGTGTACTTATTTCAGAGATGATTGGTGTCGGCTCAGCGGCTGCCAATTAATCAAATCACAATTCATAGACTACTGATTCCTGAACTCTTTATGGTTTGTTGTTTCAACTCTTGAACTACTGGATCTTGCATCTGTGTTTAGCTAGTAGAGTATAAAATCCAAATTCTTATGACCAGAAGCATGAATGGTTGTTTTAATGTTGCTCTCTGTTAATGTCACTGAATCTGATGCAAATGATAATCTAAGCCCAAAAGAAAAAATTTCTAATTCAGTCAACGTCGAGCTGCTGTTCTCTGCTCATGTGGAACATTGCGTTACATTTTTGCATCTTCAGAAGTGCGGTTGTCCATGGCATGGAGTTTTTGTACTGTTGTTAAGGTTCAGGACAAGCCCGTGACTATCGTGTTTCTAGTAGCTAAAATCTATTTGTTCCTATTGGCATTGGCTTGATTGTTCTAAAACTCAGAACTTGTTGGACAATGACATTATTTGTAACGGCAGCATGAGTGGAGGAAGATTTTGGTTTCTTATTCTGTATTAATAACTTCCTATAAGCAATGCACCTCTGATGATTTTGTCAAAAGCGTGTCGAGTTGATATTCTCAATATATTATTCTTTATCAGTTTACAAGTTGATTAATTTCCTCTGATTATTCTCAAATTCTTGAATTATTTGTAATGTCTTGCAGAATTATTTGTGCCTTTGTTTTTTCCTAAGTTTAGGATGCACTCTGTTAGGTTTTAGAAAAAGTAGACGAGAGAGATTAAAGGGGTTGTGACCAATGCTCCTCCGTCCTGTAATGTGATACATTTTTTTGACAGTGTGTCAAAATGTCTTGCATTATGGGATGGAGGGAGTATTTGTCAGGTATGTGACATACTTCTCCCATAAACGTCAGGTATGTGACATTATGGGATTAGGGGTTACAAAAAACATCAGTTACAAAAAAGTTTAGATTGTAAAATGTTCATTTTGCAGCTAGTGCCCATTTTGAGTAATTGCTTAGAGGGATGATCCGGTGTGAGCTGGTGGAGTGATTTGTTTTCTACAGAAAGCTCTTTAGTCAGGCTGGTTTTCGTGAAATACACATGAAGCTTCACCAGCTCCTGTGGGTGTGGGATCCATGTGACATGTGACATTGCATCCATGTCCACCTGGGATAATGATTTAGCAGGTACCCCGAGAGGCCCTTGAGTTTGCCGGAATGTCGATTAACTTCCGTTCTGGCAAATTCGGGTACTCCATATGTCCTATTTTCAGCAAAGGTCATGCTGAAATTTTCCGTGAATTTTAGCATGACTTTGCTAAAAATAGGACATATGGGGTACTTGTGACTAATGCATGGGCCGGGGTATCGTAGTAGTTAATTAAGTAGGATCAAGTGCCCCGGCGTACTTGTGACTAATGCATGGCTTTTAGGGTGCCTCGGTGTCGATAAAAACCGAAATGATGAAAGCTTAGGCTTTTAGGGTGCCTCGGCGTCGAAAAACCCTCAAAGATAAAAGCTTAGATTTTAGGATGCCTCGGTGTCGACAAACCCTAAATGATGAGACCATGATCTTGTTCGTTGACAATAACCAACTTTTTGACCAAGCTTTGTTTCTATTTAGAGAGAAACATGGCCCACAACAATGAGGCCGGGGGTTCGGGCGGCAAGGCATTCTGGGAGCTGTCGCAGGAGATGGAGGAACAACCTCACTTGTATGAGGCTGCCGCCTTCCCCACTGATCCTGAGACCACTGATGGTGCCGCCGAGGATGACCACACTGATGCCACCACTGATGGTGCCGCCGAGGATGCCACCACTGATGATGGCGGCGCACGCATAGATGGCAGCCAACCGAAGAGGCAACGGAAGGACCGGCGCCCGACCGTGCTCCGCACCCTCAAGGAGGAAGTTACTGCAGTGGACTCCAACGGGAATCCAACGGCGCCCGAACGAATAGTCAAGGGGTACTCGCTTCAGCTCGGGTGCATTGTCCGGAGCACCATCTCGATCAACACCGAGAACCTGAGGCATCCTGACAGAGGGAATTTGCGCAACCTCCTCTTCACGAAGCTGCACGAACGATACAAGTTCCCCGCTGAATTTGCAAACACAAGCCTCAAAGGGAATAAAGTGAACAATGCTGCCCTCACGAAGATGAGCAAGGCCCTGTCTACTTGGAAAAGCAGTGTGAAAAGAATGATCGAGAAAGGTGAGAGTTATCAGAAGATCAAGGAGAAAAATCCTTCGATCACTGAAGATGACTACAACGACTTCAAGATCAATTGCTCGAGCACCGCAAACTCCCAATCAAGTGAGTGGGGGAAACAAATGCGGGAGCTGAACATAAGGGAACACACACTCGGTCCCGGCGGTTACAGAGTGGCGGAGCCTATATGGGACAAGGAGGAGGCGGACCGTGCCGAGCAAGGCCTACCGCCCCTCTTCGATAAATACGGTGACAAGCAGACCAGGAACTTTGTCAGGGCCCGGTACAAGAAGGACCCGAAAACAAAGGAGCTTACCACGGATCCGAAGACCAGGCAGCTTGAGCTTGTTCTGGTAAGGAATACACCCCCGCGTAATTAGCTCCATATCGTTGCATTCTAATTAATGAAGCCAAATTTCTAAATGGTTCACATTCCTTCCGCAGGCGACTGAAAGCAGTAGCGCGGGGTCGACTAAGAGCAACCCTTGGGACACCACTCTAAATAGGGAGTTGAATGTAATGAAGAACAAGGATAAGCTCAGTAAGCCGACGTCAGCTGGTCGTGTGGCCGGCAAAGGCTTGTCGACAAAATGGAGGTCATACTATACCGCTGGTGTGCGGAAGGAGAAAAAGACCAGCTCGGAAAGCCAGGCGCAAGAGGTTCAAGAACTCAAGGCATAGGTGGCGCGGATTCCGGAGATTGTCCAAGAGCAAGTGGAACAACGACTCGGAGCGACCATCACCGCCATTGTGCCTACCTTGATCTCGGGGTTGAGTGCGTGGATTGCGGGCGGCCAACAGGGGCCGCCCCCGATTCCTAGCTTCATGGCTAGCAACTCGCATAATGCGATGGTGGGGCCATTGGTGCCTCCGGCGGAGGCGGCATTGGTGTCTCCGATGCCGGCGTGGGAGCTTAATGCACCCGGGTGTACGCCGGCCAGCACCTCTGCAGCAAGCGGCCCCTCCGTCAACTGCACGCCCGCTGTTGGCGGTGCCTCTACATTAGCCGACCTCGACGCCATCATCACGGTAACTAATTAAGCCTCTCTCGACCGAGGACTTCATCTCCTTGCCTTTGACTGGGCATCCCTGACGCCCTACATGTTTTCGTAGGGCGCCGCCGACGTTCCGTGCACTCTCCTCCACTTCGTGAACAACGAGTTGGTCGATGTCGCCAAGGGCAAAATAGTTCAACCGGGCAACCCCTTGTTCCACGGTACCCAGATGCCACCCAACTTGTTTAGCGTTCAACTGGTTCAGGTGTTGCCAGGCTGCGACGAGTTGTTACCTCCGATTCGACCCATCGGGGCCGACGATGATGACGTGATGACCCTCAGCGCATGCTTGAGCTGGCCCCTGCTTTGGCCGAAGAGCCAGATTCGTTTGGGGGCGGGGGACACCACCCCAAAGACAACACCGCCAGTCGTGCCAGCGCCAAGTCGGCCCCATGGCAAGACCGCCGCAACGGTGCCGGACATCCCTATGCCACTGGATCCAAACATGCATATGGCATAGGATCAGAATGACGACGACGACGACGATGATACATTTGGCAACATCGATCAGTACTTTGCCGATCATGGGTACGATGGCGACTTCATGGGGCCTCCTTCTCAAGAACCAAACCCAACAAAAGACGTGTGCGATCTAGCTCGTACGCGGAGAAGCCAAGTTGCAACAGGCGCCGTCTGGCGTTTAGCTCTCAGGAGACGCCTCCAGCTGCCGACTTAACCGAGCCTCAGATAGGCGAGGTGCAAAATATTATCAGCCCCAACACACTCAAGAAGGCGGTCTGTGAGCAAAACTCGGTCCCATTACAGGAGAAGAAGAAGGCACGCAAAAGAAAGACTAAGAAGGGTGCGAGCCAGCCGGCACAGAGTACGATCCGTGCTCAGGACGGGCCACCTTCACCGCAGGATATCTCGAGGAGGGTGCATGTGGCGGGTAGGGCGATGCTACCGACAAATATGCTCAATGCTGCAACCGGTGCTATGCGGAGTCTGCATGACAGTGTTCTTTCTTTGGAGAAGCGGCGTCTCAGGGAGAAGGATGTGGCATACCCAGTTTTCGCGGCCAAGGTGCCAGAGGGCAAGGGCTTTGTGGATAACTCCATCGGGTGTACGATTGTCCTGCGTTTTGATGACATCCACGCTATGTTGAACCTTCATCCGCTGCACTACACCTTCGTTCGGCTATTTTCGCTGAGTATGGAGATGCGGATCATTCGCGACAAGACCCCGGACATCGTGATAGTCGACCCCTTCTACATGCGTGCCAAGATCTTGGGCAGCGCTGGGGACTCGCAAGTCGTGAGTTCTTACCTCGAAGGCGTCATTCTGGCAAACCAAGATAAGGATAACTTCCTCGTGCCTTACTTTCCCGAGTAAGTCCTCCCCTCAACCGGCCCGTGACATATGAATTCTTACATTTCGATCATTTTTCTTTTAACATTCCGTGTTTTCTGCAGTGACACACGTTGCACGCTCATCCTCCTAAGCCCCAAATATTCCATGGCCACGTATTTCGACCCGGACCGTCAGTCGAACGTAGACTTCACAAATGTCAAGAAGGTTCTTGATGATGTTCTCCCCGGCTACGCTAAATCTGGAGGCACCTTCACCAGGCCTATTCGTAAGTACGGCAAGCACGTGTTCTCCCACAATACGACGTTCTGCTGCGTCAAGCAGCCGCCTGGCGGTCAGAAGGGTGCCTACTACGCCATCCATCACATGCGGGCGATCGTACGGGACCATCATCAACTTCTGCTACCGAATAAACTCAAAGATTGGGCAAAGAGCGTGTCGGCAATCCAGGACACGGACCTCCAACAAGAATTCTTTCGCATCCAGTCGGAGTTTGCGGAAATCATCCATCAAGATGTCCTTCGTACCTCGGGGTAGTTCTACCTCAACAATCAACCGTCCAACAGTGACATCGACACAATGCTACAAATGCAGGCTGACAACGACCGTTATTTCATGACTCCCACGATAGACGGCGGCTTCATCCACGCTCCGGTCCCTTGAGTCGAGTCGAAAGCAGTGATGCTGTGTCTAGTTCTGAAACATCGATTGGCTCATGTTGTAATTAAACTTTAATGAACTTGTAGTATGTCTCTTTGGTTTCGAGAGTCGTTCAACTTAGATGTAATCGATGCTATTAATGTCTTGCTTTTCTATTCCGATCGTTCTGTTGCATACTTATATATTGCTTATGTATTGTCTGTGAATTGGTACTAACGTTTCATTTGGCTAGTGCATAGCGATGCCGACGTATGTCGTGTACAAGGGTAAGGTTCCCGGAGTATACGATGACTGGGAGGAGTGTCGGAGACAGGTTCACCGATTCAGCGGTAACAGTTACAAAGGGTACACCACTAGGGCCGAGGCCGAATCTAGATACGCCCGCTATCTAGCGGGAGAGGGGAGGGAGCGTTGGAGGAACCGGATGAAGACGAGTTTCATCGTGATGATGCTCATCGTGATGACCGCAGCTCTCTTCTATGTGATGGTAGTTTAGATGATCGATATCGACTTGTAATGTGAAGACAAACTCACTACTCGCGGTCTCGAGACTTGTAATATAATGTTCTATCTTTGTTCGGTCTTTTCAATTCGGAGACTAATATGATGAATTGTATTCGGAGACTAATATGATGAATTGTATTCAAAGACTAATCTTCTATTGTATTCGATGAATCTGTTGTTGATGTGTGTTGTCTATATTTTGTCAAATTATACATTTTGTAACCTGTGCAAAAAACAGAAAATAAAAAATAAAAAAACCTAATATTCATACTAATGGCGCATCACATGATAGTGCGCCATTAGTATGACAAAGCATACTAATGGCGCATCACTGGGCAGTGCGCCATTAGTATGCCGCGGTTACTAATGGCGCATCTCGTGGTCGTGCGCCATTAGTATGCCAAAGCACCTGGGTATACATGGCCCCTGGGAGGCATACTAATGGCGCACCGTAGCCTATACTAATGGCGCACCACTGGTGCGCCATTAGTAAAAATTACTAATGGCGTGCTAGTAATGGCGCACCAGTGATGCGCCATTAATGGCCAAATTAGGTGCGCCATTAGTAGCGGTTTTTCTAGTAGTGAGGGGCTCGGGTTTGCGTCTCCGGTGACCAAATCGATGGCGGAGAGCAGCTACGTGACGTGGGGAGCGAGCTGCATTGTTTGGTGGAGAAAGTGGAGCTCGGGGAGGCGGGAACGATGTCGGCGGCGACCTTGGCGGTCGCCGGAGTTCGGGCGAGGATGAACCCGAAGCTACGGGGCACGGCGAGGCACGGGGAGTGGTGCGTTAGGCTCCTGGGAATGTGGTGAGTGTGGTGACGCGCTCGGAATCGAGCTTACACGCCTGTGGCCATGGTGGCGACATGGCCGGCGGAGCCAAGCTCTCGGCCGTGATGGCCAACGGGGTTAGAGGGCAGCTCGAGCGACGTGGCTAGGGGAACAAGAGAGAGAAGCTCACGGTGAGTGCAGCGGGCGTCGAAGCGGGCTCGGGGAAGCTTGGGAGGCGGCAAAATGTCAAAGACGATCTCCGGTGACCGACGAGGGGAACGGCAGCGGTGGCGGTGTTGCAGCGCGTCCGAGGCCTCGTGGCTCGTCGAGGAGGTCGAGGGAGATGTTGCGGAGCTCGTGGGCACGGTGGGGTGACACGGGGACGACGGTGGCTGCGGCTACGGCGGCAAGACAATGGCGGCTGCGTCGGCAGGAAGATGGGGAGAGAGCCAGAGAGGGGGAGAGGCCACAGGGAGAGTGGGAAGAAAGAGAGGGAGACATGGGGGTCGGTGTGGCACTCGTAGACGCCTCCAGGGCGTCGGCGGAAGCAGGAGGTGGCCGGCGTGTGGCCGCGGGCGCCGGCCACGCGCTCCTCATCCTCCTGGCGAGAGGAGGAGGATGACTGGCAAGAGCCAGTCGACTGGGCCGAGCCTGGTGGGCTGTACCTGGTAAGTTTCTCTCTCTCTCCTTTTTTCTGTTTTTCTTATTTATTTATTATTTCTGTAACTTCAGGGCTTTATTGAAAATATCAGGGCATTACCATAAATCATAAAATTAATCATGGCCACTACTTAGACTATATCCAACAGCAAACATTTTAGTTTATGATTATTTGAGCATTTAAAATATTTTATGGCATTTAAATGCCGAAATGCAAATAACATAAGGATTAATCCAATGACCTTTGATGTCCTAGAAAAATGTGCACCATTTTTGTCAAAGGTTTTAACCCAAAACAAAAAGGGTGGGCTTTTTAGAAGGGCATTTCAGGTTCATTGGAAAAGTTTTTAGTAAACCCTAGTTGTTCCAGGGGGGGGCTAGGGGTTCTGTCATCCCCATTTCAAATTTAAAAGGAATTTAAACATGATGCACACTCTAATGCTTGAACTAACTAGGGTGTGACAACTCACCCCCACTCAAAAGAATCTCATCCCGAGATTTAGGATCCTCTGGAAAGAAGGTGGGGTACTCGAGTCGAAGACGATCCTCCCTTTGCCAAGTGGCTTCTTTCTCGGAATGGTGTGACCATTGAACCTTGAGATACTTGATATTATGACGTCGAGTGGTACGCTCAGCTTGATCAAGGATACGAACGGGATATTCCTGATATGAGAGGTTATCTTGTAGATCAAGCGTTTCATGGTCCACTCCACGGATAGGAGCCGCGAAGCAACGCCTGAGTTAAGAAACGTGGAAGACGTCGTGAACTCTAGAAAGATGCGAAGGTAGTTCCAATTGGTAGGCAACTTCTCCTCGTTTGGCAAGAATGCGAAAAGGTCTAATGTAACGAGGAGCCAATTTGCCTTTGATACCAAAACGATGGGTTCCCTTTAATGGAGTAACCCGAAGGTAGGCCTTCTCGCCGACTTCATAAGTCATAGGCTTATGTTTACGATCATATTGACTCTTTTGACGAGATTGGGCTGTTTTCAATTTCTCACGAATAACGCGAACCTGTTCTTCTGCTTCCTGTATCATATCCGGGCCAAAGAGTTGTCTCTCCCCGGTTTCTGACCAGTTAGGAGGCGTTCGACATTTTCTTCCATAGAGAACTTTGAAAGAAGCCTTGCCCAAGCTAGCTTGATAACTATTGTTGTAAGCAAACTCTGCGAATGGAAGGCATTTCTCCCAACCCATTCCGAACGAGATGACAGAGGCTCGGAGCATATCTTCTAGAATTTGATTGACTCGTTCTACTTGACCACTTGATTGAGGGTGGAAGGCGGTGCTAAAAGAGAGACGAGTTCCCATAGCATTTTGGAAACTTTCCCAAAATCGAGAGGTGAAGAGACTCCCATGGTCTGAGTTAATTTCCAATGGAACACCATGAAGAGACATTATTCGGGAGATGTATAAATCGGCTAGCTGGCTAGCGGTGATACTCTCACGAACAGGTAGAAAGTGGGCTACTTTGGAAAGACGGTCGATCACGACGAAGATGGCATTATCCCCTCTCTTGGTCCTGGGAAACCCAGTGATGAAATCCATACTGATTTTATCCCATTTCCACTCGGGAATAGCCAAAGGTTGAAGGGTGCCAGCAGGCCGTTGATGCTCTGCTTTAACACGACGACAAACATTGCAATTAGCAATGTATTGAGCGATTTCTCTTTTCATCCTAGTCCACCAAAACCTCTGGCATAGGTCTTGATACATTTTAGTACTACCGGGATGAATGGTGAGAGGGGATTCATGAGCTTCCTTAAGGATCAACTGGCGTAGATGTTGTTTCTTGGGAACCACCAAACGGTTCTCGAAGAAGACAGCACCCCGCTTATCCATGGGAAAACATTTAGCAACTCCGCTAGCAATGTTTTCCTTAATCCGGGATATGCCCTTATCATGCTTCTGGGCAGCTATGATTTGATCCATAAGGGTAGGTTTCGCCACCAGGGTGGATAGAAAACCTCGAGGAACAATGTGAAGATTAAGCTTACGAAATTCCTCATGGAGAAGTGGTTGACTTTGTTGTAACATCAGGTTGTTACAATAGGACTTACGACTTAGTGCATCAGCCATGACATTGGCGTTGCCCGGGGTGTAAGTTATTCCTAAGTCGTAATCCGAGATCAACTCGACCCAACGTCTTTGCCTGAGATTCAAATCTGGTTGGGTGAAGATATATTTCAAACTTTGGTGATCAGTGAAGATCTCGCAACGATTACCGAGGAGGTAATGTCGCCAAGTTTTAAGTGCATGGACTACAGCTGCAAGCTCTAGATCATGTGTGGGATAATTTTCCTCATGTGGGTGTAATTGCCATGAAGCATAGGAAATTACCTTCCGATCTTGCATGAGTATGCAACCTAGTCCTTGTCGCGAGGCATCGCAATAGATAATAAAGTCCTTGGAGAAATCTGGTGGTACCAGTACGGGAGCAGATGTCAGGCATATTTTCAGTTCCTGAAAGCTGAACTCGCACTGTGGAGTCCACTCGAACTTTTTATCTTTCTTGAGGAGTTTAGTTAGAGGTTTAGCAACCTTGGAGAAATTCTCGACGAACCGGCGGCAATAGCTCGCTAAGCCAAGGAAGCTCCGAACTTGCTTGACCGTCTCAGGTGGAGTCCAATCAAGGACGGCTTGAACTCGCTCGAGATTGACAGCAATACCCTTACCAGAGATTACATGGCCTAGATAGGTCACTTCTGGCAACCAAAATTCACACTTGGAGAATTTGGCTTAAAGGCGATGCTCTCGAAGTTTCATCAATACCAGCCTTAGATGTTCGGCATGTTCCTCTTCATTCTTGGAGTAGATGAGTATGTCATCGAGGTATACTACGACGAATTTATCCAAGTACTCCATGAAGACCGAGTTCATTAACCGGGAAAAGGTGGCTGGGGCATTGGTTAAACCGAAGGACATAACGGTATATTCGTATTGGCCATAACGAGTAACAAAGGCCGTTTTTGGAATGTCCCCGTTTCTGATTTTGATTTGATGGTAGCCCAACCTCAAATCCATCTTGGAAAAGACTGAGGATCCAGTGAGCTGATCATATAGATCGTTGATCCTGGCAAGTGGATACTTGTTCTTGATGGTGACCAAGTTGACAGGTCGGTAATCTACAACCATTCGATCCGTTCCATCCTTCTTCTTGACGAAGAGGACGGGGCAAGCCCAAGGAGAGGAACTAGGACAGATGAAACCCTTTTTCAAGGACTCATCGAGTTGGTTCTTAAGCTCGGCTAGTTCTAAGGGTGCCATCTTGTAGGGTCTTGTAGAAATTGGAATGGTTCCTGGAACAAGGTCTATCACAAACTCGACATCCCTGTCAGGTGGAACACCTAGCAGTTCTTCTGGAAAGACATCCAGAAAGTCTCGGACTACCGGAACATCTTCAAGGCCTTGAAGGGGGTTGGCGTTTAGGGAGTAAAGTTGGCGCTTGGCCACTCGAGTTAAGACATTGACTGTCTTGCCCGATGAATGAGTAAGTTGAACGGTTCTAGTGGCACAATCAACCTTAGCATAATGAGCTGACAGCCAGTCCATACCCAAGATGATGTTTATGTCCGAGGACTTGAGAGCTATTAAGGATGCAAGGAAGACAAGTCTATCGACAAGAATTTCGTTCCCATGGCTTACTCTAGAAGTTTGCCATTTGGAACCCGAAGTTTGAATTACCATGGAAATGGGCATGTCACAGAATGTTGTGTTATGCAATCGAGCATAGTTCTCGGATATGAATGAATGAGATGCTCCAGTATCGAAAAGAACACATGCCGGATGGCAGTTAACAAGGAGCGTACCAAGGACGATGTTAGGATCCTCATGAGCCTCCTCGGCTGAAACATAGTTGACATGGCCACGGGCAGTGGTGACCGGCTTGGCGTAGAATGTCTTTCCCGCGGGCTTACCACGGCCAATGGACTTTCCAGTTTGATTGGGGTTGTTGTTCTGGGGGCACTCTCGGCTATAGTGACCCGGCTCTCCACACTTGAAGCATGTCACCACATTGGTGCGTGGAGCAGCATTAGCAGCGGGGCCACCATAGGGCTTGGGCGGTGCAAACTACTGGTTGGGACGAGGCGCCTCAAAGGATGGCCTCGGGATGAACCTTGGTGGCAGTGCCGTGCTTGGGATCCACACCCGGTGCTTCTGAGCTCCAGAGCCGGATGAAGAGCCAAAATCACATGAGTGCTTGCGCGAAGCGTCATAATCAATCTGGCATGTCTTAGCACTGATGGCTTTATTGACCAACTTCTGAAAGGAGGTGCACTCGTGCTGACGAAGATCGCGGCGAAGCTCAGGGCTGAGTCCCTTGCGGAACCTTGCCTGCTTCTTAGCGTTGGTAGATACCTCTTCGGGAGCATAACGTGTTAGATTCCCAAATTCACGACTATATGCATCCACAGTCAGTCTTCCTTGGGTGAAATTGCAGAACTCCTCCCTCTTGCGATCCATGAGACCTTCCGGAATGTGATGCTCACGGAAAGCTTCACTGAATTCAGCCCAAGTAGTGATTTGGCCAACCGGGCGCATAGCTTCAAAGTTTTCCCACCAGAGGCTAGCAGGGCCTTTGAGGTGATTGGCAGCATAAGTAACCTTGTTGGCTTCGGCTACGTTGGCAGAACGTAGCTTGTGGGTGATGCTGTGAAGCCAGTCATGCGCGTCGAGGGGCCCGACGGAATGGTTAAACTTTGGTGGGTTTGCTGATGGCGTGCAGTGTTCTGCTCAATCTGCTCTAGCAGGCGGTTAGTCTCACACTTGTTTCTTTCCGCCTCCAGCATCACTTCGGCCAGAGAGGGCGGGTTAGGTAGATTTTTCACCCCTAGCTGCACTGGCTTCCCCCTGCTCCGGGGCAGCAGGGTTGCTGCGGGTGTTGACCATCCTAGGAGAAAACAAGACGACGGTTTAGATAAGGATGGCTCAAACTTAGCAAGGAAGTGCAGAATGTAACGGATAACACGAAATGCAGAGATGTTCATTCGTATGTCATGGTAATATAAAACTGCCATATATATACCAACGGTCATACACATCATACATAGTTTAGTACAAGCCCAGGCTATAGTACAACTATGATGAAAGACGTTACATCTCATCGGAGGCATTCCAAGCTCCTATACATTATTTGTTTACACCTCCGGAATTGATTACACACAAAGTCATATTCCACAAGTCACGCAGGACAGTGGAGATACAACTATTACAATACTAGTGATACTACTACTAACTCAGACAGCTCCGTAGTAGTCCTCATAGAAGTCACCTCCATAGCCTGGAAATTCAACGTGATCATCCGGGAACAGACGGTCCTGAGGAGCTTGTGGACCATAGGGGCTAGGATGAGGTCTTGGACCAACAAACGGTGGCCTACGGGGACCACGGGGTGGGGTGATGCCTCCCACATCACGCCAATCAACCATGTCTGGCAGAGCAGATCTCACAGGATACAGATCCCTTGTATCCATACATCCAGCTTGCACCACAGGTGCAAACCGAGTCAATGTGGCCCAATGATCAGCACGGGTATTGAAAAGCTCCAGCCTCAAGGCCCGATTCTCTCGGTCCTTATCTTCGAGCATCTCGGCAGTGGTACGAGTTAATGAGTCCTCCTGAGTGGAGTCAGCATAGATAGCCTGAACATACTCTTGCGCTCCGGGAAGTGAAGCTGGCATGTAACGGAAGTCGGTGTTCCGAAGCAAGCCAGTCCGGCTCGCATGATGGTCATCATGGAATAGGCAGCATCCTGCACATCCATCTCAACAGTAACCCCGAGTCCATAGGAACAGTGAAGGGGCTCGGTAGATCCAGGATAAGAAGGAAATATCCTGACGGTGTAGAAATATTGGCTTTGATTAAAGTCTCGGAATTGCTCTTCGACGGTGTATTCGGGATACCAATGGTAACCCGTCTCGATCATTACCCGGACTAACATAGCATTATGACCGGGCACGTCGAGGCACCGCGTCAGGTGAACCACTTGGTTTGAACACGGTTGGCCATCTGAAAGCACAACCACAATGCAAAGACATTAGAATTTCTAGGGAAAATTGGACAGCATAGCAGCTGTAAATGCTCAGAAAAATATTTGAGACATCCACAACAGTTTGCAATACCACTCAACAACATCATATCAAGGTTCTGATTCAATTAGCAACATACTAAAAATAGTAGAAACTGAACTGGGGCTTGTAACAACAATCCTATAAGCTACTACGGATTAGTAACACGTGAACATGATAGAAGAAGAGAGCCTAGTCCTTAACCCACGTTGAAAGAGAAGAGAATGACTCAGATCAGAGGACATAAGGTAAAGGAGTAAAAGAGCCTTACGTTCCCTTCCACAATCAATTTCCCTACATATAACTAAAGCATTTCTAGACTCGACATCAACCAGTTTGGCTCAACGAACCTACAGGCAGTCCGGCTCTGATGCCAATGCTGTCAGGACCCCGATTCCAAGCAACATCGATCTAGCCGGTAACACCTCATATCACTTTGCGGCCTCACGCACGGTATCCCACGGGTGTCGCCTTACCATGGCCCGGGACCATTTGTGCCTTTTGGCTCACGTATATGATAGTGTCGCTAGCATCCATATGACAGAGAACCCGGGCCAACATGGCTAGTCGTGAACCCAAAGCAGCACAGACCTATGAAGACAGGCATACATGAATCACATCGAGCATGTCGGTCATCAGCGAGTGAATCCGGGCTATAGCACTGGGCTAACAGGACTTCGGGGAACCCGAGCTGTAGCAGGCTAGGCAGGACTCTGGATGTCACCGCGTGACATTTCCCCGAAGGGACAGACATAGGAACGACGTGAAACACATGCTGGCCAGTCAAGTGTCCTGAGTAGTAGTGCTGGGCTAGCAGGACTCTGGTGAACCGGGCTGTAGCGGACTACTATGGCTCGAGGAACACTACACTACATTTCCCCATAAGAAAGGCTGCCAAGGATAAACAACTAGATTGTCGGATCCCACTCATACCAAGCATTTCAATCATACACACAATATGCCTGATATGAGTACATACAACATGGCATCACAACAAAACTCTACAACTCAAGTACTTTATTTAAAGGCTCCAGAGAGCAATACATAACATGTTCATACAGATAGGGGTCACATGACCCAACACTCAAGTCATACGATCATACAAGCACAAGCGGAAGCAACTAGTCTGAGTACAGACACTAGAAAGAAAGAAGGCTTCTCGAAGCCTGTCTATCTACATAGGGCCCTCCATGGCCAGGATCACCACCTGGCTGGCTAGTCACTCGTTGACGTCAAGGTCTACGTAGAACCCATCGGAGGGGGCGGTGTTGTCGTCTGAAAATAGTAATTAAGAAAACATGAGTACAAAGGTACTCAGCAAGTCTTACAACAGAACCTACTATACATGCTCATTCTCAAGAAGGTGGTGGGGTTATTGCAGCAAGCCAGCTTTGAATCTTGGCTAAGCTATCCTATGGAACTCCACTAGTAAAATAGTTTTCGCACACGAGTCCACTACTCACCAACACAATACTCCACCGGGGATCCTCTCTTGTCATCCTACGAGAGGGCCATCCTCGGTACTCACACTTATCTTGAGTCTTTTAGTAGTAACCATTAACTTGTCTATGAACTTTATAGGCAATCAAGTAGTCCTTTACCGCGGACGCGGCTATTCGAATAGTTTTATACCCTGCAGGGGTGTACTTTGTCACACATGTTTCCACCACTTAGCGTCTGCACACGACATGTGCTCGGAAGACTTCAAGCGAAAACCGACATGGGTGTAGACCACGACCTGACTAACCTCACAAGTCTCTAGTCCAGGTTTATCGCCTATTCAGGTTCCATCCGCAAAGAAATCCGGCCGGGGTGTCCTCAACGGCCCCAAACGATGTGTGCAGGGTTCCCAAGACACCAAACGGGCGACTCAGTACACCGTGCCACGGTGTATCTACCGCATCATAGCCCACCCCTAGGGTCAGCGCTACGCACGGCCGCCAACACATAACCTACAAACACCAGAAACTAGTTGCAACTCCTGGACAGAGGACGAGATGGGTCAGTAAGTCGAGCGGGGTCATATTTCAGGGCCCAATGTGTGGTAGTAACTGAATCTTAAATCACGCATACAGATCTCAGTTCTTATGGACGGCCTCAATGAAACAACCCACCATGTACTCCTACATGGCCTCTCATCGATACCTTTACCAAAACATGTTCAACACATCCCTCACATTACCGACATAATCATATCACTCTAGCCCATTACCCAGATGAACCAGACCTGACACAACTCTAAGCATAGTAGGCATGGCAAGGTAGGAATCACATACATGGCTCAATCACATGCTAGTAGGTTTCATCTAGTTACTGTGGCAATGACAGGTCATGCAAAGAATAAGGGTTCAACTACCGTAGCACACAGCAGTTTGAATCGCGTTGTCTTAATGCAGTACACAAGAGCAGAAGCGAGAACATGGGTTTGTATCAGAATGATCAATGGGTTGCTTGCCTATTGTAGAGGTAGTAGGGTACTACCCTTCAGACGGATACTCAGGGTTATCCTCGGAGGCAGAACCTACCACGAAAGACACACCGAACATAATCAACACATGGCAATATGCAACAATATGATGCATGCTATGACACGGCAAGATGAAAGTGGCTTGGCCTAATGCAAGCTAAAACAGAAGGGGATGAACTCATTTGAATCAAAGATTCAAATGTTAGCTCATTAAACATGGCCTTATTAGTGCATTACCTTATTCTACTTAAACAGCAAGGTTAACTTGTTTTGTCATGCATGAAACCATTACAGATGGATAGATTGAATTTTTCTGATCATTTTTCATATATAAATCTTTGCATTTGGAGGTATGGTTGATTTTCTATGATTTTTAGAAGTTTTGGCTATTTTCTGGAATTTCCTATATAAGAATAATTCCAGTAATTAAATTAATGCGTCAGCATGACATAGGTGTGACATTAGCAGGTCAACTGGGTCGGCCAGGTCAAACCTGATTGGTGGGCCCTGTCTGTCAGTGACTCAGCTAATTATCAGAATTAAATTAACACTAATTAGTTGTCAGTGGGGCCTGGGCCCAGATGTCAGTGTCTAAACTAATTAAAATTAGTTAAGACTAATCCTAAACTAGTTAGCAGACCGGCCCCACCTGTCATAGACTCAGGGGGGGTCAACCTGGGCCCACTAAGGGGTCAAACAGAGTCATACTCGCCGGCGGCTTGACGCCGGCGACGACAGACGCGGCGGAGGGGCTCGGGTTTGCGTCTCCGGCGACCAAATCAATGGCGGAGAGCAGCTACGTGACGCGGGGAGCGAGCCGCGTCGTTTGGTGGAGAAAGTGGAGCTCGGGGAGGTCGGGAACGACGCCGGCGACGACCTTGGCGGTCGGCGGAGTTCGGGCGAGGATGAACCCGACGCTACGGGGCACGGCGAGGAGCGGGGAGTGGTGTGTTAGGCTCCTGGAAACGTGGTGAGTGTGGTGATGCGCTCGAAATCGAGCTTACGCGCCTGTGGCCACGGCAGCGACATGGCCGGCGGAGCCGAGCTCTCGGCCGTGATGGCCAACGGGGTTAGAGGGCAGCTCAAGCGACGTGGCTAGGGGGAGAAGAGAGAGAATCTCACGGTGAGTGCAGCGGGCGTCGAAGCGGGCTTGGGGGAGCTTGGGAGGCGGCAAAACATCGAAGACGATCTTCGGTGACTGACGAGGGGAACGGAAGTGGTGGCGGCGTTGCAGCGCATCCGAGGCCTCGTGGCTCGTCGAGGAGGTCGAGGGAGATGTTGCGGAGCTCGTGGGCACGGTGGGGTGACACGGGGACGACGGTGGCTGCGCCTACGGCGACAAGACGACGGCGGCTGCGTCGGCAGGAAGATGGGGAGAGAGCCAGGGAGGGGGAGAGGCCACGGGGAGAGTGGGAAGAAAGAGAGGGAGACGTGGGGGTCGGCGTGGCACTCGTAGACGCCTCCAGGGCGTCGGCGGAAGCAGGAGGTGGCCGGCGTGTGGCCGCGGGCGCCGGCCACACGCTCCTCGTCCTCCTGGCGAGAGGAGGAGGACGACTGGCAAGAGCCAGTTGACTGGGCCGAGCCTGGTGGGCTGGTGGGCTGCACCTGGTAAGTTTCTCTCTCTCTCTCCTTTTTTCTGTTTTTCTTATTTATTTATTATTTCTGTAACTTCAGGGCTTTATTAAAAATACCAGGGCATTACCATAAATCATAAAATTAATCATGGCCACTGCTTAGAATATATCCAACAGCAAACATTTTAGTTTATGATTATTTGAGCATTTAAAATATTTTATAGCATTTAAATGCCCAAATGCAAATACCATAAGGATTAATCCAATGACCTTTGATGTCCTAGAAAAATTTGCACCATTTTTGTCAAAGGATTTAACCCAAAACAAAAAGGGTGGGATTTTTAGAAGGGCATTTCAGGTTCATTGGAAAAGTTTTTAGTAAACCCTAGTTGTTCCAGGGGGGTGTTGGGGGTTCTGTCATCCCCATTTCAAATTTAAAAGGAATTTAAACATGATGCACACTCTAATGCTTGAACTAACTAGGGTGTGACAGCACTGGAGCTGTCCAGCTTTGGCCTTAAGTTTGAAAGTACTTCAACGATTCAGAGCCGAGTCCTAGCGGAGTTCATTGCAGAATGGACCGCAACGCCTGACAAAGAAGCCCAAGAGACTGCTCTCCCCGGCAAGAGAGGCAAGTTGTAGTTGGATCATGTACTTTGATGGAGCTTTCTCCTTACACGGCGCCGGGGCTGGCGTACTGCTTGTCGCGCCCACCGGAGAGCACCTCAAGTACGTGATCCAGATGCACTTCCCCAAGGAGGTGTCAACAAACAATACGGCAGAGTACGAAGGGCTGCTTGCCGGTCTTAGGATCGCGGCGGACCTCGGAATCAAGAAGCTCATTGTCAGGGGCGACTCGCAGCTCGTTGTCAAGCAAGTCAACAAGGACTACCAGAGCCCGTTGATGAAGGCCTACGTTGATGAAGTGAGAAGGCTGGGAGAGCGTTTCAACGGTATACAGGCTGAATACGTTCCCTGAGCGGAGAACAATATCGCCGACTACCTGTCAAAACGCGCTGCCCTCAAGCTACCTGTGGAACCAGGTACCTTTGTGCTCCAGCTAACTCAGCCATCCGTTGATCCATCAACAGAGCAGAACAAGAGGAGGAAATCAGGACCCGGCAAGTACTTTCCCGCCGAGCTCCCCGGAGCCGCCGGCAAGGATGTTGCCGGGGGCACTGAGCCCGCCATGGGACGGCTAGCTCTGGCGGAGCGTCAAGCTCTTGTCGTCGAGACAGCCGCTCCTATAGCAGAGGAAATGCCTTTAGTCCTCGCCTTCGAGCCTCAAGTTCCAGCATGGGCACAGCATACCGTCCGATTCCTCCAAACAGGGGAACTTCCTGAAGAGCGGGAAGAAGCGGAAAAAGTAGCCCGTCGCTCTACCATGTACCAGTTCGTCGAGGACGTCCTGTACAGAAAGAGGCCGAACGGTGTGAAATTGAAGTGTATCCCTCGGGAGGAAGGACTGGAGCTATTGGCGGAGATACACGGAGGCATATGTGGATCCCACATCGGGTCAAGGGCCCTTGCTGGCAAGGCATTTCGGCAAGGCTTCTTCTGGCCCACCGCCCTCCAGGATGCGACCACACTAGTCACCAGGTGTGAAGCGTGTCAGTCCCATTCAAAGAAGCTTCATCAGCCAGCTCAAGCCCTTCAAACCATTCCTCTCTCCTGGCCCTTCTCGGTCTGGGGGCCCGACATACTGGGCCCTTTCCCCCGCGCTGTCGGGGGCTTTGAGTACTTGTACGTTGCAATCGACAAGTTCACAAAGTGGCCGGAGGTGGAGGCAGTGAGGAAGGTCACAGCTCAATCAGCCGTCAAGTTCTTCAAGGGACTAGTGTGCCGTTTTGGTGTACCGAACAGGGTCATCACCGACAATGGCACACAGTTCACAAGCCGCACCTTCATGCAATATATCCTAGACCTCGGCAGCAAAGTCTGTTTCGCTTCTGTTGCTCACCCACGAAGCAATGGTCAAGCTGAGAGGGCAAACGCTGAAGTACTGCGAGGCTTAAGGACCAAGACCTTTGACAGGCTACACGAAAGTGGAAGGCGCTGGATTGATGAGTTGCCGACGGTTCTTTGGTCGATCAGGACGACGCCAAATCGAGCCACCAGCCAGACACCTTTTGCCCTGGTATACGGGGCAGAAGCAGTTCTCCCCACTGAACTCATATACGGGTCACCTCGAGTGCTCGCTTATGATGAGCTTGAGCAAGAGCAACTGCGGCAAGATGACGCAATGCTCCTTGAGGAAGATCGTCTTCGGGCGGCTATGAAAGCAGCACGCTACCAGCAAGCCTTGCGCCACTACCATAGCCGCAAGGTTCATGCCCGAAGCCTTGAGGAAGGCGACCTTGTCCTTTGGAGCGTTCAATCGGCCAAGAATTCCAACAAGTTGACGCCAAAGTGGGAAAGCCCTTATCGGGTAATACGAGTCACCAGGCCCAGCGCAGTCCGCCTGGAGACCGAAGATGCCGTTCCGGTGAGTAACTCCTGGAACATTGAGCATCTTCGCAAGTTTTACCCGTGAGGCGCGGCTTGCCGGGCCCCCCGACAAGCCACCTTTTGTACAAGCATTGCCGATGATGCATGTAACCCTTTGTACAAAGCTAGGCGTAGACCCTGAGCATAAATAAATGAAGCGCTGGCGCCCTAAGTTATAGCATGCATGCTAGGTCGAGTCTCGTCCTTGGTTAGGGTTGATAGTGCTTAGCGGCAACTAACCCCTAGCTTAGAGGTCAAGTGTGCATCTCTTTGTCTTTCTTTTGTCTTCTTTGGTTCACAGGACACACGGATATCCGTGCCGAACCACTTGGGGAGGAAAAGAAGATGAACAGGCCAGCATCTAGCCCCCGGCGAGCCAGCATTGCCGGGGGCTGCAAGAGCAAAGATTCACCCATGGCAAACCAGAGTTGCCGGGGGCTGCATCTTCAGATAAGTTCTTCATCCCTTATCATGCATTCCATTATGGACTGAGGTATGTGAAACCTCGTTTTCCCCTAAGCTACCGTACTCCCATAACTCTAGGCCCTAGGGCTTGTTCTTGGGGCCAAGTTTGGTCGTAGTCGCGGCAACGAAAGGATGAAACAAGGTGCCAGAACCCGCCTCATCCCTGCCTCCACCGAAGGCGTGAGGAAGGTCGAGCGAAGTGGGGAGACGGCAAGGCCTGTTGCCGGGCAAGGAAATGTTTATCTTAAAGATATCAAGGATTTACTCCTTATCGTGGGTTCTACCCACAAACAAATGACCCGGCAAGCATCCCTTTTTCATTAAAAACATTCCACTCAGGTATAGTCCACAGGGAATAAAAAACATGAATGATGGGACTACAAATTTTAAATTCAGCTAAGGCCCGAAGGCTTACAAACTAAAAAGAGATAAGGTGCCCGTAATCCCTTTCTTGTCCCTCTACTCAGGAGGCAGGTCAAGGAGGCAAAAAGGGCAAAAGGGGCGCCTAGGCAAGCTACGGGTGGCAGAAGAGACTAAGAGAACATCTCGGTGGCCGTTCGAAGGCTGGATGGCGATGGCGACGCCGGAAGCAGAGCTCGAAGACGAGGCGGCAGGACGTCAGCACGCGTCGAAGGTGTCGGTGCCCGCGTACTCCGACTTGACGGCCTTGCTGCCCGCCCTCTTCCTCTTCCGCAGCCTCCCAACGCCAGCCGCCCAAGGAGACGACCCCAGGAAGTTCAGGGAGCCGGTGACGCGGATGATGCGGTCGCCGGTGCCGCACGGAGCGGCACCCGACACCTAATCGGACCCGTCATCCTGCCGCCTACTACCCTCGTTGTCGCTGCCACTGTCCTCCTCGTCACTCCCGCCCGAGGAGGAGTCTTCACTCTCAGAAGAGCTTTCCACGCAACACCTTGCACGGGTCCCGAAGCACCCGAAGACCTTGACGGGGAGAAGGGCACCCTCCATCAGCTTAAAATGGAGAGTGAGCCCCGCCGTCAAGCGGTGGATATGGGCAAACGTCTTCCATCCCCGATGGAGATACATCACGTGAGGGGCGGGGAAATCGACGCGGGCCCGCGCGCGTGCCACTGATCGCGCAGCCCCTCATGTGCAGCCACAACGACTCCGGCGGATCCAGCTCCATCTCCCGCGCGAATGGAGTTGGGAGACGAAGGCGACGGCGAGGCGCCCGGCATAGCCTGACGAAGAACTCGCAAGGGTCATCCCCAACGTGGCCCTCCACGGGGGGAGGAACTGCTAGCGGAGGCGAGGCCGGCGCGCCGCCCCGTCCTCCTCTTCCCCAAGCGCCTCGGCCTCGCCCACGACCTCGCCCCTCCCCCTTCCCCTCGCGGCTGGCCCTGCCATCGCGGGTGCAGGAGAAGGTGGGACGCGTTGTCGAGCGGCGACCCTCGCCGCCGCCGTTGAAGGACCAGGATTCCCTCTCTGCATGACGGATGGAAGGGGGGAGCAGAAGCTGAAGGAAGGAGGAGATGAAGGAATGCGGGACGCCACCCCCCCCCCCTCCCGCTCTTTATAAAGGAACGGGGTGGGGGGCTCGGCCGCCCCGCTCAGCCAATCAAGACGCGGAAGGCGCAGGGAACTGGGACCGACCCGCCGCCCCAGCCCTCGGCGGCCCGGTTTCTCGCCTCCACCTTTCACCACCCCAAGCGCATGAGAGCCACGTGGCAGGCGTGCAGGACCGAGGCGACGGGTGAGGCGACCTCTCCCCACCCCGTGATCGTGGGGAGTGGATGCCTTGAAGACCAGGCCTCAACCCCGATCAGTAAATGGGCCACGCCTCCACGCCTCCCTCCGTTTATGGGGAAGGCGTGAACCACCCCCTTTTACTACAACGTGACGCATGCATGCAGAGCTCAGCCCCACGCATGCCGCCCATGTCACACATGCCTCCCCACGCCGCACCACGCGCGAGAAGCATGGGAAGCGCAGCGCGCAAAGAGACTTACCGCGGTAAAAACCGCCCCGCGAGCCCACGCACCGTTTTTGGGCCTAGCCCAACGATGCGATTGCGCTTACGTGTGGCCCAGGCCCGGGGGCTCCTGTCGGTGCACAAAAAGAGGGGTACACTTTTTGTACCCCTATAACTGTGCACAGGTAGTCTGAGCCATGGGCACCACCACACTGAGCAAGGCAAGGGAGGTGAGCCAAGGTAAGGCCGAAGCTCAGGAGAAGCAGAACGACGCCAAGACCAAGACCAGAAAGAGCAAAGGGGACGAAATGGACCCCCCCCCCCCGACAAGATCCTTGCCGGGAGGCGGTTTTAGCAAACTCGGCAAGACCCTTGCCATGGCAGCTCGCCCCACACCTACGGAGTGAGTCACCCTTGAGTCCACTGCCCCCATGGGGCAAGGATTTGGGAGACATCCCCGTGGTGGCTTGCAGATCTTTGTGAAGACATTCAAGATCAGATACACCCTTTAGAAGATGATGATCCTTGGCGGGATCACAGCCAAGGAGGACCACAAGGCCCCCGGCAAGAGCCTTGTCGGGGATGACAGCAGGCGCCACGGCAAGACCCTTGCCGGGGCCCCGGCAAGGCCCTTGCCAAGAACACCCATAGGGCCACCATCAGGCCCACGCCAGTCAAACCTCCACCGCCGTTCGCATGCAGCTGCCGACCCAACCAGCTAGGCAGGCACCTGCGTGGCGGCATGCAGATCTTCGTGGAGGCCCACCACTGCGCCACCTCAGCTGCCTGCCTGCCTACATGGCACCGCGGGCGCCGCTCGCCAGGGCGCGTGTCGACGCGAGAGGGAGCGGTGACGGACGAGACAGGGCTCTCCCCCGTCCCCGATAAAGCAAGGACACCTGGGCAAGACGCATTAAATGTGCCTTGTCATGTAATGCGAGGGATAACCTCACATAACTGTTCCCTTTCCACCTCCTGTGTGCCATTGTGGCAACCCCTTTCCTATAAAAGGAGGCCCGAGGCGACCAGGAGGAGGATTCGGCTTTTTGGAGCTCCTCACGCCCCATAGTAGGGTTTTACGCATCCTCGTGGCCCGAACCTGGACAAACGAATCGTGTGCTATCTGTTCGATCCGCTATTCTCATGACCCCGCGTCCCGCAACCGTAGTAGGGATTCTTGTGATCCCATAGGTGTCGTTCGCACCGACAAGGTTAAGTCCAGGATGGCAACGGTGGACCAGGCAGAGGTGGATTTCAAGGCGTGCGTTGCTGAGACGCAGACCTGGTTCCACCAGGCTCGCGAGGAGCGGAGGGCCCTTCAGGAAGAATTGGACAAGCGCAATGTCGAGCTCACCATGAAGATGGCTGACATCGAGAAGGCCCAGGAACAGGCGGCGAACTTGGCTGCCGCGGCTGAGGCCTTCCGGAACCAGCATCAAGCCGCACTAGATTCCCAGGAAGAGGACCTCACCGCGCGTGAGGCGAAGCTTGCCGCAGCACTCCGTGGCAAGGATGAGGAGCTCGAGGCCCTTGTCGCGCGGCGGACTCGCGAGTTGGAGCAGAGGCACAAGGAGGCACTCGATGCCCAGGCTCTGGCCCATGCCGGCAAGGTAAGGGAGTTGGAGGTGGCGCAGGACGAGCTGAAGGAGCAGGCCCTCAAGCTGTCCAACGAGAAGAGCACGCTCAACAGCGCCTTGGTGGAGGCGCAAGGAGCGGTCATCAGCAGGGCTGGGGAGCTCTCTGAAGCGCAAAACTCCGTCAGAGATCTCAAGCTGAAGCTGGAGGATCTCGAGAAGATGCTGTCGGAGAGCAGGGCTCAGGAGGAGACCTTGACCAGGAGCCTGGAGGAGGAGAAGCAGCTGCGGGCGAACGAGGCCGCCTCCCACCAGGATTATGTGGCGGGCGAGAACAGATGGATCAGCCGTCTGGAGGAGGTCGCCGGCAGGGTCACCTCGCAGTTGGACACCATGGGGATGCCAAACATGAGGTACGCCCCTGAGCGCAGCGGGACCATCAACACCAAGTTGACCCTGTTCTTTGAGGGCGTCCTCAGAGCCTTGGCTTATCTTCACTCCAACGGAGCGGCCACGTTGGCCGGGGAAGCCCGGTGACTTTGCCGGGGGGTCATGACCAATGTCCTCACCAAGATGGCGTACTGGAATACCGACCTCGACTTCGGTGCTATGATGGATAGCTTGCCGGAGGGTGTTGACCTCACGGTGCTCAAGGAGCGCATCAAGCCCGTCATCAGCATCATCGACGAAATCAAGAGGGTGGAAGGCCAGCGCCGGGATTAGGAATCCCGTTCTTCACCGCCGCTGCAGGTTCACGACCAAGACAAATTTCATCTTTAGTTAGAACCGCAGCAATGATGTGATGTAATATAACTTTGCAGTACTTTTAATTTCATGCACATTATTTCCCCGTTCAATTCCTCTTTGTGTGCGCGCCCTACGCCGATTGGGTAGGCTCGCCAGCGCGGAAGCCCCTAGCGGTGTTTTGGGGACGGATCCCCATGGGCCTGCTAGGTACGCGTGCTGCCAGACGAGCCACCTTTCCGTTCCGAACGCGGCCGCTCGAACTGTCAAGCTTGACTCAAGTCAGAATCGAGAGCGTTGTTGGTCGCGGAAGGCTACTCTGCCATTCTCGACGCAGCCGCTTGAGCTGTTGAGCGGACTCGAAACAAGGCAAGGGCGTTGCCAATTGTGGGAGAGCCCCCTGGCGTGCAGGTTTCTCATCCAAAGGCATGACATCTTCGGGGGGGAATAACCTCATATAAAAAGGATAGAACAAATAAGGGTTTAGTGCAACTTAGCTTATGTTTGTAGTCACTCGAGCGCTGATCTTCCGGCCTCCGTCCTTCTCCAAGAGCCACGAAGACGAAGGAGTGCTGAGCTGATTGTTAGAGCCGATTCTCACAACTGCGCCCCCTACCTGGCGCGCCAAAGATGTCGGTGGGAACGACACCTATGGGATCACATGAATCCCTACTACGGTTGCGGGGCGCGGGGCCGTGAGAAGAGCGGATCAAAAAGATAGCACACGGTTCGTTTACCCAGGTTCGGGCCACGAGGATGCGTAAAACCCTACTCCTGCTTTGGTGGATTGTATATCTGTGTTCTTGAGCTAGCTATGGGGTGTGATGAGCTCCAAAAATCCGAATCCCCCTCCTAGTCGCCTCGGGCCTCCTTTTATAGGAAAGGGGTTGCCATAGTGGCACACAGGAGGTGGAAAGGGTACAGTGATGTGAGGTTATCCCTTACATTACATGACAAAGCGCATTTAATGCGTCTTGCCCAGGTGTCCTTGCTTTATCGGGGGCGGGGGAGAGCCCTGTCTCGTCCGTCGCCGCTCCCTCTCGCGTCGACACGCGCCCTGGCCAGCGGCGCCCGCAGTGCCATGTAGGCAGACAGGCAGCTGAGGTGGCGCAGTGGTGGGTCTCCACGAAGATCTGCATGCTGCCACGCAGGTGCCTACCCAGCTGGTTGGGTCGGCAGCTGCATGCGAACGGCGGTGGAGGTTTGACTGGTGTGGGCCTGATGGTGGCCCTACGGGTGTTCTTGGCAAGGGCCTTGCCGGGGCCCCGACAAGGGTCTTACCGTGGCGCCTGGTGTCATCCCCGGCAAGGCTCTTGCTGGGGGCCTTGTGGTTTTCCTTGGCTGGGATCCCGCCAAGGAACACCATCTTCTAAAGGGTGTATCTGATCTTGAATGTCTTCAAAAAGATCTGCATGCCACCACGGGGATGTCTCCCGAATCCTTGCCCCATGGGGGCAGTGGACTCAAGGGTGACTCACTCCGTAGGTGTGGGGCGAGCTGCCACGGCAAGGGTCTTGCCGGGTTTGCTAAAACCGCCTCCCGACAAGGATCTTGACGGGGGGGTCTGCTTCGTCCCCTTTGCTCTTTGTGGTCTTGGTCTTGGCGTCGTTCTGCTTCTCCTGAGTTTCGGCCTTACCTTGGCTCACCTCCCTTGCCTTGCTCAGTGTGGTGGTGCCCGTGGCTCAGACTGCCTGTGCACAGTTATAGGGGTACAAAAAGTGTACCCCTCTTTTTGTACACCGACAGGTAATCAAGATCATTGTTTCGTGTCTGGACAATCTCAGTACCATGCCGCTCGCCGTGTGCTCGTAGAGGCTGTACCATTTACTCAAAGCCCTCAGGCCGGAGCTTTTTAAGCCAGCTCCTTGCTTGCTGATGCTGCCTGATCTTCAGAAACGGCGTGTCACGCAGCATGACGATCGTACGGTGGCGAGCATCAACCCCCTTGACTGCGATCCGATCCCCGTCAGCCTCAACTACATTAACGGTATGTACTGGGTTGGCATGAACACGTCTTGGATCGTGCTCATCGACGGTCGCGGCAGCTGGATGCTCATGGAGGTCTAAACCTGGCGATTGATCCCCCTTCCTTTGATTAACACTGCTCTGCTTTGGCATCGCGGCCCAGAATACTCGGAATCTTACAGTAGCCAACATGATACCATGTTTGATTTGCTCAAGGTTGTAATCTGCCAAGTGCCCACAAGATCTGTGAATTATAAAGACTTCAGGCTAATTGCATTCTTCAACCGCGGTCTCGCCTATCTGACAGGTCACTGTGGTAAGTGGATAAATCTGCACGTCCATCGTAGGATAATACATCCTCCATGGTTCTCTGATGCCATTGAACATAAGGGCTTCATTTACGCTGTCGACTCCTTCTATGACTGGACGTATTGCTGGCCTACTCCAGTCATCGCTACAAACGGCTGTTACAACAGTATGTTACTTTCCTATGATATCATGATGGCTTGCTTACATTACTGTCAACATTTGCTGAAAAAATATTCATGCTCATAACATGCTGTTCTTAAGATTGACTAAATCAAGAGCCCTTTTTTATTTGACTCCAACTTGATATGATGTTGTAGGCCACCTGGTGTCCCTACCCTTCCTAATCCCAGAACCTTTCAAAGAAAAGCGGCATGGCAGTTGCAGGTGGTTCTTGGCTCGATCAGACGACGGTGAAAGATTGATGATCATTCGCTCGTACCGGACGTGTTGTTTCGCGGAATACAATCACAGTCACTGCAAGGTCTTCGAGCAGGATCCCAGCTTCTCTGGGCCTTCAGGAATTTTTGACTGGAGGCTGGTAAATAGCCTTGGTACACGCTCTCTGTTTGTCGGACTGAATTATCCGATTAACCAGGAGATAACCGACGGCAAGGATCATGATGGCAGCGCGGTTTTGTTCATCAGGCAAAACTGTGTGTACACATCGTACCATGCGTCTCTGCATGCATCATACCCTGATATGTGCCGCCACGCTCTGCAGCCCAAATTAGGAGAGAGGGTCGCAAGTATCAGACTTCGACCTGCTGGCTGGAGTTTCCCCCGCCAGGCACCCATCTGGTTCAAGCCGTCAGCCAATCTCCACAGCTTAATAAATAGAAACGTCTAACTAAGCCAGATAGTTAGATGCGTACACTTGGTGTAGTAGGATATTTATTTAGTTTGATGCATACACTTGTTCTTTTTTGGTAGCCCTTTTGTAATGATGGCTGATGTTTGATTTGGAAGAGAGAGTTGCGTCTTCACTCTTCTGGCCTGCTTACTGCTTCTGTTGCACCCCCAGCCCTGGTTGCTGCTGCTGCTGTTTTCAATGTACAATCAGCAGTATATTTCGTCTATTGGTTGAATAAATGTGTTGTTAGAACGACAAACACAATGTTTTGGAAGTCATTGCACGGTTCAATCCTTTAGTGCCCCGTACCGTACGTAGCGCATACTATTTTTCGTACGGAGCACATTTTCCACTTGTTGATAACATGTAGCCCACTGATGAAGGCCCAATAGAGAAGCCCATAATTAACTGGAAGGGAGGCTCTCACATGAATCTGGCCTAGGTACATGCTCATGGTCCCCTAAACATAAATAAGTAAATAAATAAATAAAGTTAAATGCTCATGCACAAGTTCTTTGAGAAAATAGGTAGCCCGGTATTTCTTTTTGAAGAATACCCAAGCTAGGCCTATTTGTTTTCTCCGAATTACTGGGCTGCAAATCTTTCAAGACGAGGAGGGATGCATTCCGGCCTGGCTTAAGAGTATTGTCAATGTCTGTTAAAGGTATTATCAAAAGGGGCTGAAAATTCCAAAAATATTATAGCAAATGGGATATAAGTTTCTTTTTTTATTCTTCACTGATATCTTATACGTATTTCATTGGATTTAAGATGACATAGTACTAATTTATTTTTAAATTTGTTTTAGTATGGCTATTAATTTTTGGATTAAGAATATTTCGTCCCCCAGCAAAAATTTGCGAATTTTCAAAATTTTCCACATATTTAATTAATTTTTTGACCCTGGTACTGACCAGAAAATGGCCAGCAATTCTAAAAATGGAAAACGGGCACACGCCACAGATTCCATGTGAATTAGAAAATGAGTAAAAATTATAAAAATAATAGCAAATGGGTTGTACACGCCACAGATTTCGAGGCTGACTTCTTTACGCAAGGCTTTGTCAGTGAACACATGATTCTAGCAGCAGTGATTGTTGGATGTCCATCGAACGGCCGACGTGCTTCTTCAATCTCTGATCTTCCTGCTCCAGCCCCCTAAACTAGCGCCGGCAGGACTGCCTGCTCCCCCCTCTTGTGGCCCACTGTGATGCCGCGCAGGCTTCCCCGGCCCACCCTACTCCCTCCGCTGGCCTGGCCGCACGCAATCAACTGCCTCCTTATTACGCGAAAAAAATGATTCCTCCCACTGACATCGGGGGCGCACCGGTTGGGAGGCTGACCTGTGGGCCTACTAAGTTGACGCGTACGCAGGGCTTGTCAACTTAGTCAACAAACGATTATAGCAGCAGTAACCGTTGGATTTGAATCGAACGGTCCTGCTGCTTCTTCAATCGCTGCTCTTCTTGCACCTGCCGCCCAAACCAGCGCCGGGGAGACCGCCTGCTCCTGCCTCCAGTGGCCAGCTGTGCTATCGTTGAGGCCTCATCGCCCCCTACTACTCCCACCGCTAGCCAGGACCTGCGGCGACGGCAGCCTCACACCGCAGCCGAACCAGTGAACCCTCGTACTCCTCTCCGCGTGGGCCTCCCGCGTCTTCTCGGCTCCGCGTCGTCCCCTTCCTAGGTCTCGCCGTCATCCACCGCCCCGGTGCTCTCGGCACGGCGTGGTCAACGTGGTCAAGGAATGGCTTCCATCGGACGTGGACTATACGTGGAGAGGCTGACTGCTGGGTCCACGGCCATAGCCCAGTTTTTTTGTGATTTGCCAAGTAAGTCACTTTGTCAGGCCTGTTGGGCTGCAAATCTTTCAAGATGAGGAGAGCTTTCATTCGGCTGGTCGAGAAAATGGCCCATCCGTAATGAGAAATGGGTTGTACATTTTTAAAACACATCAAACCGTCAATTAGTTTCAAATATATTTTTTTCATTTCAAGATTTTAAATTACATTAATTTTTATGTGTGGAGAATTTGCTGGATTTTATATTGATATACATTTATTTTTTAAATCAGTTTGAATGTGAGTTGAAATGTCAGGATTAAAAACAATTCGGACCGCACCGAATATGCAAAATTTCGTATAATTTTTTAACTGTGGCCACAATATGGGCTGTAATGCTAACAAAAAGAATATGGGCTCCAAAAAAACCTTAATAATTAGCAAATGGGATGTAAATTATTAGAAATAATGGTAGATGGGTTGTATGCTATTTTTCACAGATTTGAGGCTTTCCTAAAAAAAGGTTGACGCACAAGCAGTGACTGTTGGATGGCTATCCAACGGCCGTCGTGCTTCTTCAATCTCTGCTCTTCCTGCTCCAGCCGCTCAAACAAGCGCCGGCGGGACTGCCTGCTCCCTCCTCCCCGCGACCGGCTCTGCTGCTACACAGGCCTCACCGCCCCACCATACTCCCATCGCTGGCCTAGCCATCCCTCTACTCACCCACACCTGTTGTTATTCTCCGGCGACGGCAAACAAACCAGTAAACCCTCGTACATTCGTACTCCCCTCCGCGTGGGAAACAACTGCCGAGTTTTCCCTGCCTCTGTGTCGTTCCCTTCCTAGGCCTCGCCGTCGTCCACCGCCCTGGTGCTCTCGGTGCGGCCTGGTCAACGTGGTCAACGACCGACATGCATCTGAAGTGGACTGTACGTGGGGAGGCCGACAGCTGGGTCCACGGCCGCACGCAAGGAAATGCCTCCTTATTACACGCAAAATAATGATTCCTCCACCTGACATCAGGGACCCATCGAAAGGGCCTCTGTATTTCACAAAAAACGTTACCGCCGCTGACAGCTCGGACCCACCAGCTATATCTTCGCACGCAAGGAAGTGCCTCCTTATTACGCACAAAAAAAAGGAATACTCCCCCTGTTAGCTGGGGCCCAATATAGTGGCAGGCTGACTTGTGGGCCTACTAAGTTGACGGGGACGGGGGACTTTGTTAACTTAGTCAATATGCACGATTCTAGCTCAGTGACCGTACGATATCCACCCAACGGCCGTAGTGCTTCTTCAACCTCTGGTCTTCTTGCTCCAGCTGCCCAAACTAGCGCCGGTCGTGCCTCGTGCTCCTGCCTCCCGTGGCCGGCTGCGATGCGGCGGAGGCCTCACCGCCCCCTACTACTCCCACCGCTGGCTAGGCCATCCCTCTACTCACTCACACCCCCTGTTATTCTGCGGCGACGGCAGCCTCACACCGCAGCGAACCAGTGAATCCTCGTACTCCTCTACGCGTGGGCATCCACTGTCGTGTTTTCCCCGGCTCCGCGTCGTCCCCTTCCTAGGCCTCGCCGTCGTCCACCGCCCTGGTGCTCTTGGCGCGGCGTGGTCAACGTGGTCAAGGAATGGCTTCCATCGGACGTGGACTGTACGTTGAGAGGCTGACAGCTGGGTCCACGGCCGCAGCAAGGAAGTGCCTCCTCATTACGTGCAAAATAATTATTCCTCCACCTGACAGCGGGGACCCACCGGACGGGCCATGATACGTCTACAACGTATCTACTTTTCCAAACACGTTTGCCCTTGTTTTGGACTCTAACTTGCATGATTTGAATGGAACTAACCCGGACTGACGCTGTTTTCAGCAGAATTACCATGGTGTTATTTATGTGCAGGAGCAAACGTTCTCGGAATGACCTGAAACTTCACGGAGACACTATTTAGAAAATAAGAAAAATACCTGCCAAAGATGAAGGCTAGGGGCCCACCACCTTGCCACGAGGGTGGGGGTGCGCCTCCCTACCTCGTGGGCCCCCTGTTGCCTCTCCACCTCCATATATTGAGTTTCGGGGAGAAAAAATCAGAGAGAAGAAATCATCACGTTTTACGATACGGAGCTGCCGACAAACCCTAAAACCTCTCGGGAGGGCTGATCTGGAGTCCGTTCGGGGCTCCGGAGAGGGGAATCCGTTGCCATCGTCATCACCAACCATCCTCCATCACCAATTTCATGATGCTCACCGCCGTGCGTGAGTAATTCCATCGTAGGCTTGCTGGACGGTGATGGGTTGGACGGGATCTATCATGTAATCGAGTTAGTTTTGTTAGGGTTTGATTCCTAGTGTCCACTATGTTCTAAGATTGGTGTTGCTATGACTTTGCTATGCTTAATGCTTGTCACTAGGGTCCGAGTGCCATGATTTCAGATCTGAACCTATTATCTTTTCATCATTATATGAGTGTTCTTGATCCTATCTTGCAAGTCTATATACACCTATTATGTGTTATGATCCGTTAACCCCGAAGTGACAATAATCGGGATACTTACCGGTGATGACCGTAGTTTGAGGCGTTCATGTACTCACTATGTGTTAATGCTTTGTTCCGGTTCTCTATTAAAAAGAGGCCTTAATATCCCTTAGTTTTCGTAAGGACCCCGCTGCCACGGGAGGGTAGGACAAAAGATGTCATGCAAGTTCTTTTCCATAAGCACGTATGACTATGTTCGGAATACATGCCTACATTATATCAATGAACTGGAGCTAGTTCTGTGTCACCCTAGGTTATGACTGTTACATGATGAACCACATCCGGTATAATTCTTCGTCACCGATCCATTGCCTATGAGCTTTCCATATATTGTTCTTCCCTTATTTACTTTCCCGTTGCTATTGCTATCATCTATCCCTAATAATAAAGCACGGATTGACTCCGTGGGTTCACCGTCACAATACGCTTTCTTCCTATCAATTTACATTTTCACTTTGAATTTAAAACATATATGCGAGGTGGTACTAATTCGGGAACCACGTCGCAAAATTTTCGTACGTACATAATCGAGTCAATTACACCACAGGTGCTTGAACTTGGCAAGAAAAGTCAGTTTGGTGCTAAAACTTGTGAAATACATTGAACCGGTTATAAAACTTGGCTTGGGCGTGCATCTACGGTGCTAATCACGTTTTATATACGCTCAACGTGCTGACGAGGCGCGCCAATGTGGCGTACGACCCACTGAACGCGCGACCTCATCATAACAAGCCGAACCTGCTAGCCACCACAGCAAGTCAAACTTGTTTTGATGATTGGATAGCTAACCCTAATGACACATACATACCTAACAAAAAGAAATAGTGACCCAGATGGGGCTTAAATGGTCTGCAGTGACCGCGGCCAATTTCTACAATGATAGTGTTTTTAATTCATATATACGATTATAGTTCATATTTATTTAAATTATATAATTGTTTTCTAGTAAATGCTTGAATGTATTTTAGAAGTACATGAACAGTATTTTAAGTAATAACATTTCTTGGAAAGTGAATACATGAATATTTATCTGAATGCACGAATACAGCCTAAAAAACTGTGAATATTTTTCTGAATACATTAATATGACAAGAATATTTTTGTAATTTATGAAAATAATCCATAAACATTATTTTTACTCTAAAATCATTTTAAAATAATAATTTAATATTTAATAGGATAACATTGACATTCGTTCAAATATGAACATCTTTTAGAATTAAGCGAACATTTTTTAAAATAATTATGTTTTGAGAATTACATGAACATTATTTTAAATAATCATAATTTTAAGAATACATGACATTTATGTTAAATAAGAATATATTTGTAGAATTACATGAAAATTATCTTAAATATTTTTCTTATAATTACAAAAACATCATCTTAAATAAGTTAATTCATTTCTATGTATAATCTTTCTAATTTACATTTTCTTATAAAATGCTATGAAAAAAAATTAACATGTAAAAAATGGCATGCAGTGACTGTAGCCGATTTAAGCCCTATGTGTGTGCTTGTCTATAGGTCATTATGGGTGGAAATCCCACTTGTACAGCATTGATATGTGGTGGCTGGCCTGTGTGGGCTGGCGGTAACAAGTCGTGTGTTCGAACCTGGGGGCAGTGCGGTGCTACATTTTGCGTCCTAATTTCTCTCTGTTGTATTCTGCCCTGCCGGGTGGGGCTCAATTTTTATAGTGAAATTTCAGGGTTATTTTAAGAAAAAAAATTGAGTGGCTTCTATGAGAAAATAAAATATCAGGTCGTTTTCGCAAAATATCATGCCACACGCCCGTGCCCACCTTCCTGTCACTTACATTGAGTCCCACGCCACGTTTGCACGTCTCGTCAGCATGTTGTGCGTATACAAAATGTGATTAACACCGTAGATGCACGCCCAAGCCAAGTTTTGCCACCGGTTCAATGTATCTCACAAGTTTTAGCATCAAACTGACTTTTCTTGCCAAGTTCACATACCTGTGGTGTAATTCACTCTACATAATCTGTCCTGCACTACTACCTGGGCCTTGCCGTGAGATCGTCTCACATGGCTAAAGCGTTGCCACTTGGGCCTCAGCCTCATAAGTCAGACCCGAACAGTTACCGACGGGAGAAAAGAAAAAGGAAAGCCACCAGCGCCTCGCACGACCCTGCCCCTCGATCGCATATACAACTCCTTCCCGCCGCCACCTCCTGCCCCGCGCCGCCCGCCCCACACCGCCTCGATCGGGACCGCGTCCCTCCCCAAATGACAGCGATGATGGAGGGCACCGCCCAGCTCCTGGCCGACGGATTCGCTGGCTCCCCGCTCCTCGGGGCCAGCCCCTCCCCGTGTCGAGTCGAGCATCGACTTGGAGGCCCCTTGGGGCTGCCGCCGGTGCGGAAGTCCCGCGCGGCCGTGCGGGATGGTGACCGAGCGGCGGGGCCCGTGGTGCGACGCTCGATGGATGGCCTGCACAACGCGGATGACTGCTTCTCTCCCAGGAGGGCCATAGGCAGGTAAGGAAGGACGGCGGCTGAGATTGGGTCTCGCCTTCTTCTCTGGTTAAGAAAAATTGGTTCTTTGGTGCGTTTTTCTGGGTGGGCGGCCTCGCTGAATTGGTTGCCTTTGTTTTCTGTGCCCATCTGTGTCGTCGGATTGGATGGCGTCGGTGCCGCCGTAGCCACTACATGTCGGAGCTGTTGCAGGAGCACCAGAAGCTTGTCCTGTTCACACAGGTGCTACCAATCTGCATCAAACTGTTGGGCAACTGTGAGAGCCTGGATTCACTCCCTCGCCGCCGCCCGGTCTACCATTATTGGCCTAGGTTGGAATTTGTCCTCGCTGATTCGCCTTGGCCTGATTGCTTATGTTTCTCTCTTGTTGATGCAAACTTGCTCTGCTTGACTCTGTTTTGGCCTCAAGGCGTCTCACTTGTCACATATTGTTATCAACTCAGGTATGGTATCTGGAAAATCGTTATTCTACCAAGAGAACATTTCCTACTTTGGTTTCTAGGCAATATGAAAGTAATGAGTAAACATAACCCGCTGAAACAAAAACATGGTGAAGTAGCTGACTGTAGATTTTGCTTGGAGATGATACTGTTCACTATCCATATTTTGTTTGTACGGTGGCTATACTTTGTAACGCTAGCATGGATGTCTGTTATAAAATATACAGTATCTAGATTTTTGTTGGGTAAAGAAAATTGCAGCTCTGAATACTTTATATTTCCCAGTTGTTCTTAATTTTGGCAGTATGCATGGGAACGCTGGGATGACGTGTTTCAGAGAATTCAGTGACTTGGTTCAACTAGACAAGGATCATTTCAACGCAAAGGACTCTCATGTTACAGCCTATTGACCACTGCAGTGTGTACTCCTGGAATTGATAGCGAATGAAAGCGCCATAGACATTGCAGGGGAGATAAAATTTCTAGATGTTATTAGGTCTTACCAATTTGTACTGCTGTTCACTCTATAGTCTGGGATTAATTAGCTGTGCTGCAAGGATTCCAACTTTAAAAGCCATGCTGCAAGGACGAGTCCTCTGTATGATTCTTCAGTACAGTTCAAAATAAATCACGATGCAGAGCAGATTCAATCTTTTGATTTTAGACAACAAAGAGTTTCATTGCTCTTAAGGTCTTTGTTTGCCTTTTTAGGGGAGGTCTTTGTTTGCTTGGATTGATGCGCACGACTGACACAATTTACAACATTTTTTGACTGACGGCATAGACCATAGTTTCAGTTTTACAATGTTTCCAGAGAGAGTATAATACTGATGCTCCATTTATTTCAGAGAAGAAAAAGGTTCCATGAGGGTGTCTATTACAAAAGTGGAGAAAGAGCTCGCCTACCATGCATGTTGCCTGGTCCGATGAGCAGTGCTACGCCAAGTGCCCTGTCAGAGTGCAGCCACACAATGCTGCCTGCTGTTGAGGACCCCGGAGACTGGACAGGTAGCCACCACTGATATGATTTTTGGGAACTTGTTTTCTTCAGTAAATCAACTATTTGATGATGTATGCCAGTTAATACCATCCAAATTTTCTGCAGTTAGCTTGGCAACTTCCAGCCCCCCACCGCCTTTCTTGACAGCCACGGCACCCATCTTTTCGTCTATGCCTCATTGGATGCACTTCTATTGTATGTAATGTTAGATATACACAATCATAGATACATATATGATCTTCCACCTCGGCTCCTATACTGATAAGATTTGTGTTGATACATGATTCTCAACAAAGTGTGCTACCAAACTTTTTCACGAAAAGTGTAGTACCAGGTGGTGTGATATCATGTCCTTAGCAACGCCCCCGATGGAATGACCACGACCATGTTGTTGCCTGGAGTGTTTTTTCATGATGATGTCGCTATTCGCCATCCCACAATTTATGCGGTGGAGCGTCAACGACCTCGGCGTGTTGCATGAGAAGACCATGAATATCGACAAGAAAGATGTAGGTGATGTGCTTGAATTCTTCTAGGATTTTTGAACTAGCGATTGATTTTTTTTCCGCTATGTCATGTCATATCAATTTGTGTTGCATTGCACATGTGTCATACAGGTTGATCCAGGAAGGTGCAACACTGTGATGTGAGTTGAACACAAGCATGGCCTACAATCTCGTCCCCCACCATCCATGTGCCTTGCAAGCAGCAATTGTTCACATCCTTGATATTTGTCACTGCCCTCATCTCATCTATCCCGACAGTCTCAGTGTCCAGGCAAGGTATGTCTATGTCAGTTGAACCGTCACTCGAGTTACAACAATTCCAATCTTTTTCCTATATCTGCAATTGGGTGGTCTATGGTATGGACCAGTTTATAAGCAACCATGGTGTACATGAATCTCTGTTGGTGTGAACTGTCAAAAGCATTTCCTACTATTTCTACCTCTGTTTCATCTTCTAAATCTAGAGTCTAGACTTGGATATTATCTAGCAACAATCTGTTCATGAGAAAAGCATGGCCGAGAGTCATACTAGATGTATGCATAATACCAGGATAAGATATTTACCTTCGATTATCCCAGAAGGGAAACATAATACTAAACTACCATAAAATATATGTGAGGGCTTACATCATCATTGAGGTCAAATTTGTATCTTTATTATCACCCTGATAAAACAACGTTTTGCTAATTGACTTCATCTTATTTCAACTTTGTTAGTTCAGTTCACGTGCTTTGTTAGAGACCAACCCCAATGTGTATGCTACAACCACTGAAAGAAGTATGTTGCCTTGATTTTTTTAATTCAGTTAATTTGTATTAATTGTGTGGCATCATCATGCAAGGTAAATGCAGAGCTATACTTTCTATTCTCATGCCTTCTATTAAAATCATGCAGATGCTCCGGTCATCGTTGTTCATATGTTTTGACTCTTGTCGAGCCTCTTCTGTGAGGCACACATAGTTTGGGAGTATGCCTATGGCAATTTATCTATTTCCATGATTGAAGATACATTTTTAAATTGAACAAAACAAATTATATGAGAGGCATATGTTTTGTTTTTGTTGTCCCAAACTACACAGAGCCTTGCAAATTTCTAGGACTCTGTTTCCTCTTGGAACTCTCCTACTATGCATTCTTGATCATTGTCGAACATTGATCGACAGACTGCTCTGTTTACAAACTCTATTTTTTCTAGGTTTTCTTGTGAAAATTGATGATACCCCAATGCAGAGCCTTTTGTAGCCTTGTTGCTGGTGACAGATTTCAGACGATAACCTAAATGTAGGCATTAAACACAACAAGGTCAGGATATGATAATGGCCCAAGGCCGTGCCGACAAATCTGGAAATACTCTAGAACAAAATAATAATCTGGCAGTGGCCCAAGAGAGTTGTTAGTTCTTGGATTTTTATACCCTCATGTTAATACTTAACTGTTACAATTTTTATTGTTCTTCTCATTATATGTACCTAATAATGATTTAGTTCATTTCTGGATGCTTGGACTAAATCACTGCCAACTTTCTATAACTTACAGCCTTCGCTTCTTAAGGAATTGGAGCACTACACTCCCATTTGTTAATAGTTACACATGGTGTATGCCTGTATGAGTACTCAATGTTGTTGTCTGATGTCTTTACATTTGTTTGAGCACCACACGATCTCATGAAAGATTTGTACTGCTCATCTTAGTCCAAACTGATGATGCTGTGTTTTTTGTTATGGCCTAGAGTGTATATGGTTATCAAAAGATAATGGAACGACACAAACAGTAGCATCGTGGCTTAAAACCAGAAAAAAAGATAGTCTAAAACAAAGGTTCAACCAACTCAGAATAATGATGATGTGTGCTCCACACTTCTCAAGTTTTCTCTTTGCGTGTCAATATCAGTGACCATTCTGCTGCTGCAACAAGATAATCTAGCTGTATAAAACTCAAAAGCTAAGTCCTGAAATTCCTGATAGGAATACAAATTTGTGCTCTGAAACCAAATATGGAACTACTTGGTATACACTTTCATGCTTTTTATTTTCTACTCCCTCCGCCTAAATATAAGTAATTTTAGATATTTCAATATAGACTACATACGAATTTATGTAGACATATTTTAGAATGTAGATTTGAGTAATATTCAAACAAAATGGTTTGCAGAGGACAGTGTTCAATGACTTACATAACTTTAGTGAGCTGATGGAGCGGTTTACTGGAATTTACAGTTGCACTATTACATGATCTGATGAGGAAGAGTAAAGAGAGGAGGGAATGGAAAATGGAGTGAGCTGATTGGAAGGGTGCCGAGTATGGTGCATACATGTCAGCGATGGTAGTCAGAATTTGATGCTGAGTGCTGATGGCGTGGTACGTGTTTGGAATTCAAAGTGTGCACGTGGGAGGGTTATGAATGACCTGTTTCGTTGATGGTGATAGTGTCCTTTTTTACAGGTATATTGTGATAATGTGTTTTGATTGGAGACACAGGGACAGTAGGTAAAGGAAGAAGTAGAAGGGTGATTTGTGTCAAAGCACTAGAAGATAATGTCCCCGTAAAATTGAATTAAAAAATTATTGCATAATGGCACAGGAGTAGGTTATATTTCATTTTTCGCCCGGTGCAACGCACAGGCATTTGTACTAGTCACTACAAAATACCAAAACATTACTTTTACTACTGTTACCTTTTGTTACCGTTATCACCACTATCATATTACTTTTCTACTAAACACTTTGCTGCAGATATTAAGTTTCCAGGTGTGTTTGAATTGACAACTCAACTGCTAATACTTGAGAATATTCTTTGTCTCCCCTTGTGTCGAATCAATAAATTTGGGTTGAATACTTTACCTTCGAAAACTTCTGCGATCCCCTATACTTGTGGGTTATCAAGACTATTTTCTGGCGCCGTTGCCGGTGAGCATAGCTCTATTCTTTGAGTCACTTGGGATATATATCTGCTTATCATTATGAAGAACTTGAGAGATCCAAAAACCAAGATTTATCCCTCAACTACGAGGGGAGGTAAGTAACTGCTATCTAGCTCTGCACTTGATTCACCTTCTGTTATGAGTAAGTTTGTGACACCTACACCTGCTTCTGCTATTTGTTCTGATATGTCACCTGTTATTGATGATGCCACTTCTGCTATGCATGATACTTATGATGAAACTACCTCTATGCCTGATACTACTATGCCACTTAGTGATTTTCTCGATGAACAACTTGCTACGGCTAGAGAGATAGAAAATATTGAATCTGATGATACTGATGAAAGTGATGATGAAGAACCACTTGCTATTCCTAAGGGTTATGTTTTTGATCAAGAAGCTTCTTTCGCTATTTTAGCTTGCAGAAATAGAACTGAACTTAAAAGATTATTAGCTAAATGGAGTAAGCAATCTCTAAATGCTAGAATGAAACCTGACACTGCTTTTGCTACTTCACCTATCTTTGTTACTGATAAGGATTATGAATTCTCTGTTGATCCTGATATAATTACTTTGGTTGAATCTGATCCTTTTCATGGTTATGAATCTGAAACTGTTGTGGCACATCTTACTAAATTAAATGATATAGCCACCCTGTTCACTAAAGATGATAGAACTCGTTACTTTTATATCCTTAAAATATTTCCGTTCTCATTAAAGGGTGATGCTAAGATATGGTTTAATTCTCTTGATTCTGGTTGTGTGCGTAGTCCCCGGGATATGATTTATTACTTGTCTGCTAAATATTTCCTTACTCATAAGAAACAAGCTGCTTTAAGGGATATATATAATTTTGTGCAAATTGAAGAAGAGAGTCTCCCACAAGCTTGGGGGAGGCTTCTCCAATTACTTAATGATTTGCCTGATCATCCTCTTAACAAAAATGAAATACTTGATATCTTTTACAATGGATTAATCGATGCCTCCAGAGATTACCTAGATAGTTGTGCTGGTTCTGTTTTCAGGGAAAGAACACCGGATGAAGCTGAAATTCTATTGAATAATATGTTGACAAATGAAAATAATTGGACACCTCCGGAGCCAATTCCTGAGCCTATTCCTAAACCAATTCCGAAGAAGAGGGGTATTCTATTTCTCAATCCTGAAGATATGCAAGAGGCAAAGAAATCTATGAAAGAAAAAGGTATTAAAGCTGAAGATGTTAAGAATTTACCTCCTATTGAAGAAATACATGGTCTTAATTTACTGCCTGTTGAAGAAACATATAATCCAAAACCTTTACCTATTGAAGAAACTCATGGTCTAGATAACCCGACACAGGTAGTAAACGTAAATTCTCCCTATAGATATGATAAAGTTGTAATCCCATTTACTAAGATTGCTAGCCCATGCTTAGATGAGTTTGATAAATTTATGGCTAAGCAAGAAGAATTTAATGCTTATTTTGGTGGACAATTGAAAAACCATTCAAATATGCTTGAACACTTGGGTGATTATATGGCTAATGTTAAAGGTGAACTTAAACTTATTAGTAAACATGCTTCCATGGTTACCACTCAAGTAGAACAAGTACTTAAAGCTCAAAATGATTTTCTCAATGAATTGAATAGTAAAGATAATGATAATGCTGTTAGAGTGGCTACTAGAACTGGTAGAATGACTCAGGAATCTTTGTATCCTGAAGGCCACCCTAAGAGAATTGAGCATGATTCTCAGAGAAATAATTTAGATGCACCTAGTTCTTCTAAAAAGAACAAAAAGAAAAATGATAGGACTTTGCATGCTTCTAGTGATCCTATTGTAGAAACACCTGAGAATCCAAATGATATTTTTATTTCTGATGCTGAAACACAACCTGGTAATGAAACTAAAACTAGTGATAATGTTAATGATAATGTTCATGATGATGCTCAACCTAGTAATGACAATGACATAGAAATTGAACCTGCTGTTGATCTTGATAACGCACAATCAAAGAATCAACGTTATGATAAGAAAGACTTTGTTGCTAGGAAACATCGTAAAGAAAGAGAGCCTTGGGTTCAGAAACCCATGCCTTTTCCTCCCAAACCATCTAAGAAAAAGGATGATGAGGATTTTGAGCGCTTTGGTGAAATGATTAGACCTATATTTTTGCGTATGCGATTAACTGATATGCTCAAACCAAATCATTATGCTAAGTATATGAAGATATTATTACAAATAAAAGAAAGATACCGGAAGCTGAAATTACCACCATGCTTGCTAATTACACTTTTAAGGGTGGAATACCAAAGAAACTTGAAGATCCAGGAGTACCCACTATACCTTGCTCCATTAAAAGAAACTATGTTAAAACTGCTTTATGTGATCTTGGAGCCGGTGTTAGTGTTATGCCTCTCACTTTGTGTCGTAGACTTGATTTGAATAAGTTGACACCTACTGAAATATCTTTGCAAATGGCTGATAAATCAACTGCTATACATGTCGGTATTTGTGAGGATGTGCCTGTTGTAGTTGCAAATGTTACTATTTTAACGGACTTTGTTATACTTGATATTCCCGAGGACGATAGTATGTCATTTATTCTTGGAAGACCCTTTTTGAATACTGCAGGGGCTGTTATTGATTGCACTAAAGGCAATGTCACTTTTCATGTTAATGGTAATGATCATACGGTACACTTTCCGAGGAAACAACCTCAAGTTCATAGTGTCAACTCTATTGGAAAAATTCCATCGATTATATTTGGAGGCTTTGAATTTCCTCTTCCTATTGTCAAGAAGAAATATGATATTCTCATTATTGTGGATGTGCATATCCCCGTTGAGGTAACATAGTGTTATTCGAAATTTCTCCGGTTCCATGTTATTCGGAATGAGTTCGTTAATAAGACTTGATCAACCTTGTTAGTGGATTCCTTTTGATGATCATGAGATGGATGAAACTAGAAGGCACAACCTTCTGTACCCCACTTTTACTTTCTATTATTTATATTAAATAAAATAGAAATAAATATTTTTCTGTCTATTATCTGATTATCCGTGCAATATAAATACCTCGAAAATAAAAGTTCTCCAAATACCCTGAAAATTAAATATGATTTTTTTCTAGAATATTTGAGGATTTATGGAACTGAGAACACACCAGGGGGGTCAACCACCTGCCCATGAGGGTGGAGGGCGCGCCTACCCCTGTAGGGCCCGCCCCTGCCTCGTGGGCCCACGGTGGCCCTCCTACACTTATTCCTGCACCCACATACTTCATCTTCCTCCCACAAACACGAATATCTAGCTCAAGCACGAGTTCTAGCTCATCTTGTTGCCATTTTCGATCTCCTTGCTTAAAGCACCTCGCACAAAACTTCTTGGGGATATTGTTCCTTGGTATGTGACTCCTCCATTGGTCCAATTAGTTTTTGTTCTAGTGCTTTATTCATTGCAAATTTTTGCTGCTTAGGTGACCCTGTTCTTGAGCTTGCATGTCAAATTTATATGGTCAAAAGTAGTTTTGATGCATGATATAGGCCCTAGGCACTTGTAGGAGTAGTTGCTATCAATATTATTGAGTTTGGTTTACTTTTATTTTGAAGTTACTAAAAAATTTCAGAATTTTTCAGAAGAAGAAAAATGCTTAGGAAAATGTTCCAAGGTGGTTCTTCAAGGAAGCAAGGACCCAGGCCTGCAATGCATGATGCTGATGAAGAGCCACCAAGAGATGCTCTAGTGCGTCTTTTTGAAGATGATTAATAGATAAATTCCTCACTTACAACAATTTATGTGAGAATTTTATGAGTTCCAGAAGTATACGTTTGATCCAGATTACTACAGACTGTTCTGTTATTGACAGATTCTGTTTTCGATGTGTTGTTTGCTTATTTTGATGAATCTATGAGTAGTATCGGAGGGTATGAACCATATATAAGTTGGAATACACTAGATATTACACCAATATGAATTTAGAATGAGTTCACAACAGTACCTAAGTGGTGATTTATTTTCTTATACTAACGGAGCTTTCGAGTTTTTTGTTAAGTTTTGTGTTGTGAAGTTTTCAAGTTTTGGGTAAAAATTCGATGGACTAAGGAATAAGGAGTGGCAAGAGCCTAAGCTTGGGGATGCCCAAGGCACCCCAAGGTAATATTCAAGGACAACCAAGAGCCTAAGCTTGGGGATGCCCCGGATGGCATCCCCTCTTTCGTCTTCGTTCATCGGTAACTTTACTTGGAGCTATATTTTTATTCGCCACGTGATATGTGTTTTGCTTGGAGCATCATTTTATTTACTTTTGTTTTGCTTGTTGTTTGAATAAAATACCAGGATCTGAAATTATTAAATGTTAGAGAGTCTTCACATAGTTGCATAATTATTCAACTACTCATTGATCTTCACTTATATCTTTCGGAGTAGTTTGTCATTTTCTCTAGTGCTTCACTTATATCCTTTTAGAGCACGGTGGTGGTTTTATTTTATAGAAATAGATGAACTCTCATGCTTCACTTATATTATTTTGAGAGTCCTAAACAGCATGGTAATTTGCTTTGGTTATGAAACTAGTCCTAATATGATGGGCATCCAAGAGGGATATAATAAAAACTTTCATATAAGTGCATTGAATACTAAGAGAAGTTTAATACTTGATGATTGTTTTGAGATATGGACATAGTGATATCAAAGTTGTGCTAGTTGAGTAGTTGGGAATATGAGGAATACTTGTGGTGAAGTTTGCAAGACCCGTAGCATGCACGTATGGTAAACGTTGTGTAACAAATTTGAAACATGAGGTGTTATTTGATTGTCTTCCTTATGAGTGGCGGTTGGGGACGAGCGATGGTCTTTTCCTACCAATCTATCCCCCTAGGAGCTTGCACGTAGTGCTTGGTTTTTGATGACTTGTAGATTTTTGCAATAAGTATGTGAGTTCTTTATGACTAATGTTGAGTCCATGGATTATACGCACTCTCACCCTTCCATCATTGCTAGCCTCTTCGGTACCGTGCATTGCCCTTTCTCACATTGAGAGTTGGTGCAAACTTCGCCGGTGCATCCAAACCCCATGATATGATACGCTCTTTCACATATAAACCTCCTTATATCTTCCTCAAAACAGCCACCATACCTACCTATTATGGCATTTCCATAGCCATTCCGAGATATATTGCCATGCAACTTTCCACCGTTCCGTTTATTATGACATGCGTCATCATTGTCATATTGCTTTGCATGATCATGTACTTGACATCGTATTTGTGGCAAATTCACCGTTCATAATTTTTCATACATGTCACACTTGAATCATCGCAATCCCGGTACACCGCCGGAGGCATTCATATAGAATCATATCTTGTTCTAAGTATCGAGTTGTAATTCTTGAGTTGTAAGTAAATATAAGTGTGATGATCATCATTCATAAAGCATTGTCCCAAAAAAGGGCCAAATAAAAAAGAAAGGCCAAATAAAAAAAGGAAAGGCCAAATAAAAAATATATAAATAAATAAAAGGGACAATGCTACTATCCTTTTTCCACACTTGTGTTTCAAAGTAGAACCATGATCTTTATGATAGAGAGTCTCTTGTTTTGTCATTTACATTTACTAGTGGGAAATTTTCATTATAGAACTTGGCTTGTATATTCCAACAATGGGCCTCCTCAAGTGCCCTAGGTCTTCTTGAGCAAGCAAGTTGGATGCACACCCACTTAGATTCTTTTGTTGAGCTTTCATACATTTATAGCTCTAGTGCATCCGTTGCATGGCAATCCCTACTCCTTGCATTGACATCAATTGATGGGCATCTCCCTAGCCCATTGATTAGCTGCGTCGATGTGAGACTTTCTCCTTTTTGTCTTCTCCACATAAACCCCTCATTATATTCTATTCCACCCATAGTGCTATATCCATGGCTCACGCTCATATATTGCGTGAAAGTTGAAAAAAGTTTGAGATTACTAAAGTATGAAACAATTGCTTGCCTTGTCATCGAGGTTGTGCATGATGAGAGCATTCTTGTGTGACGAAAATGGAGCATGACTAAACTATATGATTTTGTAGGGATGAACTTTCTTTGGCCATGTTATTTTGAGAAGACATGATTGCTTAGTTAGTATACTTGAAGTATTATTATTTTTATGTCAATATTAAACTTTTGTCTTGAATCTTATGGATCTGAACATTCATGCCACAATAAAGAGAAATACTTAGAGAAATATGTTAGGTAGCATTCCACATCAAAAAATTCTGTTTTTATCATTTACCTACTCGAGGACGAGTAGGAATTAAGCTTGGGGATGCTGATACGTCTCCAACGTATCTATAATTTTTGATTGCTCTGATGTCTACTACACAACCTTCTTTCTTGTAGACGTTGTTGGGCCTCCAAGTGCAGAGGTTTGTAGGACAGTAGAAATTTTCCCTCAAGTGGATGACCTAAGGTTTATCAATCTGTATAAGACGTAGGATGAAGATGGTCTCTCTCAAGCAACCCTGCAACCAAATAACAAAGAGTCTCTTGTGTCCCCGACACACCCAATACAATGGTAAATTGTATAGGTGCACTAGTTCGGCGAAGAGATGGTGATACAAGTGCAATATGGATGGTAGATAAAGGTATATGTAATCTGAAATTATAAAAACAGCAAGGTAGCAAGTGATAAAAGTGAGCATAAACGGTATTGCAATGCTAGGAAACAAGGCCTAGGGTTCATACTTTCGCTAGTGTAAGTTCCGTCAACAATAATATCATAATTGGATCACATAACTATCCCTCAACATGCAACAAAGAGTCACTCCAAAGTCACTAATAGCGGAGAACGAATGAAGAGATTATGGTAGGGTACGAAACCACCTCCAAGTTATTCTTTCCAATCAATCCGTTGGGCTATTCCTATAAGTGCCACAAACAACCCTAGAGTTCGTACTAGAATAACACCTTAAGACACAAATCAACCAAAACCCTAATGTCACCTAGATACTCCAATGTCACATCAAGTATCCGTGGGTATGATTATATGATATGCATCACACAATCTCAGATTCATCTATTCAACCAACACAAAGGACCTCAAAGAGTGCCCCAAAGTTTCTACCGGAGAATCACGACAAAAACATGTGCCAACCCCTATGCATAGGTTCATGGGCGGAACCCGCAAGTTGATCACCAAAACATACATCAAGTGAATCACATGATATCCCATTGTCACCACAAATATCCACGGCAAGACATACATCAAGTGTTCTCAAATCTTTAAAGACTCAATCCGATAATATAACTTCAAAGGGGAAACTCAATTCATTGCAAGAGAGAAGAGGGGGAGGAGAAACATAAGATCCAACTATAATAGCAAAGCTCGCGATACATCAAGATTGTGCCAAATCAAGAACACGAGAGAGAGAGAGATCAAACACATAGCTACTGGTACATACCCTCAGCCCCGAGGGAGAACTACTCCCTCCTCGTCATGGAGAGCACCGGGATGATGAAGATGGCCACCGAAGAAGGATTGCCCCCTCCGGCAGGGTGCCGGAACGGGTCTAGATTGGTTTTCGATGGCTACTGAGGCTTCTGGCGGCGGAACTCCCGATCTATTGTGCTCTCCGATGTTTTTAGGGTACGTGGGTATATATGGGTGAAAGAGGTACATCGGTGGACCGAAGGGGGGCCACGAGGCAGGGGGGCGCGCCCCAGGGGGGTGGGCGCGCCCCCTACCCTCGTGAGCTCCTCCTTCATCTTCTGACGTAGGGTCCAAGTCTATCTGGTAGGTTTCCTTCCAAAAATAACTTCTCTAGTTGATTTCGTTCCGTTTCGACTCCGTTTGATATTCCTTTTCTTCGAAACACTGAAATAGGCATAAAACAGCAAATCTGGGCTAGGCCTCCGGTTAATTGGTTAGTCCCAAAAGTAATATAAAAGTGGATAATAAAGCCCAATATTGCCCAAAACAGTAGATAATATAGCATGGAGGAATAAAAAATTATAGATATGTTGGAGACGTATCAAGCATCCCCAAGCTTAATTCCTGCTCGTCCTCGAGTAGGTAAATGATAAAAGAAAGAATTTTTGATGCGGAGTGCTACTTGGCATAATTTCAATGTAATTCTTCTTACTTGTGATATGAATATTCAGATCTGAAAGATTCAAGACAAAAGTTTAATATTGACATAAAAATAATAATACTTCAAGCATACTAACAAAGAAATTATGTCTTCTCAAAATAACATGGCTAAAGAAAGTTATCCCTACAAAATCATATAGTCTGGCTATGCTCTATCTTCACCACACAAAATATTTAAATCATGCACAACCCCGATGACAAGCCAATCAATTGTTTCATACTTTTGACATTCTCAAAACTTTTTCAATCTTCACGCAATACATGAGCGTGAGCCATGGATATAGCACTATAGGTGGAATAGAGTGGTGGTTGTGGAGAAGACAAAAAGGGAGAAGATAGTCTCACATCAACTAGGCGTATCAACGGGCTATGGAGATGCCCATCAATAGATATCAATGTGAGTGAGTAGGGATTGCCATGCAACGGATGCACTAGAGCTATAAGTGTATGAAAGCTCATCAAAAGAAACTAGTGGGTGTGCATCCAACTTGCTTGCTCACGAAGACCTAGGGCATTTTGAGGAAGCCCATCATTGGAATATACAAGCCAAGTTCTATAATGAAAGATTCCCACTAGTAAATGAAAGTGACAACATAGGAGACTCTCTATCATGAAGATCATGGTGCTACTTTGAAGCACAAGTGTGGTAAAAGGATAGTAGCATTGTCCCATCTCTCTTTTTTCTCATTTTTTTATTTGGGCCTTCTCTTTTTTATGGCCTCTTTTTTTTATTTGGGCTTCTTTGGCCTCTTTTATTTATTTTTCGTCCGGAGTCTCATCCCGACTTATGGGGGAATCATAGTCTCCATCATCCTTTCCTCACTAGGAAAATGCTCTAATAATGATGATCATCACACTTTTATTTACTTACAACTCGATACTTAGAACAAGATATGACTCTATATGAATGCCTCCGGCGGTGTACCGGGATGTGCAATGATGCATGAGTGACATGTATGAAAGAATTATGAACCGTGGTTTTGCCACAAATACGATGTCAACTACATGATCATGCAAAGCAGTATGACAATGATGGAGCGTGTCATAATAAACAGAACGGTGGAAAGTTGCATGGCAATATATCTCGGAATGGCTATGGAAATGCCATAATAGGTAGGTATGGTGGCTGTCTTGAGGAAGGTAAATGGTGGGTTTATGGTACCGGCGAAAGTTGCACTGTACTAGAGAGGATAGCAATGGTGGAAGGGTGAGAGTGCGTATAATCCATGGACTCAACATTAGTCATAAAGAACTCACATACTTATTGCAAAAATCTATTAGTTATAGAAACAAAGTATTACGCGCATGCTCCTAGGGGGATAGATTGGTAGGAAAAGACCATCGCTCGTCCCCGACCACCACTCATAAGGAAGACAATCAATAAATAAATCATGCTCCGACTTCATCACATAATGGTTCACCATACATGCATGCTACTGGAATCACAAACTTCAATACAAGTATTTCTCAAATTCATAATAACTCAACTAGCATGACTCTAATATCACCATCTCCATATCTCAAAATAATTATCAAGTATCAAACTTCTCATAGTATTCAACACACTCATAAGAGAATTTTATTATTATTGAATACCTAGCATATTAGGATTTTAAGCAAATTACCATGCTATTTAAGACTCTCAAAATAATCTAAATGAAGCATGAGAGTTCATCTATTTCTTCAAAATAAATCTACCACCATGCTCTAAAAGATATAAGTGAAGCACTAGAGCAAATGACAAACTACTCCGAAAGATATAAGTGAAGATCAATGAGTAGTTGAATAATTATGCAACCATGTGAAGACTCTCTAACATTTAATAATTTCATATCTTGGTATTTTATTCAAACCGCAAGCAAAGCAAAACAAAATGGCATCTACGAATAGCAAACATTATGTGAAGAAGCAAAAAAAACTTAGGATCAACCGATACTAACCGATAGTTGTTGAAGAAGAAAGGTGGGATGACAACCGGGGCATCCCCAAGCTTAGACACTTGAGACTTCTTGAAATATTATCTTGGGGTGACTTGGGCATCCCCAAGCTTGAGCTTTTGTGTCTCCTTAATTCCTCTCATATCACGATCTCCCTAAATCTCAAAAGCTTCATCCACACAAAACTCAACAAGGACTCATGAGATAGGTTAGTATAAACTATTGCAAAAACCTTATCATACTCTACTGTAGAAAATCACTAAAATTATTATTCAATATTGCATACTAAATTCCTCTGCATATTTAATAGTCCTATCCTCAAATAGAATCATTAAAGAAGCAAACATATGCAAGCAATGCAAACATAACAGCAATCTGCCTAAACAGGATAATCTGTAAAGAATGCTGCAACATCCATACTTCCCTAGCTCCAAAAATTATGAAAGAAAATTCCCACTGTAGTAAATTTATCAGAGCTTAATATGCAAAAGGTTTCAACATTTTATCACATTCTGACTTCTCTAGGGAATTATTGCAACAGCGGTAAACTTTCTGTTTTCAAACAGCAACATGTATACTTGTAACATAGGCATATTAAAGGCTATCAATGCCACTTTTATTGAAATAAAATATGCAAAACATTATTTTAAATAACAGCAAGAAAATCCTAACAAAATAAATTTACGCTCTGATGTCTACTACACAACCTTCTTCTTGTAGACGTTGTTGGGCCTCCAAGTGCAGAGGTTTGTAGGACAGTAGCAAATTTCCCTCAAGTGGATGACCTAAGGTTTATCAATCCGTAGGAGGCGTAGGATGAAGATGGTCTCTCTCAAGCAATCCAGCAACCAAATAAAAAAAAGTCTCTTGTGTCCCCAACACACCCAATACAATGGTAAATTGTATAGGTGCACTAGTTCGGCGAGGAGATGGTCATACACGTGGTATATGGATGGTAGATAAAGGTATTTGTAATCTGAAATTATAAAAACGGCAAGGTAATGAATGATAAAAGTGAGCGTAAACGGAATTGCAATGATAGGAAACAAGGCCTAGGGTTCATACTTTCACTAGTGTAAGTCCTCTCAACAATACTAACATAATTGGATAATAAAACTATCCCTCAACATGCAACAAAGAGTCACTCCAAAGTCACTAATAGCGGAGAACGAACGAAGAGATTATGGTAGGGTACGAAACCACCTCAAAGTTATTCTTTCCAATCAATCTGTTGGGCTATTCCTATAAGTGTCACAAACAGCCCTAGAGTTCGTACTAGAATAACACCTTAAGACACAAAGCAACCAAAACCCTAATGTCACCTAGATACTCCATTGTCACCTCAAGTATCTGTGGGCATGATTATACGATATGCATCACACAATATCAATTCATCTATTCAACCAACACATAGAACCTCAAAGAGTGCCCCAAAGTTTCTACCGGAGAATCACGACGAAAACGTGTGCCAACCCCTATGCATAGGTTCATGGGCGGAACCCGCAAGTTGGTCACCAAAACATACATCAAGTGGCACGCGATATCCCATTGTCACCACAGATATCCACGGCAAGACATACATCAAGTGTTCTCAAATCTTTAAAGACTCAATCCGATAAGATTACTTCAAAGGGGAAACTCGATTCATTACAAGAGAGAAGAGGAGGGAAGAAACATCATAGGATCCAAATATAATAGCAAATCTCATGATACATCAAAATCGTAACATCTCAAGAACACGAGAGAGAGATCAAACACATAGCTACTGGTAGATACCCTCAGCCCCGAGGGAGAACTACTCCCTCCTCGTCATGGAGAGCACCGGGATGATGAACATGGCCACCGGTGAGGGTTCCCCCCTCCGGCAGGGTGGCGGAACAGGGTCCCGATTGACTTTTGGTGGCTACGGAGGCTTCTGGCGGCGGAACTCCTGGTCTATCTTGCGTTCTAGAAGTTTTAGGTCACGTAGGTATATATGGGTGCAGGAGGTACGTCAGGGGAGCCACGGGGGCCCCACGAGGCAGGGGGCGCGCCCTAGGGGGGTGGGCGCCCCCCACCCTCGTGGGCAGCTCCCGTATCTTCTGACGTGGGGTCCAAGTCCATCAGGTGTGTTTCCTTCCAAAAATAACTTCTCCAGTTGATTTCGTTCCATTTCGATTCTGTCTGATATTCCTTTTCTTCAAAACACTGAAATAGGCATAAAACAACAAATCTGGGCTGGGCCTCCGGTTAATAGGTTAGTCCCAAAAATAATATAAAAGTGGAAAATAAAGCCCAATATTGCCCAAAACAGTAGATAATATAGCATGGAGCAATCAAAAACTGTATATACGTTGGAGACGTATCACGCTCCAAGCAAAACACATATCATGTGGCGAATAAAAATATAGCTCCAAGTAAAGTTATCGATGAACTAAGACGAAAGAGGTGATGACTTCCGGGGCATCCCCAAGCTTAGGCTCTTGCTTGTCCTTGAATATTACCTTGGGGTGCCTTGGGCATCCCCAAGCTTAGCTCTTGCCACTCCTTATTCCATAGTCCATCGAATCCTTACCCAAAACTCGAAAACTTCACAACACAAAACTTAACAGAAAACTCGTAAGCTCCGTTAGTATAAGAAAATAAATCACCACTTCAAGGTACTGTAATGAACTCATTTTTATTTAAATTGGTGTTAAACCTACTGTATTCCAACTTCTCCATGGTTTATAAACTATTTTAATAGCCATAGATTCATCAAAATAAGCAAACAACACACGAAAAACAGAATCTGTCAAAAACAGAACAGTCTGTAGTAATCTGGATCAAACGTATATTTCTAAACTCATAAAATTCGCAAATAAATTGCTGGAGCTGAGTAATTTATCTATTAATCATCTGCAAAAAGAATTAACTAAATATCACTCTCCAAATAAAAATGGCAGCAATTCTCGTGAGCGCTAAAGTTTCTGTTTTCTTACAGCATGATCAACAAGACTTTCCCCAAGTCTTCCCAAAGGTTCTACTTGGCACAAGCGCTAATTAAAAGCATAAAACGACATCTAATCAGAGGCTAGATTAATTATTTATTACTAAACAGGAGCAAAAAGCAAGAAAAAATAATAATATTGGGTTGCCTCCCAACAAGCGCTATCGTTTAACGCCCCTAGCTAGGCATGATGATTTCAATGATGCTCACATAAAAGATAAGAATTGTAATATAAAGAGAGAATCATGAAGAATATGACTAGTAAATTTAAGCCTAACCCACTTTCTATGCATAGGGATTTTATGAGCAAACAACTTGTGGAAACAATAATCAATTAGCATAGGAAGGTAAAACGAGCATAATTTCAAAACTTTAAGCACATAGAGAGGAAACTTGATATTATTGCAACTCCTACAAGCATATGTTCCTCCCTCATAATAATTTTCAGTAGCATCATGAGTGAATTCAACAATATAACTAGCACCTAAAGCATTCTTTTCATGATCTACAAGCATAGCAATTTTATTACTCTCCACACAAGCAAAATTCTTCTCATGAATAATAGTGGGAGCAAACTCAACAAAATAATTATCATGTGAGGCATAATGTAACATCCCAAATTTTCAATTTGGAATGTTATACATTAGATCATCATTGCATACCATATTTTATTTTGCATTTTGGTTGATCCTAGAAATTCTACGCAACTCAATGACCCACGGAGAGAGTTGGGGATTTTGTTATTTTCATATTTGAGTTTTCTCAAATTTTGAGAATAGGATCATTTGATTTTATTTATTTTATCATGAATTATTTCTATTACAAAAATATGAGAGAGGGAATAAAATGACTTTCCCAAAATAAAGAAATATTGACGATTAAATAATAAAATCAAATAAGATTTTATTTCGGAGTTTTTCGTCATTTTATTTGAATTTAGGAAAAATGTGCGTTTTTCAAAATTGCATTTAGGTCCCAAATAAATGTTCACCTTGTGCGGCTTGATTTTAGAAGCCCGTGAAAATTTATTTCGAATTTTTGGAGTCCGTTTAGTATTTCTTTTTATTTTTTTCTTCTGCACGTAATTAAAAAAAACGAACCGACCTACGGGCCGTGTCCGACTAGGACTCTGGCCCGCCAGGGCTTTATAAGCCGGGGCAGCCCACCTGGGGCAAACCCTAGCCCGCCGCCACCTCAGGCCCGCTCGCGCACCGCCGCCGCCGCAGCACGCGCCGCCGACACCGCCCGCCACCGCGCCGCCGCACGCCGTCGCCAGAGCCGCCGCCGCCGCCTCGCCCGCACGCCGCTCGAGGTTCGCCTCAGCTCGTAATCCATGCCGTCGGTTCGATTTTTCCGTCAGTTTTTCCGCTGGTTTTTTTAGTTTCGGTTTTTTAAATAGATTGGTTTTTCCGGTTTATTTAATTTAGCGAGCGTTCATCGTTTTTCTTTTTCTTGGATTAAATCAACGATTTTTCTGATCGCGATTCCTGATCCGATTTTCGTTTTAGTATAACTTTTCGCTCGTTTATCGGAATCCGGCGATTCAAGCGCCTGGAGTTTCGTCTCGAAACCCTCTATCCGTTTAACCAACTTAAACAAGATTTTGCTACTGTAAAAATTTTCCTAGATCCAGATTAGTAGAACGAAGTTGTTTTCTTTCACCATTTGACTTTCGTTGCTTCGTTCGATTTGATTCTTTTTGCCAACCGGAGTTGTTAAGTTGAACTTTGTGGTTAGATCTCTTATTTGAGTTTTACCCATGCATTAGATGAGTACTTATTGTATGCTTGTTTGTTTGTCTGCGATAGAATACCCGGAGTGCGCCGCTTGTTACTTTGAATCGCTAGGTTTCCCGGATCATCAGCAAGGCAAGTAACACTTTGATCATACTTTCCTAGTACCCAGTTTTATTGCATTAGATCAATCCTCACACATTGCATGATTAGGATCTAATTAAATTGTGGGATGGGAAGTAGTTGAGGTAGTACCTATTACCTGTTTATTATCAAACCTTTGGGAGTTACTTCTACGTTTTCTTATTATGCCATGCTATGCTAGTAGATGTGGATTGGGTGAGTGATATCCATGACAGATGTGAGTTTGTTAATTAATGGTTTATCTAAGGTGGCAACTTAAACACACATCTGGGTGGATTGAGGCACCTGGGTATTCCAGGACTTGCCTGTTTTCTTTTGGACCGCCACCCAGGCTCAAAGGGATCATGAGACTATTCATACTAGAAACTTCCGTGTGCAGCCACAAGCAATTATGGGCTCTAGCATAGTTGACTAAGTCGTGCGAACTCTTACAGTGGTAGACTAGCAGATGTAGGGGATGTAGGTGGTACAGTCTACCCGATCGTAAGGTGCTAGCGCTTTTGAAAGACTATGTCTCGGTCATCCGTCTTCTCAAACACCCTGTAGTGCGAGAAACCAAACGGAGGCGATCAAGTCTTTTGGGGAAAAGTGCGCAAACCTCTGCAGAGTGTAATAAACTAATCATGATTAGACGTGTCCCCAGTTATGGACATCTTGAGTATCTAGTACCTGGATTATCATGTGAATCTCAACATGTTACTCTAAATTAATTTTATTGGGTTATGTATAATGATGATGCTTAATTGGGATTGAGAATGCTGTCAACCATTCTCAATGTTTAACAACTACCATGATAGTTAAATAAATTTATTCCTTTGCAGTAGGGAAAAATTGGCTTTACGCAAAACTGTAACCATAGAGCTTTCCACCAGCCAAATGTGCATATAGTATAGCTGTTTCATTCCATTACTCTCTATGTGTTACATTGCCAGCATATTCCATGTGCTGACCCATTTCGGGCTGCAACATTAATGTTGCAGACTTTTCAGACGATGATTAAGGAGTTTTTAGGTCGTGGTTCTATACTCAGTGATGCCGTTGGAGTTGATGGACTCATCTTCCAAGCCTTCCGCTGTTATCGTTATTAGATGGCCTTAAGCCATATTTATTGTGATAAGTTTTCTTATGAGACACTCGATGTAATAAGTGTGTGATTGCTACTCTGCTATAAATCCTCCGAGTACTGTGTGGTGTCAGCATTACTGATCCAGGGATGACACCGGAGCACAGAGATCAGACTGTTTGAGGTCTGGTCGCTACAGAGATGGTATCAGAGCACACGCTGACTGTAGGACACGACGACTAAGCTAAAAGACCTAGATCACTATTCACTCTCTTCTCTTCTGACTTCTCATCTTTTCTACTCTTTAGGATGGCGGATGCAAGGAACAAGTTCATGCAACCAGATGAAGATACACCCTTTGCACGTCACTTGAAGGAAGTCACTAGATACCTGAACATAGGAGTACCAAGCTTCACCGGAACCTACAACGCCACTTTACTTGAAGAAGAGCGCTGGATAATTCAAGTTCAAGTTCTAGGAAGGACGTTCATGCCAGTCATTGAGCCCATATAGTTTTCTTTTGATGCACCAACTTGGAGTCTAGGAAAGAGCATGGCAGCTCACATCACCATGGGACGTATTGGAGAAGTGTACCGCAAGGATCTCAAGGATACTATCTACCAGATTTGTGGGCACCGAGATGAACACTGGGAGATGATCAACACCAGGAAGGATAGATCAATCACATCTTTTATCCAAGAGTTAAACCAGCACATTCGACAACAGGAGAACCAGATGTGTGCCGACATGTTAGATCTGAAGAAGGCTAAGACTAGAATCAAGGAACTGGAGGAAGAACTCAAGGCTACACGTGAAGATTATGAAGAGGAAATTGAAGTATTGGTGGAAAAGAATGACGACCTGATCAAGAAGATTGGAATATTTATGGGAGGCCCTACACCAGTAGAGGAAGACGAAGAACCCAAGGATATTAGCCCGGAAGACTACATCATCATCGACGACACTGACACGGATCCAGATAGTAGCGATGATGACTATGTTGATGAAGCTGGAGCAGATATCATGGAGTCTGCAATCGAAGAATATTTCTAGTAGACCACCCCATCAGTAGTAGTAGTCCACCATGTAAATATAGTAGTCCGAGCACTTTTGCGAGAGATAGATCGATTGTATGCCCTTGTTTGATTGAATGAAGTGAATTGTTTGCTTTTACCTCATGTGCATATGGGCAGTGTTTTCTCTTTAGACCCCCTCTATTCTTACATCTCATCTTTTCTAAAACCCTCAGATGCCTCCGAGACGTGACCCCGGATTTTCCTTTCCACCGGAGCTCACCCAGTTGATCCAGCAGCAGAACACATTGATGCAGTTGCTAGTCCAGAATCAGAATCAGGGGAACAACAACAACAACCCACCACAACCACCACCACCTGTGGATCACTTAGCCTGTTTTCTTAGGCTGAACCCGCCGGTGTTTTCCAGTAGCACCGAGCCGATAGTAGCAGATGGTTGGCTCCGCAAGACAGCTAGGGAATTGACCACAGCAGGATGCACAGATGCGGAGAAGGTGAAGTTTTCTGCACATCAGCTAGAAGGACCCGCAGCATCATGGCGGGAGAATTTCACAGCCACTTTCCCAGTCGACACTGTCACATGGGACCAGTTTCAGCAGGCTTTTCGAACTGCATATGTTTCAGCAGGAGCTATGGCCAAGAAGAAGCGTGAGTTTCACAACTTGCGCCAAGGAGGACGGACAGTTGGCCAGTATGTGGAGGACTTTAGTAAGTTAGCACGTTATGCCCCAGATGACGTCGCTACGGATGCAGCTAAGCAGGAGAAGTTTTTGGACGGACTAAATGATGAGTTGAGCATGCAGTTGATGGTAGCCACCTTCAACAACTACCAGGAGTTGGTAGATCGTGCTCTTATGATTGAAGGGAAGCAGCAGCAAATTGAGAATCGCAAGAGGAATTATGGACAAGGGAAGTACAAGTCAGGAGCTCAGCAGAAGCCACGTTTTAGCCCTAGACCGGGAGGACATTTTCAGCATACTCATGGAGGAGGTAGCTCGCACAATCACAATGGCACCAAGAATGGTAATGGCAATGGAGGAAGCAACGACCAGAATTGCACCAACCCATCAACCCCAGCCAAGAAGGACCTGAGCCAAGTCACTTGGTTTAAGTGTCAAAAGACCGGACATTATGCCAATGAATGGCCTGAAGGCCAAAATGGCAATGGAAGTTCTGGGAAGAAGCCGAACCCTTTCAACAGGGGACAGGTGAACCACGTTAGCGTGGAGGAGGTTGAAGCTCAACCTGATGCAGTAATAGGTAAGTTTTTGGTTAAGTCATTTACTACACTTGTTCTTTTTGATACTGGTGCATCGCATTCATACATATCAAGGGGATTTGTGGAGAAGTATAACCTACCAACCCAAGCCCTTAGGTCACCCATGTTAGTAACCTCGCCTGGAGCAGAGTATGTGGCTAGTCTATGGTGTGATCGTTTACCATTAAGGATTGGTAACTATGTTTTTCCCTCAGACCTAATAGTATCGGAATCTCAAGGATTGGATGTGATATTAGGCATGGATTGGTTATCAAAGTGGAATATTGAATGTGCTAGTAAGTCAATTTTGCTTACCACACCAGAAGGGAGAAGGATCAAGTATGTATCCTGACATGTGCCAAAGAGGACTCAAGTAAATTGCCTAATAGGAGTTGTGCAGGAGGAAGTACCAGTGGTAAGGGATTTCCCTGAAGTATTTCCAGAGGAGTTGCCAGGCATGCCACCGGATAGAGATATTGAGTTTTTGATTGAGCTATTGCCAGGCATAGGGCCAATATCAAAGAGACCATATAGGATGCCAGCAAAGGATTTGGTGGAAATTAAGAAGCAGATTAAGGAGTTACTGGATAAGGGATATATTCGCCCAAGTTCTTCGCCTTGGGGATCGCCAGTACTTCTAGTGGAGAAGAAGGATGGATTGTTAAGGATGGTTGTTGATTATCGAGGATTGAATGAAGTAACGATCAAGAACAAGTACCCACTACCAATGATTAATGATCTGTTTGATCGATTGCAAGGAGCTAAGGTATTTTCCAAGATCGATCTGTGATCAGGATACCACCAGTTGAAGATTCGAGAAAAGGATATTCCTAAGACAGCTTTTACCACCAGGTATGGGCTGTACGAGTATACCGTTATGTCATTTGGTCTGACTAACACACCTGCCTATTTTATGAACATGATGAACAAAGTGTTTATGGAATTTTTGGATAAGTTCGTCGTAGTGTTCATTTATGATATCCTGGTTTATTCGAAGAATGAAGAGGAGCATAAGGAGCATTTGCGTTTGGTACTTGGAAAGCTCAGAGAACATCAATTATATGCCAAGTTCAGCAAATGTGAGTTTTGGTTGAAGGAAGTAGGATTCCTCGGACACGTTATATCTGGAGAAGGTATAGCAGTTGATCCCACTAAAGTTGATACCGTGACCAAGTGGGAAGCCCCAACAATAGTTGGAGAGATTCGGAGTTTTCTTGGACTCGCAGGATACTACCGGAGATTTATTGAGAATTTCTCAAAGATTGCGAAGCCTATGACTGAGTTGTTAAAGAAAGATACCAAGTTCATATGGACGGAGGAATGTGAGGCTAGTTTCCAGGCGTTGAAGAAACGTTTGGTTACCTCACCAGTGTTGATTTTGCCAGACCAGACCAAAGATTATGAGGTGTATTGCGACGCTTCACGTCGAGGACTTGGATCAGTGCTTATGCAGGAAGGGAGAGTTGTTTCATATGCCTCAAGACAACTGAAACCTCATGAGTTGAATTATGCCACGCATGATTTGGAGTTAGCAGTCGTAGTGCATGATTTGAAAACATGGAGGCATTTCCTCATTGGAAACCATTGTGAGGTGTACACGGATCATAAGAGTTTGAAGTACATTTTCACACAGAAGGAGTTGAATCTCAGACAAAGGAGATGGTTGGAGCTCATCAAGGATTATGATATGAGATTGCATTATCACCCCGAAAAGGCTAATGTAGTAGCTGACGCATTAAGCCGTAAGAGCCATGTCAATACGTTAATGATGGCAGAAATACCAAGTGAGTTAGCAGAAAATCTTTGTGAACTATGTTTGGAAATAGTTCTGAGAGGCTATGTAGCAGCATTGGAGATTCAGTCAACCTTGATGGATAGAATCAGGGAAGCTCAGAAGACCAACAAAGAGATTGGCGCTATAAAGGAGAAACTTAGCAAAGGAAAAGCTAAGGGATTTCGTGAGGATGAGCACGATACCCTATGGTTTGAAGACCGCGTTTACGTGCCCAATGACCCGGAGATCAGGAAGTTGATACTGCAAGAGGCACACGACTCACCGTATTCAATTCACCCAGGAAATACCAAGATGTATTTGGATCTGAAGGATATTTTCTGGTGGACCGAAATGAAGAAGGATATTGCGGAGTATGTAGCAGTTTGTGATGTATGTCAGAGAGTAAAGGCAGAGCATCAGAAGCCAGCAGGATTGTTACAACCATTGCCGATACCCGAATGGAAGTGGGATAAGCTAGGCATGGATTTTATCACGGCATTGCCCAGGACTCGTTCAGGCTATGACTCGATTTGGGTTGTAGTTGATTGATTGACGAAAGTAGCTCATTTCATCCTAGTAAAGACCACTTACACCAGTGCTAGGTTGGCAAAGATATACATGACCAGGATCGTATGTTTGCATGGAGTTCCGAGGAGTATCGTATCAGATAGGGGAACCCAGTTTACCTCAAAGTTCTGGAAGCAGTTGCATGAAACTTTGGGTACCAGGCTAGAATTCAGTACAGCTTTTCATCCACAGACAGATGGACAGACCGAGAGAGTCAATCAGATTTTCGAGGATATGCTGAGAGCTTGTGCGCTAGATTACGGATCTAGTTGGGACGATAATTTGCCATATGCAGAGTTCTCTTACAACAACAGTTACCAAACCAGTTTAAAGATGTCCCCTTTGGAAGCCTTGTACGGAAGGAGGTGCCGGACACCGTTGTCGTGGGACGAAGTTGGAGACCGCCAGTTGTTTGCTCCTGACTTGATTAAAGAGTCTGAACAGAAGGTGAAGTTGATTCGAGATAGGCTCAAGATAGCCCAGTCCAGGCATAAGAGTTATGCAGATTCTAAACGCAAGGAGACAATTTACGAAGTCGGAGGTAGAGCTTATCTTCGAGTATCTCCAGTTCGGGGAACAAAGCGTTTTGGAGTTAAAGGGAAGTTAGCGCCATGATTTGTAGGACCATATCGAGTTTTGGAGTGTATGGGAGAAGTGGCCTACAAGTTGGAATTACCTGAAGGATTGTCAGGAGTTCATGATGTGTTCCACGTTTCCCAATTGAAGAAGTGTCATGCGGAGATGGCTGACATACTGTTGAGAGACACAGTGCCTTTGGAAACTATTCAGTTGGATAACGATTTGACGTATGAGGAGAAACCAATTAAGATCCTCGAGTTTGCCAGCTGAGTCACCCGCAGCAAGGTTATCAAGTTTTGCAAAGTTCAGTGGAGCCACCACACAGAGGATGAAGCCACCTGGGAACGAGAGGAAGATTTGCTCAAGCACCACCCTCACCTATTTTCTAGCCAACCCGAATCTCGAGGGCAAGATTCATCTTAAGGGGGGTAGGTTTGTAACATCCCAAATTTTCAATTTGGAATGTTATACATTAGATCATCATTGCATACCATATTTTATTTTGCATTTTGGTTGATCCTAGAAATCCTACGCAACTCAATGACCCACGGAGAGAGTTGGGGATTTCGTTATTTTCATATTTGAGTTTTCTCAAATTTTGAGAATAGGATCATTTGATTTTATTTATTTTATCATCAATTATTTCTATTACAAAAATATGAGAGAGGGAATAAAATGACTTTGCCAAAATAAAGAAATATTGAGGATTAAATAATAAAGTCAAATAAGATTTTATTTCAGAGTTTTTCGTTATTTTATTTGAATTTAGGAAAAATGTGCGTTTTTCAAAATTGCATTTAGGTCCCAAATATGTTCACCTTGTGCGGCTTGATTTTAGAAGCCCGTGAAAATTTATTTCGGAATTTTTGGAGTCCGTTTAGTATTTCTTTTTATTTTTTTCCTTCTGCGCGTAATTAAAAAAAATGAACCGACCTACGGGCCGTGTCCGACTAGGACTCCGGCCCGCCAGGGCTTTATAAGCCGGGGCAGCCCACCCGGGGCAAACCCTAGCCCGCCGACGCCTCAGCCCCGCCCATGCGCCGCTGCCGCAGCCGCACGCGCCGCCGCCCGTCGCCGGAGCCGCCGCCGCCGCCTCGCCCCCACGCCGCTCGAGGTTCGCCTCACCTCGTAATCCGCGCCATCGGTTTTCTTTTAAAAACCATTCGGTTATTCCGTCAGATTTTCCATCGATTTTTTTTTAGTTTTGATTTTTTTAAATAGATCGGTTTTTCTGGTTTATTTAATTTATCGAGCGTTCGTTGTTTTTCTTTTTCTCGGATTAAATCCGCGATTTTTCTGATCGAGATTCCTGATTCGATTTTTGTTTTAATATAACTTTCCGCTCGTTTATCGGAATCCGACGATTCAAGTGCCTGGAGTTTCGTCTCAAAACCCTCTATCCGTTTAACCAACTTAAACAAGATTTTGCTACTGTAAAATTTGCCCTAGATCCTGATTAGTAGAACGAACTTGTTTTCTTTCGCCGTTTGACTTTCATTGCTTTGTTCGATTTGATTCTTTTTGCCAACCGGAGTTCTTAAGTTGAACTTTCTGGTTAGATCTCTTATTTGAATTTTACCCGTGCATTAGATGAGTACTTATTGTATGCTTGTTTGTTTGTCTGCGATAGAATACCCGAATTGCGCCGCTTGTTACTTCGAATTGCTAGGTTTCCCGGATCATCAGCAAGGCAAGTAACACTTCGATCATACTTTCCTACTACCCAGTTTTATTGCATTAGATCAATCTTCACACATTGCATGATTAGGATCTAATTAAATTGTAGGATGGGAAGTAGTTGAGGTAGTACCTATTACCTGTTTATTATCAAACCTTTGGGAGTTACTTCTACGTTTGCTTATTATGCCATGCTATGCTAGTAGACGTGGATTGGGTGAGTGATATCCATGACAGATGTGAGTTTGTTAATTAATGGTTTATCTAAGGTGGCAACTTAAACACACATCTGGGTGGATTGAGGCACCTGGGTATTCCAGGACTTGCCTGTTTTCTTTTGGACCGCCACCCAGGCTCAAAGGGATCATGAGACAATTCATACTAGAAACATCTGTGTGCAGCCACAAGCTATTATGGGCTCTAGCATAGTTGACTAAGTCGTGCGAACTCTTACAATGGTAGACTAGCAGATGTAGGGGATGTAGGTGGTACGGTCTACCCGATCGTAAGGTGCTAGCGCTTCTGAAAGACTATGTCTCGGTCATCCGTCTTCTCAAACACCCTGTAGTGCAAGAAACCCAACGGAGGCGATCGAGTCTTGTGGGGAAAAGTGCGCAAACCTCTGCAGAGTGTAATAAACTAATCATGATTAGTCGTGTCCTCGGTTATGGACATCTTGAGTATCTAGTACCTGGATTATCATGTGAGTCTCAACATGTTACTCTAAATTAATTTTGTTGGGTTATGTTTAATGATGATGCTTAATTGGGATTGAGAATGCTGTCAACCATTCTCAATGTTTAACAACTACCATGATAGTTAAATAAATTTATTACTTTGTAGTAGGGAAAAATTGGCTTTACGCAAAACTGTAACCATAGAGCTTTCCACCAGCCAAATATGCATATAGTATAGCTGTTTCATTCCATTACTCTCTATGTGTTACATTGCCAGCATATTCCATGTGCTGACCCATTTCGGGCTGCAACGTTAATGTTGTAGACTTTTCAGACGATGATTAAGGAGTTTTTAGGTCGTGGTTCTATACTCAGTGATGCCATTGGAGTTAATGGACTCACTTATCTTCCAAGCCTTCCGCTGTTATCGTTATTAGATGGCCTTAAGCCATATTTATTGTAATAAGTTCTCTTATGAGACACTCGATGTAATAAGTGTGTCAGCATTACTGATCCAGGGATGACACCGGAGCACAGAGATCAGACTGTTTGAGGTCTGGTCGCTACACATAACCCAATTGAAAACTAAAATCATGATGTCAAGTTTCATGGATATCATTATTCTTTATAGCATACAAGTCATCACAATAATCATCATAGATAGCAACTTTGTTCTCATAATCAATTGGAACCTTTTTTGGAATAGTGGATTCATCACAAAATAAAGTCATGACCTCTCCAAATCCACTTTCATCAATATAATCATCATAAATAGGAGGCATGCTTTCATCATAATAAATTTGCTCATCAAAACTTGGGGGACAAAAATATCATCTTCATCAAACATAGCTTCCCCAAGCTTGTGGCTCTGCATATCATTAGCATCATGGATATTCAAGGAATTCATACTAACAACTTTGCAATCATGCTCATCATTCAAAGACTTAGTGCCAAACATTTTATAGATTTCTTCTTCTAGCACTTGAGCACAATTACCCATTCCATCATACTCACGAAAGATATTAAAAAGGTGAAGCATATGAGAAAAACTCAATTCCATTTTTTATAAACTAAACTAGTGATAAAACAAGAAACTAAAAGACTCGATTGCAAGATCTAAAGATATACCTTCAAGCGCTAACCTCCCAGGCAACAGCGCCAGAAAAGAGCTTTATTTCTACTACACAACCTTCTTCTTGTAGACATTGTTGGGCCTCCAAGTGCAGAGTTTTGTAGGACAGTAGCAAATTTCCCTCAAGTGGATAACCTAAGGTTTATCAATCCGTAGGAGGCGTAGGATGAAGATGGTCTCTCTCAAGCAACCCTACAACCAAATAACAAAGAGTCTCTTGTGTCCCCAACATACCCAATATAATGGTAAATTGTATAGGTGCACTAGTTCGGCGAAGAGATGGTGATACAAGTACAATATGGATGGTAGATAAAGGTATTTGTAATCTGAAATTATAAAACCAGCAAGGTAGCAAGTGATAAAAGTGAGTATAAACGGTATTGCAATGCTAGGAAACAAGGCCTAGGGTTCATACTTTTGCTAGTGTAAGTTCCCTCAACAATAATATCATAATTCGATCACATAACTATCCCTCAACATGCAACAAAGAGTCACTCCAAAGTCACTAATAGCGGAGAACGAACGAAGAGATTATGGTAGGGTACGAAACCACCTCAAAGTTATTCTTTCCAATCAATCCGTTGGGCTATTCCTATAATTGTCACAAACAGCCCTAGAGTTCGTACTAGAATAACACCTTAAGACACAAATCAACCAAAACCCTAATGTCACCTAGATACTCCAATGTCACCTCAAGTATCCGTGGGTATGATTATACAATATGCATCACACAATCTCAGATTCTTCTATTCAACCAACACAAAGGACCTCAAAGAGTGCCCCAAAGTTTCTACCGAGAATCACGATGAAAACTGTGCCAACCCCTATGCATAGGTTCATGGGCGGAACCCGCAAGTTGATCACCAAAACATACATCAAGTGAATCACGTGATATCCCATTGTCACCACAGATATCCACGGCAAGACATACATCAAGTGTTCTCAAATCTGTAAAGACTCAATCCGATAATATAACTTCTAAGGGGAATCCGGCTATCCGGACACCAATGTCGGTGTCAAAACCGGCAGATCTCGAGTAGGGGGTCCCGAACCTGGGTAAAAACATCGTGTCCCTTGTCTCCTGTTACCATCCTCCTATACGCACAGTGGATGACCTAAGGTTTATCAATCCGATAATATAACTTCTAGTTGTCGCAACTTACAAGCCACGGCGAGCTATCAAGTCGCATGGTTTGGCCGACTTCGTCGCAGAATGGACGGAGGCCGAACTCCCTAAAGAGTACGACACATATTCAAACTGGGTCATGCACTTCGACGACTCCAAAATGTTGGCCGGTCTAGGGGCTGGCGTCGCTTTAACGTCCCCCACAAGAGACACAGTTCAATACGTACTCCAGATAATGTACACAGACTCCAACAATGCAGCCGAATATGAGGCCCTTTTACATGGTCTCCGGATGGCAGTATCCATGGGCATTCAATGCCTAGAAGTGCGCGGGGACTCGAACCTCGCAATATCCCAAATAAATGGAGACTTTGATGCCAAGGATCCAAAAATGGCAGCTTATCGCAACACCGTCCTAAAAATGTCAGCTCGGTTCGAAGGGCTCGAATTTCACCATATAGCCCGGGAAAATAATCAGGCGGCAGATGTCCTGGCACGCATCGGCGCAAAACGCGATGTAGTCCCCCCAACATCTTCTTGGAAAGGCTATTCAAGCCATCCATAGTATGGGAAGGGGAACCCGGCAACAACAGCCCGGACCCAACCGCACTGCCCGACACTGAACACTCTAACATAATTGGAGGCTCTGCCAATGAAATAACACCTTCAGCCCACGTAATAATGGCCGTCATCACGCCGTGGACAGAACCATTCCTCGCCTACCTTACTAGGCAGGAACTCCCCGAGGACCAAAATGAGTCACGCTGCATAGTGCGGCGATCTAAAGGCTATAAAGTCCATGAGGGAGAGCTTTATAAGAAAAGTGCTACCGGAGTCCTTCAAAGGTGCATCTCCAAAGAGAAGGGCGGAACCTCCTGGCTGAAATTCATGCCGGACTCGGCGGTCATCACGCTGCAGCTCGGTCCCTTGTAAGCAAGGCCTTCCGTACAGGCTTTTATTGGCCGACGGCCCGGGCAGACGCCCAGGATTTAGTCCAACGATGCGTCGGTTGCCAGCTTTTTGCAAACCAAAGCCATATGCCACCTACCGCCCTCCAAACTATCCCCATCACTTGGCCCTTCGCGGTCAGGGGCTTGACATGGTTCGACCCCTTAAATGCAGAACCCACAAGAAAAAATACTTACTGGTCATGGTGGATAAGTTCACCAAATGGATAGAAGCCAAGCCTGTTAAGACGGCCGAATCCGGACCAGTGATAGACTTTATATCCGGGGTTGTATACCGTTACGGCGTCCCCCACAACATCATCACTGATAACAGCATGAACTTTACGGCCGACGAGGTAAAACTCTGGTGCAAAAACATGGGCATCAAGCTCGATTATGCTTCCGTTTATCACCCACAAACTAACGGCCAGGTCGAACGTGCAAATGGTCTTATCATGAGAGGCATCAAACCCAGATTAGTGCAGTCCCTTAAGGAATCTAATACGCACTGGGTAGAGGAGCTCGACTTCGTACTCTGGGGGCTGCGGACCATGCCGAATCGCACCATCGGATAAACACCATTCTTCATGGTGTACGGCGCAGAGGCAGTTTTGCCCTGCGACATAATTCATGACTCACCTCGAGTGCGCATGTACGAAGAAAGAGAAGTCAATCTTGATCGGCAGGACAGTTTGGAAGCCTTGGAGGAAGAGCGTGACATGGCAAAAGCCCATTCCGTATTCTATCAACAATAGGCTCGAAGATACCAAAGCAGAGAAGTACGGGCCAAAAATTACAACGTTGGTGAATTAGTTCTACGCCTGTCGGACAAGAAAAAGGACAAACTCAAGCCCAAGTGGGAAGGTCCCTTCATAATTGACCAAGTCCTGACTGGTGGAGCGTACCGCCTGCGAGATGCATCGGATAACCGACTCGAGCCGAACCCATGGAACGCAGCCCGTCTCCGAAGATTCTATGCCTAGCACCGGACTCTGTGTTCGTCTCCTTCCTCTATCCATTTTTTATATACTTTCTATCTTTCATTTCTCTCCTTCTCCCCTCTCTCTCTCTTATAGCCTTTAAAGGCTCATAAAGTGACGCGCTATCCGCGCTCATTAAACCTGGGGGCTTCTTTAAACAGAAGCTTATTTATACGGGCTTCATGCCCAACACATGTGTCACACTTCCGCATGTACCTTTTATTCACCATTATATGCATCAATATGACTTAAGTTTTGGCCAAGCTGGGTTGCCTGGCTCCTGTGCTTACCCCTACGTTACCGATTGTTCGGCTAGGTGGTAAAGGGAGCACCTCTGCGATTGTTATTGCCGGGTCAGCCGGATGTGTACCTCAGACTGGGTGAAGCTGAAAGCTAGCGTTCTTAAGGGAATATTCGGTCGGTGAACTAAAGATGATCTTTTTTTCACTTATTTATCTATACGCCCCCAGATGTTTTTCCTGCGTCTCTTTTTGCAGAATGGACATGCACTTTAGGGCATGCCTCCCAGGGAAAGGAACCCCTAACGGAACTATTCTCCCTGGAAGATGTTTCTTACTAACCATGTAATATAACATAACTAGTAGGGAACTTGTCTGTTCAAGCACTAATGACCCCTATGCCTGGTCTCCATGCATACCCCGGTTCTTATATAACCGCGAGGGTATTCGGACACACTTCGGACCGTCAGGTCCCGAGGTTGAAGCGAAAAGGTTGGCCATGACAAACGATCTACAATCTGGCTAGAAGGCATTACACATGTCAATTAAAATTACATAGTCAATCTGACTGATTGTATTCCTCTTCAATACCATCTAACAGGCTGTCTAGCTTACAGTCCTGTTGGGAATACTTTGCGGCCAATTCTACTTGGTCGTATACTAAGCTCACAGGGATCTCCTTCCCATCGGGCCCCACGGGTCCGACCTCGGCCATGTGGTTTCGGTCAGCCTTCGTGTACCGCGTCTTCACCATGGCCCAGGCCTCCCTGGCGCCTTGACGGCAGACCGACATCTTCCACAATCGGAAGCGCCGCCGCGCTCCCCTCAGCTTCTCTACAAGCTCTCCAAGGCCTTCGGGCATGGAGACGGATGGCCACAAGGCCTGGGCGACGCCTTGCATCACCTGTCGAACTCGCTCATGCAGTTGTGAGAGCTCGGGAAGAAGGTCACCCGTAGAACCGGGCATTTTATCTGCATGACGACCTGTTAGCATACCTACAGACATTACTCTGTTAGTCGACTTCCTCGCCGAACTCTTTTTTCAAAGTTCGTTTAAGCACTTACTAAATATGCCGCGTCGAAGCCGCTGATTCTCCTTAACGGAGTCCAACAGCTGGGCACGAACATCCTTCAGTTCAACGCCCAGCTTGGTGTTGGCATCTTGGAGATCGTTCTTCTCCCGCCTCACCTTTGTCAGCACACTCTCACCAGCCTTTAGCTGGCGTAGGAGTTGTTGCTTTTCCGGATTTAATCCGGCGCCATCTGCAATTCCATTTGTCAGATTTGCACCCACGCCGCACTTTGCAAAATACTTATCTTTCGAAGTGTATATTACCAGAGGGGGTCTCCTTGGGCTCCCCTGCCGCGGCTAGTGCGGCCTCAAGTTGGGCTTTGCACTCTCCTAGCTCCTGGGACAGTAGGGTATTGTTTTTTGTAAGAACCTGCATAACAAATGATCCTTACATCAGTTATCCTAACTGTTTCAAGTCTCGGGGGCTACTGGTATATATATAATTACCAAAATTTTCTTACCCGTATGTCTTTTACATATTGCTCTGTGGCTCTGGCTAGACCATTTTAAGCGGCACGGAGGTACGCATCTCCCGAATTGAAGGCATCCAATGCCTCTTGGGAGAAACAAGCGTCGCGAAGAACTGTCCGGCGACGCCTGTGGTTCATGGCACTCTCCACCTCGGAATTGGTGGTAGACAGCCTGTCCGCATCCTCTGTCGGAGGAGCGTCCGATGCGCGCCTTGTGTTCGCCTCTGCTTCTAGACCAGGCTTTGGAGCCTGGCTGGTGGAGGCGCGATTGGCAACCTCTCCGGATATAGTCCAACGAGGTCTCTTCGTCCTGAAGAGAGCACGAGCATTAATACGCCTTGAAGGAATAATACCTGGGAATAAGATGGCGCGCTATACCTTTGCGCCGGTGTCTTAGTCCGGACCGCACTTCTTTTCAACCCGCGGGGCCTTGCCGCCCCTCGTTGGCTAGTCACCGCAGGCTCGGCCTCCCGTCTCAAGGAGCTCCCCTGCAAAACACAGTTTTCATACGGCAATCGAAAACACGCGAGGATAGATCCCTTTTCAAAGTGCTGGGACTTCGGTCTCAATTACCTGTGAGGCTGGGAGTAGCCCTAGGTAATCGGCCGTAATGGCCACCAAGGCGTTGTCCTTGCTCAATTGATGAAACACCCCATCAATCAGCTCCACAGATAAGTCCAGATCCTCTTGAGAGGCTGGGTCGAGGGACCGTCCCGGATCCTCAGGTTGTGGAGGAGGGCTCTTTATTTCTTTAACAGCCTGGCGCAGTTCCTGTGTTGAAGTCGTTAGACTGAATATTTAACGATGGGAATGTAAAACGGATGGGCAAGTAAAAGTGTCCACTTACCCAACTTGGGGGATTGTACATAGAAAATCCACCCTGTGGGTTGACGTGGAGAAATTCCTCCTCTTCTCCCTTGTACAAAGCGGACAAGGTCTTTATTAGAGCGGCAGCCGAATCCGGCCCCTTACGGCCGTGGCGGGTGGCGTTGTCCTCCTCGTTGAAGTCCCACATGGGGTGTCCTCCATACTGGAGCGGCTGCACCCCTCGCATGATGCATGCGGCCATGACCACGATCATGGTCAGTCCGGAATGAGCTAACAATCTTATCCGGCCCATCAGGTAAAGAACGTCCTTCTCGCGTTCCCTCTGAATGCTCCATGGACGCCAGCTTAGGCGCTTCTTTAGGGGAGCACTGTCGAACTCAGGGAGGCCGATCCGGACAGGATCCGGCAGCGGGACGTCCTCTATATAAAACCATTCCGTAGGCCAGTCCTCGGACGCCTCCTTTGGGGTTCCGGATAGATATCCGGTCCTGGTGATGCGCCACACTTCGACTCCGCCCACTTGATATATTGACCCCTTCTGAGAACGGGGCACAAGGCAGAATAGCCTTTTCCACAGCGCGAAATGAGCCTCGTAGCCCAAAAGCAGCTCGCAAAGGGCTACGAAGCCCGCGATATGCAATATGGAGGTAGGCGTGAGGTTGTGCAGCTGGAGGCCATAGAACTCCAGGAGCCCCCGAAGAAACGGATGAATTGGAAATCCAACCCTCTTATTAAGTAAGGGACAAGGCATACCCGCTCTCCTTTGCATGGATTGGGGGCGCTCTCCGCTTGCTCTCCGCCATTATAGGTGGCAAGTCCGGCTCGAACCGGGACCATATAGGCCGGGGGAAAAAATCCCTTGGTCTGGAGCGTCACTAGCTCACTGTGCGGGATGGAGCATCTCTCCCAATCTCCAGGCTAAGGGCTGGAAGGGCGAGAGGAGGAGCGGCGGCGGCCGGCCATGATAGAATGGACCTCTGTCGGATACGCTCTGATGAATACTCGCGGAGGGGAGAAGGTGTGGTTTGGATCTAAATCCTCGTCCCCTTAAATAGGCAGCTCATTCACGCGGCTAGGGGTGTAAATATAAAAACACCTTGACTTTTCGTATTCGTTTGACACGTGGAAGACGGCCATTATTGGGCGTAGAAGCCAAGGAGCGCTACATTTACAAGAAATCAGACAACGGGTACACGGAATTTGGAGGAGAACCCGCCTTGCAATGCCGAAGAAAATTTGCGCGCCAGACTCGTCGTCATTGAAGCCTGGTTCGAGGGCTACTGAGGGAGTCCTGGATTAGGGGGTGTCCGGATAGCCGGACTATACCTTCAGCCGGACTATGAAGATACAAGATTGAAGACTTCATCCCGTGTCCGGAAGGGACTTTCCTTGGCATGGAAGGCAAGCTTGCCGGTATGGATATGTAGATCTCCTACCATTGTAACCGACTCTGTGTAACCCTAGCCCTCTCCGGTGTCTATATAAACCGGAGGGTTTTAGTCCATAGACACAACAATCATACCATACGCTAGCTTCTAGGGTTTATAGCCTCCTTGATCTCGTGGTAGATCTACTCTTGTACTACCCATATCATCAATATTAATCAAGCAGGGGTAGGGTTTTACCTCCATCGAGAGGGCCCGAACCTGGGTAAAAACATCGTGTCCCTTGTCTCCTGTTACCATCCGCCTAGACGCACAGTTCGGGACCCCCTACCCGAGATCCGCCGGTTTTGACACCGACAGGGAAACTCAATTCATTACAGAGAGAAGAGGGGGAGGAGAAACATAAGATCCAACTATAATAGCAAAGCTCGCGATACATCAAGATCGTGCCAAATCAAGAACACGAGAGAGAGAGAGAGAGAGAGATCAAACACATAGCTACTGGTACATACCCTCAGCCCCGAGGGAGAACTACTCCCTCATCGTCATGGAGAGCACCGGGATGATGAAGATGGCTACCGGATAAGGATTGCCCCCTCCGGCAGGGTGCCGGAACGGGTCTAGATTGGTTTTCGGTGGCTACGGAGGCTTCTGGCAGCGGAACTCCCGATCTATTGTGCTCTCCGATGTTTTTAGGATACGTGGGTATATATGGGTGAAAGAGGTACGTCGGTGGACCGAAGGGGGGGCCACAAGGCTGGGGGCATGCCCCAGGGGGGTGGGTGCACCCCCTACCCTCACGAGCTCCTCCTTCATCTTCTGACATTGGGTCCAAGTCTATCCGGTAGGTTTCCTTCCAAAAATAACTTCTCCAGTTGATTTCGTTCCGTTTCGACTCCGTTTGATATTCCTTTTCTTCGAAACACTGAAATAGGCATAAAACAACAAATATGGGCTGGGCCTCCGGTTAATAGGTTAGTCCCAAAATTAATATAAAAGTGGATAATAAAGCCCAATATTGCCCAAAACAGTAGATAATATAGCATGGAGCAATCAAAAATTATAGATACATTGGAGACGTATCATGCTCCATGCTATATTATCTTCTGTTTTTGATGTTTATGGGCTTTATTATACATTTTTAAATTATTTTTGGGACTAACCTATTAATCCAGAGCCCAATGCAAGTTTCTTATTTTTTTCCTTGTTTTAGAGTATCGCAGAAAAGGAAAATCAAACGGAGTCCAATTGACCTGAAACTTCACGGATCTTATTTTCGGACCAGAAGAAACCCAGAAGACTTAGAGTGCACGTCAGGGGATCAACGAGGAAACCACGAGGCAGGGGGGAGAGCCAACCCCCCAGGGCGCACCCTCCACCCTCGTCGGCCCCTCGTGGCTCCCCTGATGTATTTCTTCCGCCTATATATATCCATATACCCTAAAATGATCGGGGAGCACAATAGATCGGGAGTTCCGCCGCCAGAAGCCTCCGTAGCCACCGAAAGCCAATCTAGACCCGTTCTGGCACCCTACCGGAGGGGGAATCTTCATCATCCTGGTGCTCTCCATGACGAGGAGGGAGTAGTTCTCCCTCGGGGCTGAGGGTATGTACCAGTAGCTATGTGTTTGATCTCTCTCTCTCGTGTTCTTGAGGTGGTATGATCTTGATGTATCGCAAGCTTTGCTATTATAGTTGGATCTTATGATGTTTTCTCCCCCTCTACTCTCTTGTAATGGATTGAGTTTCCCCTTTGAAGTCATATTATCAGATTGAGTCTTTAAAGATTTGAGAACACTTGATGTATGTCTTGCCGTGCGTATCTGTGGTGACAGCGGGATATCACGTGATTCACTTGATGTATGTTTTGGTGATCAACTTGCGGGTTCCTCCCATGAAACTATGCATAGGGGTTGGCACACGTTTTCGTCGTGATTCTCCGGTTGAAACTTTGGGGCACTCTCTGAGGTTCTATGTGTTGGTTGAATAGATGAATCTGAGATTGTGTGATGCATATCGTATAATCATACCCACGGATACTTGAGGTGACATTGGAGTATCTAGGTGACATTAGGGTTTTGGTTGATTTGTGTCTTAAGGTGTTATTCTAGTACGAACTCTAGGGCTGTTTGTGACAATTATAGGAATAGCCCAACGGATTGATTGGAAAGAATAACTTTGAGGTGGTTTCGTACCCTACCATAATCTCTTCGTTCGTTCTCCGCTATTAGTGACTTTGGAGTGACTCTTTGTTGCATGTTGAGGGATAGTTATGTGATCGAATTATGATATTATTGTTGAGGGAACTTACACTAGCAAAAGTATGAACCCTAGGCCTTGTTTCCTAGCATTGCAATACCGTTTACACTCACTTTATCACTTGCTACCTTGCTGGTTTTATAATTTCAGATTATAAATACCTTTATCTACCATCCATATTGTACTTGTATCACCATCTCTTCGCCGAACTAGTGCACCTATACAATTTACCATTATATTGGGTATGTTGGGGACACAAGAGACTCTTTGTTATTTGGTTGTAGGGTTGCTTGAGAGAGACCATCTTCATCCTACGCCTCCTACGGATTGATAAACCTTAGGTCATCCACTTGAGGGAAATTTGCTACTGTCCTACAAACCTCTGCACTTGGAGGCCCAACAATGTCTACAAGAAGAAGGTTGTGTAGTAGACATCATGGCTCGATCAGCAATTATCAACAGGACCTGCACCATTATCACAGCCGCCGAGTTAAGTCTAGGACTTTTCAAGAAGGTGACCTGGTGCTCCGGCTCATCCAGGATCTGTCAGATGCACACAAGTTATCCCCGCCTTGGGAAGGACCCTTTGTGGTCAGCAAGAATTTAAATAACGGGTCATATTACCTCATCGACGTCCAAGAACACAAAGACTCACGTAATTAGGAGGAGGAGACCCGCCGGCCGTGGAACATTGCTCAACTTCGGCCATACTACACCTGAGCCACCGGCTCTCGTCATGTACATACTTTGACGTTGTATACAATGTGATAAGTAATAAAGCAGGACCTTGATACGTCTCCAACGTATCTATAATTTTTGATTGCTCCATGCTATATTATCTACTGTTTTGGACATTATTGGGCTTTATTATCCACTTTTACATTATTTTTGGGACTAACCTATTAACCAGAGGCCCAGCCCAGAATTGCTGTTTTTTGCCTGTTTTAGGGTTTCGAAGAAAAGGAATATCAAACGGAGTCCAAACAGTATGAAACCTTCGGGAACGTGATTTTCTTAATGAACAAGACCCGAGAGACTTGGACCCTACGTCAAGACTGAAAGCACAAGTGCTCCCTAGGTGGTTTTGATAATTGACGACAACATATCTCTTGTTGGACTATCATTTAGATCTAGCATGTTTCAGATAAGTTCAACAATGGAGTGGCATGGACTAAAGGTTGTGGGAACTCCTTCAAGATGCTAAGGACAAAGGATTGGCTAAAGCTTCAAGCTCATGACTCCTCATTTTACATTTTAGTGATCCAAGATCACATTGAGTCTTTCGGAAAAGCCAATACTATCAAGGAGGGATGAGGTGTTGCTTAATGAGCCTCTTGCTTCATGTGCTTAGTGATATGCTCCATAACCCTCAGCTACTTTCCCACTTCCACATATGACCTAAACCCTAAGCCAAACTCGGTCCTACCGATTCTTCCTATCCGGCGCCACCGAGCTTCACTTGTCATAAGCCACTGCCAAACCCTAATTAGTTCGGTCTCACCGATGGGATCTCGGTCTCACCGAGATGGGCTTGCAAACTCTCTGTTACCCATTGCAATATTCTTGGTCCCACCGAGATATGCAATCGGTTCCACCGAGTTTGCTTGGCCAAATCTCAGTTTCACTTATTACCCAAATCGGTCCCACCAACTTTGAGTAATTGGTCAAACCGAGTTTTGGATTTACCCTAACCTTAGCACATCGGTCCCACCGAGTTGATCCAGTCGGTCCCACCGAAATCTCTAACGGTCACTAGGTTTACATTTTCGGTCCGACCGAGTTTGTGATTCGGTCCCACCGAGATTGGAAAACTGTGTGTAACAGTTGGATTTTGTGTGGAGGCTATATATACCCCTCCACCTCCTCTTCATTCGATGAGAGAGCCATCAGAATGCATACACCATTCCAACTCACATGTTCTGAGAGAGAACCACCTACTCATGTGTTGTGACCAAGATATTCCATTCCTACCATATGAATCTTGATCTCTAGCCTCTCCAAGTTGCTTTCCACTCAAATCTTCTTTCCACAAAATCCAAATCCTATGAGAGAGAGTTTAGTGTTGGGGGGACTATCATTTGAAGCACAAGAGCAAGGAGTTCATTACCTACACACCATTTGTTACTTCTTGGAGAGTGGTGTCTCCTAGATTGGCTAGGTGTCACTTGGGAGCCTCCGACAAGATTGTGGAGTTGAACCAAGGAGTTTGTAAGCGCAAGGAGATCGCCTACTTCGTGAAGATCTACCGCTAGTGAGGCAAGTCCTGTGTGGGCGATGGCCATGGTGGGATAGACAAGGTTGCTTCTTCGTGGACCCCTTGTGGGTGGTTGCTTCTTCGTGGACCCTTCGTGGGTGGAGCCCTGTGTGGACTCGCGCAACCGTTACCCTTTGTGGGTGGAGCCCTGTGTGGACTCGCGCAACCGTTACCCTTCGTGGGTTGAAGTCTCCATCAACGTGGATGTAGGATAGCACCACCTATCCGAACCACGGGAAAAACATCCGTGTCTCCAATTGCGTTTGATTTCTCCAAACCCTTCCCTTTACATTATTGCAAGCTGCATGCTTTACATTCCGCTGCTCATATACTCTTTGCATACTTGCTTGATATGTATTGTGTGTATTGAAATTGTGCCTAAACTCCACTTAAACCGAAAAAGCTTGAAAAATTGCAACTTTAGCATTAAGTGTCTAATCACCCCCCTCTAGACACATCTACTTCTAGATCCTACAAAGACACAAAAGAGGAGGCCCCGAGGTAGGGGGCGCGCCTACCCCC
>NC_041384.1:39434638-39480580 GCF_002162155.2 Triticum dicoccoides | reverse complement strand
CCCTCGTGGGCCCCCTGTTGCTCCACCGACGTACTCCTTCCTCCTATACATACCCACGTACCCCCAAACGATCAGATACGGAGCCAAAACCATAATTCCACCGCCGTAACTTTCTGTATCCACGAGATCCCATCTTGGGGCCTATTTCAGAGCTCCGCCGGAGGGGGCATCGATCCCGGAGGGCTTCTACATCAACACCATAGCTCCTCCGATGAAGTGTGAGTAGTTTACCTCAGACCTACGGGTCCATAGTTAGTAGCTAGATGGCTTCTTCTCTCTTTTTGGATCTCAATACATTGTTCTCCCCCTCTCTTGTGGAGAACTATTCGATGTAATCTTCTCTTTGCAGTGTGTTTGTTGAGACCGATGAATTGTGGGTTTATGATCAGGTCTATCTATGAACAATATTTGAATCTTCTCTGAATTCTTTTATGTATGATTGTATTGAGATAGTTTTCTGGACTCAACATTTGAACCCACTACTGAATCTTAAATTATTTACCTGGTTTTACTTCGCTGCTGAATCTTCTCAATATTTGAACCCACTTGAGCCTTTTCCGGACTCCGAACCATCCGCGCCCCTGCAGATCGAATCCGATTGAGCAGAATGCCAATCAAAGACTTGTTGCCATCGCGAGGAGTCTAAAAAAGCAGAAGCAAAGGCTCAAGGCGGCGCATGACACACTCCAAATCAGATGGAGTAAAGTACTCAACACAGCAGCGAAGTACGGCGACAATCGCCCCACCAAGAGCTACCCAAAGCGGAAGTTGCTACCTAAATTCGATGAGGAGGCCTCAGATCCCTCACAACCAAAAATCAAAACAGCCACCTGGCCGGATAGATGACCTCACGGCCAACATAGAGCGGCAAACAATGCCACTCACAAGACAACACACGATTCACGCGAGGGCTTGTACCAAAAGAACATCGCAACCAGATCCATCTATGGACCACGCAAGCGCGCCCCAGCATACGATATAACACAACAAACGTCCGAACAACGCGGTACACCCAGATACAGGGGTGCCGCACACCCCCTATGTTTCATCGATGGGGTGCTGGATCATGAATTTCCAGAGGGATTCAAACCTGTAAACATAGAGGCATACGACGGAACAACAGACCCTGGGGTCTGGATCGAGGACTATATCCTCCACATCCATATGGCTCGAGGAGATGATCTCCATGCCATCAAGTACTTACCACTCAAACTCAAAGGGCCAGCTCGTCACTGGCTTAAAGGCCTCCCCGAAAACTCCATTGGAAGCTGGGCAGAGCTCGAAGACGCTTTTCGGGAAAACTTTCAAGGGACTTACGTCCGACCTTCGGACGCGGATGATTTGAGTCATATAACTCAACAGCTCGGAGAGTCAGCCCGAAAGCTTTGGAACAGGTTTCTTACTAAAAAGAACCAAATTGTCGACTGTCGGGACGCCGAAGCCTTGGCAGCTTTTAAGCACAGTGTCCATGATGAATGGCTTGCCCGACACCTCGGCCAAGAAAAACCGAGAACAATGGCAGCATTAACAAGCCTCATGACCCGCTTTTGCATGGGTGAGGAAAGCTAGCTAGCCCGATGCAGCACCAGCGACCCCAGTACATCTGATGTTAGAGATGGAAACGGGAAATCACGGCGCAACAGCAATAACAAACGCCGGAATAAAGGAGACAACACGAAGAGCACGGCAGTAAATGCCGGATTCAAAAGCTCTCGGCCAGGTCAGCAAAAGCCGCCCTCTAAAGGCGCCAGAGACGAACTGTCCAGCCTAAACAAAATTCTGGACCAAATATGTCAGGTCCATAGCACCCCTGCCAAACCAGCCAACCATACCCATAGAGAATGTTGGGTCTTCAAGCAGTCCGTCAAGCTCAACGCCGTACACAAGGGGGAGGATACACAAAGCAAAGATGAGGATGACCCTCTCAAGCAGGACACTGGGGAACAAAATAAATTTCCACCAGAAGTCAAAACAGTAAACGTGTTACACGTGATCAATGGAAGAAACAAAACGACACTCCCAGAAAAATACGCCCGAAGGCCTATCTCTGCGGAGTCCTGGCACTGGTCGTCTCAACCGATCACTTTCGACCATCATGATTACTCAGCAACTATCCGGCGTGCAGGATGGGCTGCCCTGGTATTAGACCCAATAATTGACGGATACCACTTCACACGAGTCCTAATGGATGGTGGCAGCACTCTAAACCTGATATACCAGGATACAATCCGCGAAATGGGGATAGACCCAACAAAAATTTGCCATAGCAATACTACCTTTAAAGGAGTAACGCCAGGCCCAGGGGATCATTGCACGGGCTCCCTGCTACTAAAGGTTATATTCGGCTTCCCCGATAACTTCCGTAGCGAACATTTAACCTTCCACATCGCTCCATTCCAAAGTGGCTATCAAGCACTACTCGGACGCAAAGCTTTCGCTCGCTTTAATGCAATACCACACTACGCTTCCCTCACACTCAAGATGCCCGGTCCACGTGGCATCATTACAGTGAACGGAAGTATTAAGCGATCTTTGCACGCCGAAGAGCGTGCGGCTGCCCTGGCAGCCGCACACTAAAAACGGCCTCACCAACTAAAGCATTTAGCAGGTCGTCACGACCTCGGACACGGTTAGACGAGTCTGGCGCAGCTATATGCAATTTATACCAGATCAATGATCACACCCCTATTACAAATACAAGGGGCTCAACGTGCGCAGACAAGTGGCAATTCTTACTCACCTTGAATTATACATGGTTTCTTTAAAAACTATCTTTTTGCACAACAGCTTTTTCACCTAAGTTCCTCTCTTTTACAGATAATCATCGTGCTACACCCGTCCAGGATACGGCACAACGGAGACACAGGCGCAGACGTGCAGCAGGGACCCGCTCCAAGGATTCTTTTTAGATTAAGACCCTGCGTAAAGCTTTTTTACTGTCTCTTGTTGATATATATCCACCGAATTCTCAGCACGGTTGAGAAGGATGCTGATGTCTTGGCATGTGGCCACGTCAGAATAATGCACGTACTTGGACACAAGGGGCTTCTTACAAACGGCACTATTTCGGCCCAGTTTATACCATAAAGACCGAATACCTTAGGGAGTGTTCGGCGTCGCGAGTTTGGCCTTATATGCATCAGCTCCGAATCATTGTCTTTGGTCAAATGTTGGGTTTGCCCAACTCCTGTGTTTTGGTGCCTTACGTTCCGCTTTACCGTCTAAGGTAGCACCAGGAGAACTACTGCGATTGTGCCCTGGTTCATCCGGACGAGCACCTCAGTAGAGAAAGCCAAAAACTGACTGTCATGATATAGCGTGAGACTGGTCAACCACTCGATGACCTATCGGAATGTTAGAATTCCTCCGCCTTAACAAAGGGCCGTTTTCCGGCCAGGCATGTACGCACCCCGCAATCGGGATAGTGCGGAGCCACCAGGGGCTATCTAGTAGCCCCACTGTCATACTCCTATGGCTAAGTGAAAGTGTTAAAGCATTATAGTCCGGTTGCGTCGCTCGCTGCTCTATCACCTCCTTATTAGGACCAAGACATTGGGTTAAGTGTGAACATGCGTTTTTTGCGAGCACCTCCGCATTATATGTGTGGGGGTTGAAGCCGACGGCTGCAATCTTTCAGGTTATACACATGTATACATAAACGGCCACACATGAGGCATCATACTACTTTCAGGCAAAAGTATAAACATAGCCTTATAAAAACTTCATAAAAGCATTGTGTTTACAATGAGAATACATATCACTCAAACATAATATTCTTCGAGCACTAGGCCTCTATCAAATGAGAACCCTCGAGAACCTCCTCAAAATAATGCTCGGCTGCCACTCGGCCTATGGCCGAACCCTGCACCGTGACTACGGAAGCGTCCATCTCCGCCTAGTATGCTTTAACACGGGAAAGGGCTATCCACGAGCCTTCCATGCACGCCGACCTCTTCATCGCATTAATGCACGGCACCGCACCAAGAAACTGCTGCACTAAGCTGAAATAGCTATCCGGCTTTTGCTTCTCCGGCCACAGCTGATCCACAACAGCCCTCATGGCGAGTCCAGACAACCTATTTAGTTCGGCCCATTCGGCTAGCTAGTCAGTCAATGAAAGCGGACGCTCTGGAACATTGAATTGCGACCAGAACAGCTTGTCCACTTTACGATCTGTCTGACCTTGGAAGTACTTGGCAGCATCGGCAGCACTCGCCGCCAAATCCATATACGCATCTGCCGAACTCCACAGCCGATCCAGAGGGGCATACCGTGGATCTCCGAAATTCCTCCGTAACATGAAGGGTTTCCCAGCCGCAATATACCCGGCTTCCCGCAGCTCCTCCTTCTTGGCTCTCGTAGCAGAACTGGTGTCCTTCTCCGCCGTCGTGGCCTTCTCAAGGTCCGCTGCCTTTGCTCGGTTTTCCTTTTCAAGGACCCGACAACGGTTGGCAGTGTCTTTTTATTCCACGGCCATCTTGGCCATCTTCTCTTGGCTCTCGCAATGTGCGGCCTTCTCGGCCTTCAATTCTTCGACCGCCTTCAAAGCAGCGGCATTACTAATCCTCGCTTGTTCCTTGGCTCGGGCAAGTTCTGCCTGCAAGGCTTCCACGGAGGCAGCTCCATCTGCAGTCACAACATATTAAAGATACTGGAATTATGCTGCTCTTACTATGTGGCGTTCACCAGATCATAACGCTTACCCTGTGCCTTGTCAAGCCTCTTGTTAACAAGCTCAAGGTCGGTGTCTGCCGCATTCAGTTGCCGTTTTAATTTGGCAAACTCACTAATCCGGCTAGCCACCGGAGCCGCCACCGCCTGCACATAAGGGCAGTCTGGTCATTGCCTGAGAATATGATCCTCTATTCGCCGCCGTTCTCGACGGCAACCAGAGTCTCGGGGGCTACTATCTACACAGGGCACACCTAACATGTGCAGTACTATCACATATTATCTTACGTACCTCAAAGCCTGTCAGTAGACTCATTAAGGCTTCATGTAATCCGCTTTTGGCGGACGAGATTCTCTCCATCACCGTACCCATCAGCATACGGTGTTCTTCTGAGATGGCCGCTCGCCCCACCAACTCCCTTAGAATGTCCGACCGCACATCAGACGATGCCGGACTCTTTTGTCTGCTCTCCTCGGGAGCCGGACGCTGGGGACTTCGAGGGTCTATGGGATTATCTTCTGGCCTCACCGCATTCAGAGAGGCCCTCCATGACGACACCTCGGGGTCACCCGCTTCCGGAGCGGAGGAGTCCGGGGGAGGCGTTTCGCTCTCCATCATCTCTGGAAGAAGATCCCCCGAAGAGAAGCTCATCTGAGAGGGGCTAAGGCCCGAACTGCAAGATATATGTGGTGGTTATTTTCTCAGAGGAAAGATAGCATATCTTAAAGTATTTTGGGATCACTTACGACTCATTGGAGGGAAGATCCCCCAGCGGACTGTGTGCGGAAGGAGCACCCCCCAAGGCGGGACCCTCTGTGGGAGATTTCTTCTCCCGTTTGGAGGCTTCAGCTTCCGGATCCTCGGAAGCAGTCCTTTTCCTCCCCCGGTTGTCCTCCTTCATGGAGACGCTCATTCCCTCGGTTGGAACGAGCAGCGACGGGGGCCCGCGTCCGCCCGTATTATCCCCCCGGTATCTTCCTTCGAGGGCTCCGGGCAAGGTGTGACCTTGAGCATCTTTTCCAATACCGGATTTTCCAAGCCCTCATGGAGGGGGCCGATCACCGAATCATCTTCGCCTTCGTTAGCCAGTCCTGGTCAAAAAGCGAACTATCAGAAAAAACTTTGTATAAAGGACAGTGTGTTCGGCCAGAGGATTTCATACTTGTTCAGCGGCGCGGTTACTGCTCAGGCCCACATCCTCGGTAATATCCGGACACTCCACTTGAGAACCGAAGAATGACTTGTACATCTCCTCATGCGTCAGGACAAGGAAACTTTGAACGGCACGCGGTCCCTCTGGGTTGAACTCCCACAAGCAAAGGGGCCGGCGTCTGCAAGGCTGGACTTAACGAACCAGCATAACTTGTATTACCACAGCCAAATTAAAATATCCCTCGAAGAGATCTTGAATGCAGCTTTGCAGTATAGGCACGTCCTTGGATGGACCCCAGATCAGGCCTCTGCTAACCCATGACATCAGTTGTGGTGGGGGGCCTGAGCGGAAAGCGGGGGCAGCCGCCCACTTGGCACTTCGGGGAGCCGTGACGTAAAACCACTCCCGTTGCCATAATTCGAACACCTCTGGAAAGGAACCTTCCGGCCATGGAGCTCCTGCCATCTTGCCTATTGATGCACCTCCGCACGCTGCCTGTTGCCCCTCGATCATCTTCGGCTTTACTTCAAAGGTTTTGAGCCACAGGCCGAAGTGAGGGGTAACGCGGAGGAAGGCCTCACACAGGACAATAAACGTCGAGATGGGGAGAAAGGAGTCCGGAGCTAGATCGTGAAAATCTAGCCTGTAATAGAACATCAAACCCCTAACGAAAGGATCCAAAGTGAGGCCTAGACCTCAGAGGAAGTGGGAGACGAACACAACATTCTCGTTGGGTTCGGGAGTAGGGACGACCTGCCCTCGAGCAGGCAGCCGATGCGAAACCTCGGCGGTCAGGTATTTGGCCTCCCTCAACTTCTTAATGTCCTCTTCCGTAATGGAGGATGGCATCCATCGGCCTTGAAGGCTGGATCCGGACATGGTTGAAGATCCGGAGCACCTAACCTGGGCTTTGGGTGTTAGAACTCGAGGCGGAGGAAGGGTTCGATTAAGCACGAGAGAGAAAAAGCAAAAACCTCGTCCCTTCATAAAGAGGGTGAATATCAAGAGTCCTCTCCGTAGCCGTTTAGGACTTGCCTATAATCTAGGGGTCCTAGACACGGGTGGGTTACCCATGACCACATTAATGAGAATCCCATACTTGGGGGAACACAATCTCCGCTTCGGCAAGACGTGTCACGATATCGCCTCGCGTTATGTGTGGAGCTGGTTAAAAGAAACGGTTTGAATAAACACCGGGCCATGACGTAACGTCACTGCCAAAACAAGCCAGCAAATTAGATCTGCAAAAACGTTATTCTCTCTGCGGTGGAATGTGGAATTTATTTTGCAGGGTCGGACACTATCCTCGTATTCAACTTCTTCTGTCATGTATTCGAAGAAGGAACCTGCCTTGCAATACCAAAGACAATACTGTGCACCGGACTCGTCGTCATGGAAGCCTGGTTCAGGGACTACTGTGGGAGTCCTGGATTAGGGGGTCTCCGGACAGCCGGACTATCTCCATTGGCCGGATTGTTAGACTAGGAAGATACAAGATTGAAGACTTCGTCTCGTGTCCACATGGGACTCTACTTGGCGTGGAAGGCAAGCTAGGCAATATGTATATGGATATCTCCTCCTTTGTAACTGACCTTGTGTAACCCTAACCATCTCTGGTGTCTATATAAACCGAAGGGTTTTAGTCCGTAGGACAACAATCACAACATACAATCATACCATAGGCTAGCTTCTAGGGTTTAGCCTCTCTGATCTCGTGGTTGATCTACTATTGTACTACACATATCTTCAATATAAATCAAGCAGGACGTAGGGTTTTACCTCCATCAAGAGGGCCCGAACCTGGGTAATACATCGTATCCCCTGCCTCCTGTTACCATCCGGCCTAGACGCACAGTTCGGGACCCCCTACCCGAGATCCGCTAGTTTTGACATCGACAGTTAACTTTGCAAGTCTCTTCAAATTATCAGTTTGGTTTGGCCTACTACATTGATCTTTCTTGCAATTGGAGAAGTGCTTGGCTTTGGGTTCAATCTTGCGGTGTCCTTTCCCAGTGACAGTAGGGGCAGCAAGGCACGTATTGTATTGTTGCCATCGAGGATAACAAGATGGGGTTTTCATCATATTGCATGAGTTTATCCCTCTACATCATGTCATCTTGCTTAAGGCGTTACTCTGTTTTCATTAACTTAATACTCTAGATGCATGCTGGATAGCGGTCGATGAGTGGACTAATAGTAGTAGATGCAGGCAGGAGTCGGTCTACTTGTCTCGGACGTGATGCCAATATAAATGATCATACCTAGATATTCTCATAACTATGCTCAATTCTGTCAATTGCTCAACAGTAATTTGTTCACCCACCATAGAATACTTATGCTCTCGAGAGAAGCCACTAGTGAAACCTATGGCCCCCGGGTCTATCTTCATCATATTAATCTCCTACTACTTAGTTATTTCCTTTGCTTTTTTTACTTTGCTTTTATTTTACTTTGCATCCTTACCACAAAAATACGAAAAATATTATCTTATCATATCTATCAGATCTCACTCTCGTAAGTGGCTGTGTAGGGATTGACAACCCCTTATCGCGTTGGTTGCGAGGATTAATTTGTTTTGTGCAGGTACGAGGGACCGGCGCGTAGCCTCCTATTGAATTGATACCTTGGTTTTCAAAAACCGAGGGAAATACTTACGCTACTTTGCTGCATCATCCGTTCCTCTTCGGGGAAAACCAACGCAGTGCTCAAGAGGTATCAGACCTCTGTCCTTTTCCTTTTCAAAGATTATATACCTCTACTATTTTTCACTATTTAAAATGACTATTAAGGAGCTGATCATATCTGAGTCAAGTTTAACCTTTTTGGTCCGGCTTATGATCGTATTTGAATCTAGCTATAAACCTCATGATCACTTGGGGGCTTCCTGTTCAAACATAGGTCGTATTCGAACCAGAGAGAACGTAGCTGTCGTAACCCTCTTGATCGGCTCAGAGCCAAACTCACTAGGGGGCTTCTTGATCGTATCTGAATCATAGCTTAACCCCTTTTGGGTCCGACTTGGATCGTATTCGGATCTGGGTCGTTAAAAACCTCTCAAGGTCATTTGGGGGCTTCCTGTTCAAACTTAGGTCGTATTCGAACCAAAGAAAACATAGCTGTCGGTACCCTCTTGATCGGCGCAACGCCAAAGCCACTGGGGGCTATATGGTCGTATTTGAATCTTAAATTAACCCCTTTGGTCCGCTTTACTGACCGTATTCGAATCAGAAACCCCTAACTTTCAGTTACAAAGTTAATTTATATTGTTTGCAAACTGCTATTCGCCTTACTGGTCTTTTATTGTCTCAATTTTAAACGATCAGCACGGTCTTTTTACCGGCTTGACTATTTGACAATAATCCGCCAACGCATGATGGTCATCAGACATGAAGAAGCATTGACTTCTCAAAAAAGGACTGGGTCATGTGAACCGGTGATCCAGATACAAAAGATATAGGTACGACTGTTATTTATGAACAGTTTATTTCAGTGTTAATCAAAGGTTGTTTCAACCTTGTTTATTTTCACGTCTGGTTCTGTTTTTCTACTATGATAAAACCATTGGTCATTTACCGGGTATTCTGACCCGTTCGGTGCTAAACCCCCAAGCCAGTTTTTTCCTTTTCTATAGGAACAAAGCTGAAATATTACAGAGATAACCATAAATGGTGACTCATATATTGACATCAGGAAGCAAAGAGTCACACACGGCATCTTATGCACGATGGCATAGGCAAAATATGCAGTTGTTTCAAGCTAAATCTATTACAAGGCTTTAAAGAGCACACAAAGATGGTTCTCACTCTTCCCTCGTCGGTTCACCTCCTTCTGTTTATTGGAAGCTGGGATTGGACCAGTCAAAGCCGTTCACGGCAATGAACTCTGCTTCATCATCAATCAGGCCAGCCGGATCAACTTCGGGAGCAAACGTATGTTGACGAACCGGCTGGATAAGGTCTGTCACCTTGTAAGAGGGAGTCGCCATCTTCTTATTCTCCAAATCAAAACCCGGCTGATAATTGTCAATGTTGGTCTCATCTCCAAGAATAGTAGCCTGAGGTCGAACTCCCCTCACGCAAGCAACGAAGTCATCCTGCTCAAATAGAGACCCGTCTTCCTTCACGGTAGGGTACCCCCTGGCTACATCCATCGGGTCTAGATCTGGCACCCAGGCTTTGGAGTGCCTCAGGGCAGTCAAGGCTCCGGCTCTGGCACATGATCGTTTGACTTCTTGAAACCTGGCGGGTAAGATTGACAATTTTTTCAAGACATCACTGAGCCGGTTGGGTCCTTGGTTGGCAGGAGAGATAGCAGCAAGTGCTTGTTGAGCGCCAGTGTACAACTGTTCCACTAAGGTATAGACCGCCTTCAGTTTAGACACATTATCTTGGCTCAAATTTTTTCTTCGCGGGCCTGCACATATTTTTTAAACACGGGGGTTAGCAGGCGGTTTATAATTCGGGTCAAAAGAAGGTACAAAAGATCAGTACATATGGCTTACCAAAGATGGCAGAAACCATTTGAGACACCCGGTTATTTAAGCCGGTAAGCTCTATGGTAACCTCCTCAAGAGCCGCTTCAGCTTTTTCAGTGCGTTGTGTCAGTAGCGTCTTTTCTTTGGCTCAGGATTTCTTTTTGGCCGTCAAACTGGTTTTCAATTTTTCTGTCTCAGCAAGACTCAATTGAAGTTTAGAATCAGCAGACTTGATTTCTGCCTCTTGATCTGCCAGCCGGGTCTTTGCATCAGTTAATTGGGAGCCCAATTCAGATAGGGCGTTCTACAAAACATACACAGGTGTGTCAAGGCTTAAACTAAAAGTTATAAAGATTCAAGTCTCAAGTACTTTGCACTGCAATACCACTTGACACTTGGGGGCTAATGTTTACCAAAACAATTTCTTATGACTCTTATATATTTCAAGTCCCAAGTACCTTACAAAGTAATAGCACTTGGCACTTGGGGGCTAATGGATGATATTCATAAAGTTTCTCAAGATTAAGCCGGATTACAATATTTGTTGGGATTAGTAAAAGATAGCTATGAAGTTAAGTACCGGTTCATTTATGATAAATTGAGCCAGCCCTTTGGGACTACAGGTGAAGTTTGCACTATTCTGTTGGACTTTTGAAAGACTTAGAGAGAAAGTATCCATCTATACCATAAAGTCTCCAGATCATTCAGGATCATCATCTGAAGACTTGGGGGCTGGCAGAGTATAAGTAAACCGGAGAACATACCTCATATTCCAGTTGAAGTTGCTTGACCATCTCAATCTCTGACTCACGGCTGGAATGAACATGGCTGAGATAGCCAGACAATATGTCATTAGCATTCAGATGACTGTAGTGAGAGATATCAAAACGCACTTGCTGTCTCTCCAGGGCTTCTTGTTTAGCGGTGTGTCGAGCTAACATGGTGGGAGTCCCCGGCTCAACAAAACGGCTTTCAGTTATCAGAACGTCATGGTCAGAAGATGATGGCGGGTTAGCCGAGCCGGATGGTCCAACAGTAGAGGGGTTAACAACGGTGTCATCAGCTGACGGCTCAGGAGGGTCTAATTGAGTGTCAGCAGCCGGGTCTTCTTGTGCTTCAGTTCGATGGGTAGAAGTTGGCATGGCCGGTTCAGGAGCAAGGACTGATGGGTCTTCCGCCGGTTTAGTTACTTTGGCCTTCTAGGACTTGGCTTGGCCACTACGAAAGATGTTATGAGACAATTAGTACAAAGATGCAGTTTGAAAGACATGGAGGAAAGATGATTTTTTCCATACCCAGGGGCAGTCTTGAAAGCTGGAAATTGAGTTTGAGACGAGTCGCCAGAAGAGCGAGACACCTCCTGCAGAAGATAAAATAAAGTTAGTAATGCAAGGGAGAAGATCCATTAATGAAAAGTAAAAGATGAAGATAAAAGAGAACTCATTTTGGCGTTTTTGAGGAGTTTGTTGAAGAACGGAAGGTGGTTCATCATTGTTCCGGGCCTGACGGCGGCTCTGATGTTGGTGCTTTTCAAAAGAAAATGAGGGTCCAAATAAGCCAAAGGGTGTGAAAACCTTACTTTCTGGGTTACCAGTCGAAGTTTCTGTCTTAGCAAATGGGCTGAGTCGGAGGAAATAGTTACCTCTTCTTCCACGGCCTGACTGGCCCCCGTGTCGTCCTGGCAATAGTCAGTGTCAATAAGGTTATTAAAAAACTAGCCAAGGGGATCAAGGGCTACCTCCGACTCAGAAATATCATCAAGCTTTAACAGGTCCTCAACGGTGCTCTTTTTCTTCTTGGACCTCCGGGTCGTTTTCTTGGCATTTATGGTGGCGGCTCTAGCCTTCTTGGCAGCTTCATGGTCATACTTGGCTTTCCAGAAGTCGGATTTAGCCTGTGAACAAGTAAACAAGGTCATGCAGGTATTTAAAACTGCTGAGGAAAATACAAAGAGAAAGAGGTCAGGGGTTTCTTACCTCTGCGCCGGGTTAAGTTTGCAAAAGGGGTTTAACCCGACTTTACTGTAGTCTTCATATTTGCCGTTCACCAGAAGGGTCGACATTGAAACAATATCTTCTTCAGTTAGTTGAACGGAGTTGTGGCGAAGAGAGTCATCTGGGCCTCCACCATATTCATACATCAATTTCGGTCGGCGGCTTAGAGGGATGACCCGCCACGAGACCCAGCAACGAGTCAAATCAACTCCGATTAAGTGATTCCCCAGTAAGGCGTTAATCCTTTTAATTGATGGAATAAGCTTTTTGTGTTCGGCAGCAGTAAGCTTGTCAGGGAGCGCAAACTTGGAATCTAGACGACCCGCGCGATAACCCGACAGTGGTTTCTCATTGGCTGGTGAAGTGTCTTGACAATAGAACCAGGTCCGATTCCAGTCTTTGGGATGACTCGGCAAGACTATTAGGGGGAAAACGGCATCCTGTCGGCGCTGAATTGAGATGCCTCCAAGTTCCAAGCTGGGGCCATTGGTACACTCGTTTTGGCGGTTCAAATAAAAATACTCTCTAAAGAGTTCCACAGTCGGTTCTTCTTGAAGGTACACCTCACAGAGAACTTGGAAATTGCAGATATTGGATATGGAATTGGGCCCGAGATCTTGAGGGTGGAGTTTGAAAAAATGGAGAACATCTCTCAAGAACTTTGAGCCAGGTGGTGAAAAGCCCCGATTCATGTGGTCAGAGAAGACAATAACTTCACCATCTTTGGGGTTAGGCCGTTCCTCGTCCGGGTCCGGTGCACTGTAAGACATAACATTCTTCCCTGGCAAAAAACCTATGGTGAAGAATTCCTTCAAGTTGTCCTCATTTACTGTGGAAGGGACCCAGTTGCAGACGGTCAGTGCTTTTGACGACATGATGATCAAAAGACGAACTGAAAAGAAAGTAACGTGCCACTTCAATTCAATGGTGAAATTAATAGTTAAATGATGATGGTGCAAATAGGTAATGGCGGCTTAAATAAGGGCTAATGTCATATAAGGGAAAGGTAAGCCAGCGTCATAAGCCGCCATGACTACAGACATTTGAAGGAAAACAGAAACATAATTTGCTAAGTGTTGAGGCAAACAGGTTTCCTAAATTCTTGATATTATTCTCGATCGATTGGTCGCTCAAAATGGAAAATATTCTAGACCTAAAAGCCTGGCACAAAAGAGTTCGTGAGCTCTAATGAAACCCTTTTTACCAGAAGAAGGAATCTACTAGTATCAAGGATGGGCACAAAACAACTACCATATGATTATACGTTTCTTTTTGGATCAAGAAGAAGCTGCAGTGGAAGAACTACAGCGAACCCGTGACGAACTGTGAAGAACACGCAGGAAACTTAGAAACCCTAATGTGGATCTGAGGAGTAGGAAGGTGAAAACTTACAACCATGGATCTTCTGTGGAGGTCGCTGCTGTTCTCTGGACCGATTCAGGTTGATGCAGCGGCCAAGGTCGACGGAGACGAGGAGCTCTACGACGGCAGCGGAGCTCGAGCGGCGGTAGGGTTGCGAGAGGAAGAAGACGGAGAAAGAGAAGAATGAGAAAGACTGGGGCGTGCCTATTTATAAGGAGATAAGCGAACAGGCGTGGGCGAAAATCAAGGAAGACCCACATAATGACTATCCAACTAAACAGACGCCTCGATTCTCGGAAGACATTAAAAGATAAAGATCCATTGTGGATGACGTCATAACAGTTTTTTGTGTTTTCAAAAGATGATGTCACGACGAGTTACGGAATTTTTACAGAGAGAGGAAGATGGATTTCATCTAAGTATTGAAGATTAACAAGGAACAAAGTTCAAAGTCAACCTGGGGCCTAATGTTGGGAATATAGATACCAGGTAAGACGCGCCCAGGCGGGGTCGGGTCAGCCCCTACGGCGGGTTACAAAAGAAGCCCAGTAACATTCAAGGCAATAGTTTATTAAGACTTATAGATGTCCTAAGCCGAGTGGCGGCTTAAGGCCCAATATTGTAAACCGCCATTGTAAGGAAAGACTTGTAAAGAAAGGCATGTAAAAGAAGTCACTGAGCCGGTCATGTTTTATAAGCCGGCCGGGACTCTATAGACCGCCAGGCGTCAACCCGTGTATATAAGGGGACGACCCAGTGGCAGCTTAGAAAAAGGGACAACAACACGAAGCCATGACAAGCATATTCGCTCCCTGGTCTTCGAAACCCCAACAATTCCAAACACAACTAGACGTAGGCTTTTACCTTAATCGTAAGTTGCGATGGCCCTCTCGTGTCCTTTGTCCCGATTAACCCCTTTAAGCTTTCTAGTTGCGATGACCCTACGACTAAGTCCTTTCGCTAGGACATCTGTCGTGAAAATTCCACGACAGGATGGATAAGAAAATTCCCGAGCTCTTCGCAATGATAAAAGCTGCGAAGGTAGAAATCAAGAAGGGGCATCAAGTGTTGGTGGAAACAAGATCACCGGTTTCAAGAAAAAGGGTAAAGGGAAGAAGAAAGGGAACTTGAAGCAGAACGGCAAACAAGTTGCCGCTCAAGAGAAGAAACCCAAGTCTGGACCTAAGCCTGAGACTGAGTGCTTCTACTGCAAAGGGACTGGTCACTAGAAGCGGAACTGCCCCAAGTATTTGGCGGATAAGAAGGATGGCAAGGTGAACAAAGGTATATGTGATATACATGTTATTGATGTGTACCTTACTAAATCTTGCAGTAGCACCTGGGTATTTGATACTGGTTTTGTTGCTAATATTTGCAACTCGAAACAGGGACTACAGATTAAGCGAAGATTGGCTAAGGACGAGGTGACGATGCGCGTGGGAAATGGTTCCAAAGTCGACGTGATCGCCGTCAGCACGCTACCTCTACATCTACCTTCGGGATTAGTTTTAGACATAAATAATTGTTATTTGGTGCCAGCGTTGAGCATGAACATTATATCTGGATCTTGTTTGATGCGAGACGGTTATTCATTTAAATCAAAGAATAATGGTTGTTCTATTTATATGAGTAATATCGTTTATGGTCATGCACCCTTGAAGAGTGGTCTATTTTTAATGAATCTCGATAGTAGTGATACACATATTCATAATGTTGAAGCCAAAATATGAAGAGTTGATAATGATAGTGCAACTTATTTGTGGCACTACCGTTTAGGTCATATTGGTATAAAGCGCATGAAGAAACTCCATTCTGATGGACTTTTGGAATCACTTGGTACTTGCGAACCATGCCTCATGGGCAAGATGACTAAAACACCATTCTCCGGAACTATGGAGTGAGCAATAGATTTGTTGCAAATCATACATACTGATGTATGTGGTCCGACGAATGTTGAGGCTCGCCACGGGTATCGTTATTTTCTCACCTTCACAGATGATTTGAGCAGATATGGGTATATCTACTTGATGAAACATAAGTCTGAAACATTTGAAAAGTTCAAAGAATTTCAGAGTGAAGTGGGAAATCATCGTAACAAGAAAATAAAGTTTCTATGATCTAATCGTGGAGGAGAATATTTGAGTTATGAGTTTGGTCTTCATTTGAAACAATGCGGAATAGTTTCACAACTCACGCCACCCGGAACACCACAACGTAATGGTGTGTCCGAACGTCGTAATCATACTTTACTAGATATGGTGCGATCTATGATGTCTCTTACTGATTTACCGCTGTCGTTTCGGGGTTATGCTTTAGAGACAGCTGCATTCACGTTAAATAGGGCACCATCTAAATCCGTTGAGACGACGCCTTATGAACTATGGTTTGGCAAGAAACCAAAGTTGTCGTTTCTTAAAGTTTGGGGCTGCGATGCTTATGTGAAAAAACATCAACCTGATAAGCTCAAACCTAAATCAGAGAAATGTGTCTTCATAGGATACCCAAAGGAGACTGTTGGGTACACCTTCTATCATAGATCCGAAGGCAAGACATTTGTTGCTAAGAATGGATCCTTTCTAGAGAGGGAGTTTCTGTCAAAAGAAGTGAGTGGGAGGACAGTAGAACTTGATGAGGTAACTGTACCTGCTCCCTTATTGGAAAGTAGTCCATCACAGAAACCAGTTCCTGTGACACCTACACCAATTAGTGAGGAAGCCAATGATGATTATCATGAAACTTCAGATCAAGTTACTACCGAACCTCGTAGGTCAACCAGAGTAAGATCCACACAAGAGTAGTACGGTAATCCTGTTCTGGAGGTCATGTTACTTGATCATGACGTACCTACGAACTATGAGGAAGCGATGATGATCCCAGATTCCGCAAAATGGCTTGAGGCCATGAAATCTGAGATGGGATCCATGTATGAGAACAAAGTATGGACTTTGGTTGACTTGCTCGATGATCGGCAAGCCATCAAAAATAAATGGATCTTCAAGAAGAAGACTGACGCTGACGGTAACGTTACTATCTACAAAGCTCAACTTATTGCGAAATGTTTTCGACAACTTGAAGGAGTTGACTACGATGAGACGTTCTCACCCATAGTGATGCTTAAGTCCGTCTGAATCATGTTAGCAATTGCCGCATTTTATGATTATGAAATTTGGCAAATGGATGTGAAGACCAGATTCCTGAATGGATTTCTGGAAGAAGAGTTGTATATGATGCAACCTGAAGGTTTTATCAATCCAAAGGGTGCTAACAAAGTGTGCAAGCTCCAGTGATCCATTTATGGACTGGTGCAAGCCTCTCGGAGTTGGAATAAACGTTTTGATAGTGTGATCAAAGCATATGGTAACAGTCTTTTGGAGAAGCCTGTATTTAAAAGAAAGTGAGTGGGAGCTCTGTAGCATTTCTAATATTATATGTGGTTGACATATTGTTGATTAGAAATGATATAGAATTTCTGGATAGCATAAAAGGATACTTGAATAAGAGTTTTTCAATGAAAGACCTCGGTGAAGCTGCTTATATATTGGGCATCAAGATCTATAGAGATAGATCAAGATGCTTAATTGGACTTTCAGATACTTGAATAAGAGTTTTTCAATGAAAGACCTTGATAAAGTTTTGAAGAAGTTCAACATGGATTAGGCTAAGAAAGGATTCTTGCATGTGTTACAAGGTGTGGAGTTGAGTAAGACTCAATGCCTGACCACTATAGAAGATAGAGAGAAAATGAAAAGTGTTCCATATGCTTCAGCCATAGGCTCTATCATGTATGCAATGCTGTGTACCAGACCTGATGTGTGCCTTGCTATTAGTTTAGCAGGGAGGTACCAAAGTAATCCAAGGGTGGATCACTAGACAGCGGTCAAGAACATCCTGAAATACCTGAAAAGGACTAAGGATATGTTTCTCGTTTATGGAGGTGACAAAGAGCTTATCGTAAATGGTTACGTCGATGCAAGCTTTGACACTGATCCGGACGATTCTAAATCGCAAACCGGATACGTGTTTATATTGAACGGTGGAGCTGTCAATTGGAGCAGTTCTAAACAAAGCGTCGTGGCAGGATCTATGTGTGAAGCAGAGTACATAGCTACTTCAGAAGAAGCAGATGAAGGAGTCTGGATGAAGGAGTTCATATCCGATCTAGGTGTCATACCTAGTGCAAAGGGTCCAATGAAAATCTTTTGTGACAATACTGGTGCAATTTTCGTGGCAAAGGAATCCAGATTTCACAAGAGAACCAAACACATCAAGAGATGCTTCAATTCCATCTGCGATCAAGTCCAGGTGGGAGACATAGAGATTTGCAAGATACATACAGATCTGAATGTTGCAGACCCGTTGACTAAGCCTCTCTCACGAGCAAAACATGATCAGCCCAAGGCTCAATGGGTGTTAGAATCATTACTGTGTAATCTAGATTATTGACTCTAGTGCAAGTGGGAGACTGAAGGAAATATGCCCTAGAGGCAATAATAAAGTTATTATTTATTTCCTTATTTCATGATAAACGTTTATTATTCATGCTAGAATTGTATTAACCAGAAACATAATACATGTGTGAATACATAGACAAACAGAGTGTCACTAGTATGCCTCTACTTGACTAGCTCGTTGGTCAAAGATGGTTATGTTTCCTAACCATAGACATGAGTTGTCATTCGATAAATGTGATCACATCATTAGGAGAATGATGTGATTGACTTGACCCATTCTGTTAGCTTAGCATTTGATCATTTAGTTTACTGTTATTGCTTTCTTCATGACTTATACATGTTCCTATGACTATGAGATTATGCAACTCCCGATTACCGGAGGAACACTTTGTGTGCTACCAAACGTCACAACGTAACTGGGTGATTATAAAGGTACTCTACAGGTGTCTCCGATGGTACTTGTTGAGTTGGCATAGATCGAGATTAAGATTTGTCACTTCGATTGTTGGAGAGGTATCTCTAAGCCCTCTCGGTAATGCACATCACTATAAGCCTTGCAAGCAATGCAACTAATGAGTTAGTTGCGGGATGATGCATTACAGAATGAGTAAAGAGACTTGCTGGTAACAAGATTGAGCTATTGAGATACCGACGATCGAATCTCGGGCAAGTAACATAATGACGACAAAGGGAACAATGTATGTTGTTATGCGGTTTGACCGATAAAGATCATCGTAGAATATGTAGGAGCCAATATGAGCGTCCAGGTTCCTCTATTGGTTATTGACCGGAGACGTGTCTCGGTCATGTCTACATAGTTCTCGAACCCGTAGGGTCCGCATGCTTAACGTTCGGTATTATGAGTTTATGTGATTTGATGTACTGAATGTAGTTTGGAGTCCCGGATGTGATCACGGACATGACGAGGAGTCTTGAAATGGTCGAGACTTAAAGATTGATATTTGGACAACTATATTCGAATACCGGAAGTGTTCCGGGTGATTTCGGAGAAAACCGGAGTGCTGGAGGGTTACCGGACCCCCCCGGAGAAGTAATGGGCCACATGGGCCTTAGTGGAGAGAGAGAGGGCCGGCCATGGCAGGCCGCGCGCCCCCTCCCCCTCTGGTCCGAATTGGACTAGGGGGAGGCGCCCCCATTTCCTTCTCCCTCTCCTCCTTCCTTTCCCCCTCCTAGTAGGAGTAGGAAAAGGGAGTCCTACTGAGGAAAGGGGAGTCCTACTCCTACTAGGAGGAGGACTCCTCCTCCTGGCGTGCCCTGCAAGGGCCGGCTGGCCTCCCCCTTGCTGCTTTATATACAGGGTCAGGGGCACCCTATGACACACAAGTTGATTGTTCCAAGCCGTGTGCGGTGCCCCCCTCCACCATAATCGACCTCGATCATATCGTAGAGGTGCTTAGGCGAAGCCCTGCATCGGTACAAACATCATCACCGTCATCACACCATCATGCTGATAGAACTCTCATGTGAAGCTCTGCTGGATCGGAGTTCGTGGGACGTCATCGAGTTGAACGTGTGCTGAACTCGGAGGTGCCGTACGTTCGGTACTTGGATCTATGGATCGTGAAGACGTACGACTACATCAACCGCGTTCTCATAGCGCTTCCTCTTACAGTCTACGAGGGTACGTGGACGATACTCTCCTCTCTTGTTGCTATGCATCACCATGACCTTGCGTGTGCGTAGGAATTTTGTTGAAATTACTACGTTCCCCAACAACGACAAATCCCGATAGGAGCTGCACATATCTCGTTCATAGGGCACACCAGATGGGCAACATGTCGGGTTGGCATAGACCCTGGTTGCCCAGGGGGCGCCGGACATTGCCCAGGTTGGACCAACACTCAAAGGAGCACTGGCCCGGGGGTTTAATATAAAGATGACCCTCGAGTCTGCAGAACCCTAGGGAAAAGGCTTAGGTAGGGAAATGTAAAACCAAGGTTGGGCCTTGCTGGAGGAGTTTTATTCAAGGCGAACTATCAAGGGGGTCCCATAACCCCAACCGTGTAAGGAACGCAAAATCAAGGAACATAACACCGGTATGAAGGAAACTAGGGTGGCAAGAGTGGAACAAAACACAAGGCATAAGGTCGAGCCTTCCACCCTTTACCAAGTATATAGATGCATTATTTAAAATAAGAGATGACGGTTATATTCCAACATATCCATGTTCCAACATGGAACAACCTGCAAGGCACCTGCAACTAGCAATGCTATAAGAGGGGCTGAGCAAAAGCGTTAACTTAGCCAAACAACACTTTGCTAGGATGGTGGGTTAGAGGCTTGACATGGCAATATGGGAGGCATGATATAATAAGTGGTAGGTAGCGTGACATAGCGATAAAACGAATGAGGGAGTCCTGGATTAGGGGGTGTCCGGATGGCCGGACTATACCTTCAGCCGGACTCCTGGACTATGAAGATACAATATTGAAGACTTCGTCCCGTGTCCGGAAGGGACTATCCTTGGCGTGGAAGGCAAGCTTGGCGATACACATATGTAGATCTCCTACCATTGTAACCGACTCTATGTAACCTTAACCCTACTCGGTGTCTATATAAACCGGAGGGTTTTAGTCCGTAGGACAACGTACACATCAACAATCATACCATAGGCTAGCTTCTAGGGTTTAGCCTCCTTGATCTCGTGGTAGATCTACTCTTGTACTACCCATATCATCAATATTAATCAAGCAGGATGTAGGGTTTTACCTCCATCAAGAGGGCCCGAACCTGGGTAAAACATCGTGTTCCCTGCCTCCTGTTATCATCCAGCCTAGACGCACAGTTCGGGACCCCCTACCCGAGATCCGCCGGTTTTGACACCGACAGTGACCATGTTCTTGAGCTTGCATGTCAAATATATATGGTTCCAAGTAGTTCTAATGCTTGATATATGCTCTAGGTACTTGTATGAGTAGTTGCTATCAATCTTATTGAAGTTGGTTCACTTTGTTTGAAGTTTTTAAAAATTTAGATTGTTTCAGAAATAATGAAGAGACTTTTGAGGGGCCCGTCGAGCCGAAGTTCTAAGGAGAAACAAAAGGAAGAAGAACAGGAGCCCAAATTTAATCTGCCTCGTATCGCGGAGGTCCGGCCGTGTGAATGGCCTTCCAATGACTTCTTGAGGAGTGCCGGGATTTATGAAGATTTCTATCTATTGATTGAGAATGCCGGCCTCACCAACTTCCTCCGCGACCAACATCATCAGTATCTCTTACTCACAAATACTTTTGTGCAGAACTTCTACTTTTTCCCTAAGAAATCACCTCCAACAGTAGAGTTCCATTTATATGATGTTGCTAGGGAGATGACATTAGCTGCATTTTGCGAGGTTTGCAAAATACCTTTCGAGGGTTCTTTAGATGAACCACACCGTAATGAAGTGGAAGCTTATATTGACACTATCACTATGGGAGAAACCAGGAAGGTTTCTGATGCAAGAATTACTAGCATACATTTCCCTGTTTTACGCTACTTTGCCTTATTTGCTAGTCGTTGCTTGATTGGTCGCGGGAACTGTGGGAACCTTAGTATTCCTAATATTATTATTTTGCTCCATGGTTTATACCGCAATAACTCTGTTAGTATGGGTGGAATTGTTGCTAGATGGTTGAGTATGAACCGTACTAAGGGCCCCATCTTTCGAGGCATTTATGCTTCACGCCTAGCTGAACATTTTGAAATACCTATTAGGCATGAGGAGAAAGAAGAAACAGCGCTGCCCCGTGCTTATTTAGATTATAAGAGTATGGTAGCGCATGATTTTCTTGTTAAGAATCGCGAAAGGGCGCTTAAATATAAATTGTACTTTGATAAACATCACCCTGAGACTATTACTTTGCCTGCTCCCTCTTTGTTTAACTTGTCTACAGGTACTTACATTGTTCCGTGGGCGGCTGTTCAAGCCTATCAGAATCCTGCACCAGCCTCGAAACCGGAGCCTCCACGAATGTCTGTTTATTCTTGGGATCCTGAGGCGGCTGCCAGCCAGTGGCAGTCAGAGTCCTCTTCATCACATTATGATCCCAACTATTCTTCATCGCAGTACGACCCCAGCTTCACCTACGGATATCAGCCAGGTTATCCCTGGCAATAGACCAACTTAGGCCAAAAGCCTAAGTTTGGGGGAGTACGTATTTCCCACCAACATTACATTCATGTTCACACTCATTGCTAGATGTCGGTGCTCATACTCTTTCATTGTAATATCCATGTTATTTTAAATTTATTTTTCTAGCTTTCTTCTTGTGTGTTTGATAAACCTTAAGAAAAAAACAAACAAAAAAAATTAGTTAGTCTACTTTCCATGCTTGTAGTAGGATTAAAAAGAAAACCCAAAAATATTTCCCGTCCTTCTTTTGCTTGTTGGGAGCTTTCCCGTGTAAATAGTTTTTATTTTTCTTTTCCTTTCTTTGGGGATCGAGAAGACTATATTGAAAATGCTTAGTGGCTCTTATATGCATGATTGTTTATTTAACTTAGATCCCATATTACTTGTCTTCTCTCTTGAGTTGAATGCTTGCAGATTCCAGCTTAGTCCAATGCATGTGCACTCCTATTATTATACACAAGTGAAAGGCAATAATGATGATATATGATGGACTCATTGGGATGAGAAAAGCTGGTATGAAGTCGACCTCTCTTGTTTTTGTAAATATGATGATTCATCGTTCCTGATTCAGCTATTATGAAGTAAACATATTTGCAATGACATTTAGAGATTATAGTTGCTTGTGCCATGCTTGATTAGCTATGAGTTATAATGGTTAACCTTGCGTGCCAACATGCTATTGAGATGATTATGATGTGGTATGATAGGATGGTATCCTCCTTTAAATGAATTGAGTGACTCGACTTGGCACATGTTCACGCATGTAGTTGAATCAAATCAACATAGCCTTCATGATATTTATGTTCATGGTGGATTATATCCTACTCATGCTTATATTCGGTGTGAATTAATTTTAATGCATGTTTATGACTGTTGTCGCTCTCTCAGATGGTCGCTTCCCAGTCTTTTGCTAGCCTTCACCTGTACTAAGCGGGAATACTGCTTGTGCATCCAAACTCCTTAAACCCCAAAGTTGTTCCATATGAGTCCACTATACCTTCCTATATGCGGTATCTACCTACCGTTCCAAGTAAATTTGTATGTGCCAAACTCCAAACCTTCCAATGAAATTCTGTTTTGTCTGCTCGAGCAGCTAATGTGCAACTATGGCTGCCTATATCTTCCATGCTAGGTGGGTTATTCTCAAGAGGAGTGGACTCCGCTCCTCATTCACAAGAAAGGGCCGGTAACTGGGATGCCTAGTCCCATGATCCAAAAAGATCAAAGCAAATCAAAATAATTAAACAAAACTCCCCCTGGGACCCGTTGAATGTTGGAGGCACTCGTTGTTTCGAGCAAGCCATGGATTGATGCTTGTGGAGGAGGGGGAGTATAAACCTTTACCATTCTGTTTGGGAACTGCCTATAATGCATGTAGTATGGAAGATACAGCCATCTCATAGTTGTTACATTGACAGTGAAAGTATGCCGCTCAAAATATTATTTATCTCTATTTCAAAAATCGAGCTCTAGCACCTCTACAAATCCTTGCTTCCCTCTGCGAAGGGCCTATCTATTTACTTTTATGTTGATTCACCACCCTTCTTATTAAAAAGCACCCACTGGAGAGCACACTGTCGTTTGCATTCATTATGATTGGTTTATATTGGGTATGACTTGTCTGGATCCCTTTTACCATGAATTACAATGTTTAGTCAGTCCTCGAACTTTAAAGGTGCTCTGCATTTATGTTTTGCGGTCTTAGAAAGGGCTAGCGAGATACCATTTTGTTATATCATGTTATGATTATTTTGAGAAGGCTTTGTCATCCGAGTTTTATTATTATGGCTCTCTAGCTGATTATGCTATTGATATGAGTAATTGTGAGACCTACGTGTTATTGTGAGTATGGTTAGTTCATAATAATTGCTGAAACTTGAATGCTGGATTTTCATGTTTACAACAACAAGAGCAAACAGAGTTTGTAAAAGTTTTTCTTTTTCTCTTTCAGTTTGTCAACTGAATTTCTTGAGGACAAGCAAGGGTTTAAGCTTGGGGGAGTTGATACGTCTCCGTCGTATCTACTTTTCCAAACACTTTTGCCCTTGTTTTAGACTCTAACTTGTATGATTTGAATGGAACTAACCCGGACTGACGCTGTTTTCAGCAGAATTGCCATGGTGTTGTTTTATGTGCAGAAAACAAAAGTTCTCAGAATGACCTGAAACTCCACGGAATATCTTAGAATAAATAATAAAAAATCCTCGCCAAAGATGAAGACCAGGGGGCCCACACCCTGTCCACGAGGGTGGGGGCGCGCCCCTCCCCCCTGGGCGCGCCCCCCTACCTCGTGGGCCCCCTGGTGGCCCTCCAACGCCAACTCCAACTCCATATATTGGCTTTTGAGGAGAAAAAAATCAGAGAGAAAGTTTCATCACGTTTTACGATACGGAGGCGCCGCCAAGCCCTAATCTATCTTGGGAGGGCTGATCTGGAGTCTGTTCGGGGCTCCGGAGAGGGGGATTCATCGTCGTCGTCATCATCAACCATCCTCCATCACCAATTTCATGATGCTCACCGCTGTGCGTGAGTAATTGCATCGTAGGCTTGCTGGACGGTGATGGGTTGGATGAGATTTATCATGTAATCGAGTTAGTTTTGTTAGGGTTTGATCCCTAGTATCCACTATGTTCTGAGATTAATGTTGCTATGACTTTGCTATGCTTAATGCTTGTCACTAGGGCCCGAGTGCCATGATTTCAGATCTGAACCTATTATGTTTTCATGAATATATGTGAGTTCTAGATCCTATCTTGCAAGTCTATAGTCACCTACTATGTGTTATGATCCAGCAACCCCGAAGTGACAGTAATTGGGACCACTCCCGGTGATGACCATAGTTTGAGGAGTTCATGTATTCACTATGTGTTAATACTTTGTTCCGGTTCTCTATTAAAAGGAGGCCTTAATATCCCTTAGTTTCGAATAGGACCCCGCTGCCACGGGAGGGTAGGACAAAAGATGTCATGCAAGTTCTTTTCCATAAGCACGTATGACTATTTACGGAATACATGCCTACATTATATTGATGAACTGGAGCTAGTTCTGTGTCACCCTATGTTATGACTGTTACATGATGAACCACATCCGACATAATTATCCATCATTGATCCGGTGCCTACGAGTTTTCCATATACTGGTTTACGCTTATTTACTTTTCCATTGTTACTGTTACAATCACTACAAAAATACCAAAAACATTACTTTTGCTGTCTTTACTTTGTTACCATTACCACCACTATCATACTACTTTGCTACTAAACACTTTGCTGCAGATACTAAGTTTCCAGGTCTGGTTGAATTGACAACTTAGGTGCTAATACTTGAGAATATTCTTTGGCTCCCCTTGTGTCGAATCAACAAATTTGGGTTGAATACTCTACCCTCGAAAACTGTTGCGATCCCCTATACTTGTGGGTTATCAAGACCCACCCCTCTCCGCCGTCGTCGGCGTCGGTGGAGTAGTCCGGAGGAAGGGTTTTCCCCTTCTTGGACCCTTCGGCCTCCCCAGTTGGGGCGGCCTTCCTTTTCTTCCCTTCCCCCGCTGGAGGGGGAGGGGTCTCTTCTTCCTCTTCCTCGTCTTCATCGGAGGAGTGCGTCTTTTATTCGTCGGATGGTGAATCCGACACCTCCAAGCGCCGGGCACTCTTTTGAGTCCCCGTGGCCTTCTTTTTGGTCCTCTTCTCCGGCACCACATGGGGTGCCGAAACCAGCAGCTTCGCTAAGTGAGCGTCCGTTGGGCCTTCGGGCAAAGGAGCCGGACAGTTGATCTATCCGGACGTCTCCTGCCAATCCTGTCAAAGGTAAGGGAGTTTATATCCCGCATGGAGTCAAACTACGAAAAACCGATACACTATAAAAGGAAAAAACAGCTTACCGCATGAGCGTGACGCTGTGTACTGAATCCGCGATCCTCGGTAGCGGATGCGGGGGCCTCGGCGCCCTTGAAAAGCACCTTCTAGGCATCTTCGTACGTCATGTCGAAGAGCCTGCTAAGAGTTTGCTGCCGCGCCGGGTCGAACTCCCATAGGTTGAAAGCCCGTTGTTGACATGGGAGGATCCGACGGATGAGCATAACCTGGACTACGTTGAAAAGTTTGAGCTTCTTGTCCACCAGGGTTTGGACGCATGTTTGGAGTTCGGTCAGCTCTCCTTTTTTACCCCATGACAGGCCGGTCTCCTTCCAGGAGGTGAGCCGCGTAGGGGGTCCGGACCGAAACTCGAGGGCTGCGACCCATTCGGGGTCGCGCGGCTCGGTGATGTAAAACCACCCCGATTGCCACCTCTTTAGGGTCTCCACAAAGGAGCCCTCAAGCCATAAGACGTTGGCCATCTTCCCCACCATGGCGCCTCCACACTCTGCCTGGTTGCCGCGCACCACCTTCAGCTTGACATTGAAAGTCTTGACCCATAGGCCAAAATGGGGGCAGATGCGGAGGAAAGCCTCGCACACGACGATAAGTGCCGAGATGTTGAGGACAAAATTCGGGGCCAAATCGTGGAAATCCAGGCTGTAGTAGAACATGAGCCCCCAGACAAATGGGTGGAGAGGAAAACCCAGTCCGTGGAGGAAATGGGGAAGGAACACCACCCTCTAATGGGGCCTAGGGGTGGGGATGAGCTGCCCCTTTTTGGGAAGCCGGTGCGCAATGACATTAGACAAGTATCCGGCCTTCCTTAGTCTTTTGATGTGCCCCTCCGTGATGGAGGAGACCATCCACTTGCCTCCCGCTCCGGACATGGCTGGAGAAGGTTGAGGTGGGGAGTGCGGACTTGGACGCTGGAGCTCGAGTGCACGAGAATGGATGAGCAAGGGAGGAAGAAGGCGTAGGTGAAAAGGTGGATCCTTATCCCCTTATATGGGTGGATGCAACTATGTGTCCCCACCAGCCTGGTAAAACTCGCTTATCTCCCAAGCGCCGTAATCAATGGCGCGGTTGGGTTACCCACGCCCGTATTGATGAGAATCCCGGAATAAGGGGACACGATCTCTGCTTTAACAAGACGTGCCAAGGAAACCGCCTCGCATGACGCGCTGAGGTGGGATAATGAAACGACTCGGATAAAGGCTTGGCCATGGTGTGTCACACTACGGAATACGTCAGCAGACTAGATTTGTGTAAATATTATTCTCTCTATGGCAATATGTGGAAACTTATTTTGCAGAGCCGGATACTATCTTTGTGTTCAAAATCTTCTATGAAGTACTTGGAGGAGGAACCCGCCTTGCAATGCCGAAGACAATCTGCGCGCCGGACTCGTCGTCATTGAAGCCTGGTTCAGGGGCTACTGAGGGAGTCCTGGATTAGGGGGTGTCTGGATGGCCGGACTATACCTTCAGTCGGACTCCTGGACTATGAAGATACAAGATTGAAGACTTCGTCCCATGTCCGGAAGGGACTTTCCTTGGCATGGAAGGCAAGCTTGGCGATACGGATATGTAGATCTCCTACCATTGTAACTGACTCTATGTAACCCTAACCCTACCTGGTGTCTATATAAACCGGAGGGTTTTAGTCCATAGGACAACGTACACATCAACAACCATACCATAGGCTAGCTTCTTGGGTTTAGCCTCCTCGATCTTGTGTACTAATCAAGCAGGACGTAGGGTTTTACCTCCATCGAGAGGGCCCGAACCTGGGTAAAACTTCGTGTCACTTGTCTCCTGTTAGCATCCGGCCTAGACACACAGTTCGGGACACCCTACCCGAGATCCGCCGGTTTTGACACCGACAAAGAACAACTAGCAAGCAAAGATGGAACTGATATCGAGGGTATGGTCATCTTTCCTGCAAAGTTCTCAAAGTTGTCGAAATCCTGATCCTCGTTAGTGTACTCAACGGGTTCCTCGTTCACGTACTCGTCTCCCGGCTCTACCCAAAGCAAGAACACAAGCAACGGAACAACAATCAACCATGGTGCAATGCACAAGCAACATGATGCAAGGCATGGAATGGAATGGAGGATATGATGTGCAATGCATATGGGTACTCCAGAAGGAAAAAGATGACAATACATCAACTTGTCAAAACAAGTATACCGCTGGAAAGATGAGGTGATTTCGGTCAAAATCGATATAAGGATCACCGGAAACGGATGCACGATTTGCAAATGACAAGCAAAACAAGAATGATGCAAATCTGCGATTAACAACACCATAGCACTTAGAATGTAACAAGAAACTATGCTACAACATTCCAACCTGGCAACAAAGCATATAACCATAAATTACACATGAAGCTCTATAAATCATGAACACTAAGCTTCTGCTAGTTCTCACTAGAACAAGCTCAAAATAGCATGGCAAACATGCAAAAGATATCAGTTTCACAGACTTGGAGAAAATACTAACATGTTAAAACAACATCATAAGCAATGTTTAGAGCAAGCAAACAACATGCTACAGGAACATTTCATGGCAGCCAAAGGCATGGCATGCTAGTTCTAAACACATAGAACAAAACTCCCTTACTGAACTTTGGCCAAAGATGCATGGAAAATAATGTGGCACAAAGAGCTCATCGGTGGAGACATGATTAGTTCGCACATCCAGAGCAGAGATGATGGGCTAGTATTCCATGTCGAGACCGGCGATGATGAAGAAGATGAGTTCATCTTTGCCGATGGGTTTTCCTGCTGCCGCGAGTTAATCAGACAACGCCCGCATCTGCCCAACATAGGCAGCGGCGCTGAAGGAACCCTTCTGGGCATTGGAGAGGGCAATACGGTAGTTATTGATGCGAGACTTGTATTGGGTTGAGAACATGTTTGCCAGGGCAGACTAGAGGGCGTGAGAAGTCTCGAGGGAAGCAACTTGCACCAGGACTTCTTTGGAAAGGTTACGGAGCAAGTAGGCCACGCTTTGTTGATCTTGAATGAGCCATGGGGTATGGGCGGGGTTCGAACCAATTTGATCCTTCCCGTCTGAGGATTTGGTGGTGATGGTTTTAGGTGGCTCGGGTAGGGTTTCATCAAGATACCCATATAGGCCTACTCCCATGATCTGGGAGCGAGCTTGGGCTCACCAGAGGATGTAGTTCGTACCTGTGAGAGGCTCAGAGATGGTGTTGTTCAGTCCAATGGAGAGGAGTTGGCTGGAGGAGGCCATGGCGCCGAAGATGGGAGGATGGGAAGGGTGCGGGCGAAAAAAATAGGTGTGGGTGTCGGTGTTAAAACCGGCGGATCTCGGGTAGGGGGTCCCGAACTGTGCATCTAAGCCGGATGGTAACAGGAGGCAGGGAACACGATGTTTTACCCAGGTTTGGGCCCTCTTGATGGAGGTAAAACCCTACATCCTGCTTGATTAATATTGATGATATGGGTAGTACAAGAGTAGATCTACCACGAGATCAAGGAGGCTAAACCCTAGAAGCTAGCCTATGGTATGATTGTTGTATATGGAGTTGATGTCCTACGGGCTACAACCCTCCGGTTTATATAGACACCGGATAGGGTTAGGGTTACATAGAGTCGGTTACAATGGTAGGAGATCTTGAATATCCGCACCGCCAAGCTTGCCTTCCAGGCCAAGGAAAGTCCCCTCCGGACACGGGACGAAGTCTTCAATCTTGTATCTTCATAGTCCAGGAGTCCAGCTGAAGGTATAGTCCGGCTACCCGAACACCCCCTAATCCAGGACTCCCAAAGTTGCCCCTGAACCAGGCTTCAATGACGACGAGTCCGACGCGCAAATTGTCTTCGGCATTGCAAGGCGGGTTCCTCCTCCAAGTCCTTCATAGAAGATTGTAAACACCAAGAGTAGTGTCCGGCTCTGCAAAATAAGCTTCCACATATTGCCATAGAGAGAATAATATTAACACAAATCAAATCTGCTGACGTATTTCGCAGTGCGTCATCACACTATGGCCAAATCGTTTACTCGAATCGTGTTTACTTCTCCACCTCAGCACGTTTTGCGAGGCGGTTTCCTTGGCACGTCTTGTCAAAGCAGAGATCGTGTACCCCCCTTTTACGGGATTCTCATCAATACGGATGTGGGTAACCCAATCGTGCCCGTTAGCATGTTTTCTCGATTAAAGGCGAGTCCCAAACGGTTACGGGGAGGGCTCCTGGTATTCAACCTCTTATAAAGAGACCAGGGCCTTACTCCTTTTCTCCAATCCCAAAACAATTTCGCCCGTCACCTCGAGTTCCAACACCCTAGGCTCCAGACTCCGGGCGCCTCGGACCTTCGACAATGTCCGGTTCCGACCTTCAAGGCCGATGGATGCCCTCCTCCGTCACGGAGGAGGACGTGCTAAAGTTGAGAGAGGCTAAGTTCTTGACCGCCGAAATTTCGCACAGGTTGCCTGCTCAAAGGCAGGCTATCCCCAGTCCCCAGCCCGGTGAGAGCGTAGTGTTCATGTCTCAGTTCCATCGGGGGTTAGGCTTCCCGATGGATCCCTTTGTGAGGGGACTGCTGTTTTATTATGGGCTGGAATTCCACGACTTAGCTCCAGAGTCCATCCTCCATATCTCCTCGTTTATCGTTGTATGCGAAGCGTTCCTCCGTGTTACCCCTCACCTCGGATTATGGCTCAAGACCTTCAAAGTGGAGTCGAAGATGATCAAGGGATGGCACGCAGAGTGCGGAGGCGCTGTTATAAGCAAAAATGCTGATCTCCATGGCCCGAGGGCTCTTTTCAAGAGGAGCTAGGCTTGTGGCAACGAGAGTGGTTTTATATCACCGCTCCCTGGAGCACCAAGTGGGTGGCGCCTCCTGCGTTTCGCTCGGGTCCACCACCACGGCTAGCGTCATGGGTCAATAGAGGGTTAGATTGGGGTTTGCCCAAAGACATTCCCTTGTTACAAGGCCGAATTAAGGATCTCTTGGAAGGAGACCTCAGCCTAGTCAAGGTGACGCAAGTCATGGTGATTCGCCGAATATTGCCCAACAAACGTCGCCCCCTTTGCCTGTGGGAGTTTAATCCAGAGGGACCGTGAGCTCTCGAGAACTTTATGGGCGCAACGCCCGTGGAGATGTATAAACTGTTCTTCGGATCACAAGATATGTGTCTGGATTTAACCGAGGACGCAGGCCTAAGCTGCAATCACCCGGATACTCAAGTAAGCAACCTTGTGCCCGGACATTCTATCCGTATAATTGTCATAAACTTGCCCCTAACAGAGCCGTCCTTTTAAATAAGAGTGGATAGCGAAGGCAAAGCTGATCAGGTGTCTGGCTCCCCTTCCAGAAACCAGGCCGGATCCCGTGCTGGTCAGGATGCTGGAGATAATGCCTTTGGAGGGAAGCAAGGGGGAGGACAAGGAAACTATGGCCTCCTCGAAGGAGGCTGCTCCGAAGGGAGGAACCAACAATTCCTCTCCTAAGGGGAAGAAGAGAGCCGCCTCTAACGACCCGGAAACCATGGCCTTGAAGCGGGGGAGAAAATCCTCGTTAGAGGGTCCGACGCTGGGGAGTTCCTCGGCCGGACTACACCCTCAAGGGGATAAGCCCTCCAGCGAGCCGTAAGTAGAGAAAGATTTTCCTTTTGAGGGATGAGGGAAATCCTTAATTTATATCTGAGAAGATTAACCAAACCTTTACCTTGTAGCTCAGACCTCAGCCCTTCTCAACAGAGCTCGTCTTCGGGGAATCTCCTTCCGGAGATGATGGAGAGCGGGACGCCTCCCCCTGCCGTGCCGCCTAGCGAGGCGGGCGACCCTGAGGTGTCGTTGTGGAGGGTTTCTCCGAATCCGGCAGGGGCGGAAGGTAGCTATGTGGCCCCCCGAGGTTCTCCGCGTCCGGCCTTCGAAAGAGGTCATGGGACGAGCCCGGCACCGTCTGGTGCTCGGCCGAAGGAGCTAAAGATTCTGCTGGGGCGAGCTTCTATCTCAAAGGAGCACCGTGCATTGATGGGCACGGTGATTGAAAGGATTTCATCCGCAGAGAGCGGATTGCATGAGGCCGTCAAAAGTTTACTGACGGATTTCGAGGTACATTAGATAATGTATACTTTTGTCAGTTGCGCATGAATAAGATGCGCCCTATATAGATAGTAGCCCCTGAGACTCTGCGCGTCATCAAGAAATGATGGCACGCGGAGGATCATAATCCCAGGTCTAAGATGTCGCCTTTGAATGTAGGCGGCAGGGTGTCCGGAATCGAGCCGAACTGACGATTTTGCTGAACTAAAGCGGCAACTGGACGTGGCAGATGCCGACATGACGCTTGTCAACAAGCGGCTTGATGAGGCTCAAGGTATGTAATTCCTCGGGCGGCATCAGGTAAGAACAGTTTTATGCCTGTGTTTTATGATATGTGTGCTTGACGCAGATGGTGCGGCCGCCGTGGAGAGTCTTAGGGCAGAACTTGCCCGAGCTAAAGAACAAGCCGGAGAAAGTGATGCGGCCACCAAGAAAGCCCTTGAAGAGCTGAGAGCCGAACATGCTGCTCATTGCCGAAGCAAGGAAGAGATGGCCGAGATGGCCAAAAATTTAAAAAGCGCTACTGACCATTGTCGACTTCTTGAGAAAGAAGACCAGGCGAAACAGACGGACTAAGAGAAGGCCATCGCCAATGCCAACGATGCGCGCTCTACGATGAGCGCTGCGAAGGAGGAGCTACGTCAGGCCGAATAGATTGCGGCTGGAAAGCCCTTTATGCTGCGAAGGAAATTTTGCGATCCGAAGTTTGCTCCGTTGGACCGGATGTGGAGTGTGGAGGATACCTATCTGGACTTGGCAGCGAGTGCTGCTTATGCGACCGAACACTTTCGAGATCAGAAAGATCGCAAAGTGGAAAAGCTTTTCTGGTCGCAGTTTCACAATCCAGAGCGTCCACTGGCAGTGGACGATCATTTGGCTAAATGGGCCGAACTGAATAGGTTGTTCGGACTCGCCATGAAGTACGTCATGGGTCACCTGTGGCCGGGGAGATCGTAGCCGAAGAGTTATTTCAGCTTGGTGCAGCAATTCCTTGACGCGGTGCCACGTATAAATGCAATGAAGAGGTCAGCATGCATAGAGGGCGCTAGGATGGCTCTTGCCCGTGTTAAGACATACTGGGCAGAGATGGAGACCACCGTTGTTGCGTCCCGACATTCGGACAAAAGCCGAGTACCCTCCGAGCACTATTTTCAGGAAGTTCTTGAAGGCGCTCGTGTAATAGAGACGCAATGCTCGAAAGATGCTATGTTATTATAGCATATGTAATTATAAAGTAATATTTTGATAAACTGTAGTGGCCTTTTTTATACTTGTGCCTTCAAGTATTGGGAACACGTCCTGTGCGGCCGTTTTAAGATATATATACAAAATCTGAAAGATGGCAGTCGTTGGCTTCAGCCCCCAAGCACATAGTGCGGGGGTGCTTGCAGAAGACGCATTTTCACACTTAACCCAATGTCTTGGTCCTACAAAGGAGGTGATAGCGCAGCGGGCCAGGCAACCGGACTATAATACTTTAACACTTTCACTTAGCCATAGGAGTTTGACAGTGAGACTATTTAGGTAGCCCCTTGGTGGCGACTGCGCTCGTCCGAGTTCGGGGCGCGTATGTGCCTGACCGAGAAGCGGCCCTTCATTAAAGAGGAGGAATCCGATAGATTCCGATAGGTCATCGAGTGGCTGACCAGTCTCATGCTACATCATGACAATCAGTTTTCGGCTTTCTCTACTGAGGTGCTCGCCCGGCCGAACCGGGGCACAATCTCCAGTAGTTCTCCTGGTGCTACCTTAGCCGATAGAGCAGAACGTAAGGTAGCCGAACTCAGGAGCCGGGCAACCCAACATTTGACCAAAGACATGATTCGGAGCTGATGCATATAATGCCAAAACTCGCGACGCCGAACACTCCCTAAGGTGTGCGGTGTTTATGAGTGCGGGCGAAACAACACTCTTTAAAAAAAGCCCCTAGTGTCCAGGTACGTGCAGAAATTCTGACATGGCCACATGCCAAGACGCCAGCCTCCTCCTTAGTTATATCAGAAAAAACCAGGGGATGTGTAGCAACGAGAGACAGTAAAAAAGGTTTACGCAGGGTCTTAATCTAAAAAGAATCCTTTAGGACGGGTCCCTACTGCACGTCTGCACCTGTGTCTCCGTTGTGCCGTATCCTGGATGGGCATCGTACGACGTTCATCTGTAAAAGAGAAGAACTGAGTTGAAAATGGGTCGTGCGGAACAAAAGTTTAAAATAAACAAAGTATAAAGTAAAATATATAAGATTGAGCTTTATTGTCTCTTATTGTATATGCGTGGAGCCCCTAGTGCGGGGGTATATGGCCACTAAGCCTGCATCAATGATGATTTTGTACCGAACTCGTCTATCCGCGTTCGTGGTCTTGAATGACCTATTTCGAAGGTTTTGGCCGGTGAGGCCATTTTGCTGTGGGGCTGTCAAAGCGGCCGCACAGTCCTCCGCTTGGGGAGGCGCACTTTAGTGCTTCCCCTCCAAAGAGATGATGCCTCGTGGACCGGGCATCTTAAGCGTAAGAGATGCATAATGCGGTATTGCGTTAAAGCGAGCGAAAGCTTCACGTCCCAGTAGTGCTTGATAGCGACTTGAGAACGGGACGATATGGAAGGTCAGCTTTTCACGGCGGAAGTTATCGGCAAAGCCGAATATGACTTCGAGCTGGAGAAAACCCATACAATGGGTGTCCGGACCAGGTATTACCCCTTGAAAGGCGGTTTTGCTGTGGCGGATTCTTGCTGGGTTTATCCCCATGTGGTGGATTGTATCCTGATATATCAGGTTTAGTCCACTGCCGCCGTCCATAAGGACATTTGAAAACTGGAGTCCGCCAATTATTGGATCGAGTATCAAGGCAGTCCAGCCCGCGTTCTTGATATTTCTAGAATAATCTAGCTGATCGAAGATGATCGGTTTTGACAACCAGTGGCAGGACCCTTTGGGGATGGGTCGTGTGGTGCATACCTTTACGGGCGCCGCACGTTTTGTTATGTGAAGTAAGTTCACTGCTTTTACTTCTTGTGGGAAGTTCTTTTGTTTCCTGGTGCTCTGCTTTTGGGGTTCGTCCTCGTCTTCGCTTGGTGTGTCGAGCCCCTTGTGTTCGGCATTGAGTCTGCCGGATTGTTTGAAAACCCAACAGTCTCTGTGGGTATGGTTAGCAGGCTTCCCGGGAGTACTGTGTATCTGACATATACTGTCCAGGATTTTATTTAGGTTGGATGGATCGTCCCTGTTATCCTGGGGGGGGGGCGATTTTGCCTGATTTTGTCGTGAGCCTTTGAATCCGGCATTGCCTGCCGTGCTCTTCGGGCTTTTTTCCTTAGTCCGGCGACGGTCCTTGTTGCATCACGGTTTTCCGTTTCCATCCCTAGTTTCGGATGTACTTGGGTCGCTGGGGCTGCACCTTGCCAACCAGCTGTCCTCCCCTGCACAAAAGTGGGTCATGAGGCTTGTTAGTGCGGCCATTGTTCCCGGCTTTTCTTGGCCGAGGTGTCTGGCGAGCCATTCGTCTCGGACGTTATGCCTGAAAGCTGCCAAGGCTTCGGCGTCCTGACAGTTGACTATCTGATTCTTTTTAGTGAGGAATCTATTCCAGAACTGCCGAGCTAATTCTCTGGGTTGTTGAGTTATGTGACTAAGATCGTCTGCATCCGGAGGGCAGACATAGGTCCCTTGAAAGTTTGCTCGGAAAGCATCCTCGAGCTCTTCCAAGCTTCCAATTGTGTTTTCAGTAAGGCTTTTAAGCCAATGCCCTTTAAGCTTAAGGGGTAAATATTTATGGCGTGGAGATCATCTCCTCTAGCCATGTGTATGTGGAGGATATAATCCTTGATCCAAACTCTAGGGTCTGTTGTTCCATCATATGCCTCTATGTTTACGGGTTTGAATCCCTCTGGAAATTCATAGTCCAGGACCTCATCGGTGATACATAGGGGGTGTGCGGCGCCCCTGTATTTGGGCGTGCCGGATTCTGATGATGGCTTCATAGCGTTGCTTACGAGAGCTTGCTTTCTTGGCCCATAAATGGACCTGACTGGGCCATGATGCGAATACTTAAGTGGGTCGCATGCCGATTTAAGTGCGGCGCCGCTTGCCGCTTTATGTGGTCATCTATCCGGCCGTGTGGCTTTCTCATTTTTTGAATGTGAGGGCTCTAGGGCCTCTTCGTCGAATTCAGGCAGTAGCTTTCTTTTTGGATAGCTTTTAGTGCGGCGACCGTCGCCGTATTTATCTGCGGTATTGATTACTTTGCTCCATCTAATCCGGAGTGCATCTTCCGCTGTTTTTAGCTTCCGCTTCTGCTTTTTAGGCTGTGTGCAGTTGCAACGAGCCTCTCGTGGAGATTCTTCTGCTCCATGGGTTTATCCGGCGTGAGGTCGTCCGGAATGCCGTTTTCGCCAGAGAAGGGATGTTCGGTTTCTCTATCCGTGTTGCCCTGTTCGGACGGTTGCTCTAAGGCCTGCTCATCGTCTACCGGCTTGTCCTGCTCTATGGCTGGGTTTTTATCGAGGCAGGGCTTGGGTCGGTGTTTACGCCGACGCTTTGATTGCTTTTCGGGGGGTCGATCTCCTGTTCCATCCCCTTTTTCCTCGTTGTTGCTTCCTTTAGGGGTATCCACCATGTACACATCGTGAGATGAGGTGGCTGTCCAATGCCCTATGGGCGTTGGTTCGTCGGTATCTCCTGCATCGTCATCCATGCTGTCGATGTCTCCGGAGTCGAAGTTGAGCACGTCATTTAAATTGTCGACAGTGCTACCAAGTGGGTGGTGGGTGGGTTTTGAATTTCTTCATCATCCGTATCCCATCCTCGCTGACCGTAGTTCGGCCAGGGCTCTCCTGATGAGGAGAGAGACTTGAGAGAATTCAGGATATCACCAAAAGGCGAGTGCTGAAAGATGTCCGCGGAGGTGAACTCCATTATTGGCGCCCAATCGGATTCGATCGGCAGGGGCGCGGGGGGTTCGGAGTTCGGAAAGGAGTCCGGATCCTCGGAGTCATGGATCATGCAGAGTGCGGGGCTAGCGTTCGGCTCGATCGCCTTTGAGATCGCAGCCCCCGAGGTGACGTCCAACCGCTCATCCTCGATTGGCGCAATAGGCTCCGAGTTAGGGGTCGGAGCTGATGCGTGTGCGGCCTCCAGGACACTGTCTGGAGGCAGAGCTAGATCATGCCCCTCGAGATAGTGCGGTGCGCTTGGCCGTGGCTCGAACCCGTCGAACATCAAGTCTCCGCGGATGTCAGTCGTATAGTTTAAGCTTCCAAACTTGACTTGATGGCCAGAGGCGTAGCTTTCGATCTGCTCCAGGTGGCCAAGCGAATTGGCCCGCAGAGCGAAGCCGCCGAAGACGAAGATCTGTCCAGGGAGATAAGTCTCACCCTGGACCGCATCATTGTTGATGATCAAAGGAGCCATCGGGCCTAAAGGCGACGACATAGAGGAACTCTCAATGAAAGCACCAATGTCGGTGTCAAAACCGGCGGATCTCGGGTAGGGGGTCCCGAACTGTGCGTCTAGGACGGATGGTAATAGGAGGCAGGGAACACGATGTTTTACCCAGGTCCGGGCCCTCTTGATGGAGGTAAAACCCTACGTCCTGCTTGATTAATATTGATGATATGGGTAGTACAAGAGTAGATCTACCACGAGATCAAGGAGGCTAAACCCTAGAAGCTAGCCTATGGTATGATTGTTGTATATGGAGTTGATGTCCTACTGGCTACAACCCTCCGGTTTATATAGACACCGGATAGGGTTAGGGTTACATAGAGTCGGTTACAATGGTAGGAGATCTTGAATATCCGCACTGCCAAGCTTGCCTTCCACGCCAAGGAAAGTCCCCTCCGGACACGGGACGAAGTCTTCAATCTTGTATCTTCATAGTCCAGGAGTCCGGCTGAAGGTATAGTCCGACTACCCGAACACCCCCTAATCCAGGACCCCCTCAGTGGGCGATAGGATAGAGATGATGATCGCTAGATGAGGAAGAGGGAGGCTCTGATTACCATGTTAGTTTGTGTAAGCGTCTCTACCCTCATACAGAGGGCCGCGTGGTGTTTATATTGATCGGGAGAGACCCATCTCTCATAGGTTACAACCAAAGAGATATTACAGGAGGTTTTACAGGAGGGATAAGAGAGAATAACAAGAAAAGAATCCTACTCCTATAACAACCACCTTGGCGCACAAGACAGCCTAGGCGTGACACAATTACATGTTTAACAAAATACAGTCGATATATATCTTTCTTTCTTTTTTGCCGGGAAGGATATATATATATTTGTATGGTTAAGTAGTTGGCTACTAGTGGTGTTAAAAAAAGTAGTTGGCTACTGAAAGGATGCTCATGGAAGAACTTATTAGTTCCGATTAATTAGTAGTATATATAACTATTATCAAGGGAAAGTTGCGAATGGCTCGGGATACGCCCGTCGAGCAGCATGTTACGGCCTCTTCATTGTCATGGCCGAAACCACTTGCGGACTGGGTTGCGCTGTCTGTCGACGGAGCGTTCTACCTTCTGATGGATCGGTGGCGACGGGGATGATACTGCGCAGGTAGGATGGCAGCGCGATATTCGCTGCCTACCGTTGCATCTTCAACTGCAATGATGCTCTAGAGGCGGAACTACATGCAATAATGCAGGGTATGGCACTAACTATTCAGCATTGTACCCTATCTATCATCGTTCACTCTAATTCTGTGGAGGCACTAGCGGCCATGAAGGGGGAAAGTATAACCAGATCGAGCGGGAGTTTATTCCATAAAAAATTAAACGGGAACAAAATAGGGTAGCACATCGTTTGGCATTGTATAGCCGTACGGAGAGCACTACTGCTGTATGGCTTGGTATAGGTCCACCATGTATTGAGAAGTTGGTGCCTCTCGATTGTAACCCTATTCATATGGAATAAAACTCTCTTATCATCGCAAAAAAAACTATTTTAATAGGAAAGTGTCTCTGAGAGCTAAGAAAAATAACATTACAGTTTTGGAAACTATCCTTACTGATAATCTAGAGGACCTATACTTCCAACTATCCTTACAATTTTGTGCTCTCGTGGCTCTAGTGTAGATCCTTCTTACATCATGTCACTTGTGCATCACTTGGTGCCCCAATGATGAATGATACTCCTTGCCGACCTTTCATGATCAACAGATTAGTGGTGCTCTTCACGGTATAATGGAATGCATACATTGGTGACATGATGCAATGAAGTGCATTTATTGTTAGCTATTTAATTGACTCGAAGTGTATTAATGGAGTGCATACACTGGTGACAGAGTGTATGCATTCCATTAATACTGTGAAGAATGACCCGGTTAATTAGCTACAAGCTTCTTTTTTGTCTCGGCGTCCTGGAATATGATGTCTGTGCCTATGCTAAAGTATTATGTACTCTTTCTGTAAACAAATCTAAGACGTTTTAGAGTACGTTTCAACGGACAACTATTGCCACGCGGGGGCTCACACAAGCTGATCATCTCTCACCATATTTATTTCTACTTTTGGCTGATGTGCTCCCCCTCTTGTTCAATTATGCAATCAACAAGGGAGTGCTCCAAGAGATTAAGGTTTGCATTTTGTAGATGATTGTTTCCGTTTCTTTAGTGTGATCAATCCTTGGTTATTGGGCGAATTTGAGAACATTTTAAAAAAAATTGATTTTTTTTACATTGCGTACATTTAAATATTCATGAATATTTTAAAATTCAAAACATTTTTAAAATTTACAAAAAATATAAAAATATAAGTTCAAGAATGTCTTTTAAAACCTATGAACTTTTTGAATTTTTGTAATATTTTTAGATTTTGATAACATTTTTCAAATTAAAAGTCATTTTTCTAAATTTGGGGAATACTTTAGCAGCCAGAACAGAGCTAGGGGAAAAGTCTGATCTTTTTTTTCCTATGGAAGAGGCTCAATCACTTTTAATACTTTAAGGCTAGGCCAGCCGAGAGAGCGCTTCAAACAGAACAGATGACAACAGATGATCTTCCCTCAATTGCGTACCAGGGTAAACAAAAAGATGACATCACTAAGGGCGATGAGGTGACGTGGATAGGTTTCATGTGAAGAGAATTAGTTAGTGGGGATGAACTATTTAGGTATTATAGATATGAATATTTTTAAATTTGTGAATATTTATTTAAATTCATCATTTTTTAATATTTTGGAAAATTTCTTCACAATCATTTTTTAATGTCTTGAAATATTTTTAAAATTCCTGCAGTATCCAGTTTTTTAGGGGGAAAACCAACATGTGTTAGCACACTACTTTTTTTAGCGTCATTGGTACACTGCTGTACAGCAAGTCAACCATATGACCCGGACGACACGAGTCCTGAGGTGGTCCGCAGGTGAGGGTGTGCGCGTTTCCTTTTCATTACGCATGCTACACGCCAATCAACGGGTCCCTAACTTCGTGTTTCCTGTTTGTCCCTCTCTATGACAAATTGAGTAAGCTCGCTTAGAGAGCGACGGATTTTTGAAAGATTTTAGTATGTTTCGTTTCTGTTTGCTTGTTTAGTTTTTTTTCTTTGAATGTTTTTTGGGTTTCCAATTATCGTTTTTCATTTCCCTTTCCTTTTCTTTTTTTGAAAATGTTTGCAAAAATATATGTTTTTTATAAATTTTTAAAATGTTCATTTTTTCTACAACAATGTTAGTTTTTTTGAAAAATACATATTTTTCAAAATAATTACAAAATTTTGTAAATATTCTCAAATAAATAAATATCCATATTTTTTGGAAAACAAAAATAAAAACTAGAGTCAAACTAGTAAAACATACATAAAAATAGATGCATCATATGCAAAACATCAATAATTTGACACGGTTAGCGTCAAATAGCAGCTCTCCACTGACTCCCATCACGAGCAGTCATGATAGTAAATATAGATAGTACTAGTAGTTTCGTATAGGATTCAAACATAAGTGATTAATTAGTACTAGTATATAGATAGTAGTAGTTTCTCAAAAAATTGTGGATAGTAAATATCTTGTGTAAGGATAAATGCATAGCTACTGCATGCGTGCCCATGGAAGAATTTATTAATTGTGATTAATTAGTACTCCCTCCTTCCATCTATATATGGCCTAATGCGTCTTTCAAGACCGCCTTTTACTATTGACAAGATTAATAGTACATGAGATGTATAATGTGAAAATTGTAACATTGAAAGCTCCTTTCACATACGAATTTAACTGTATGCTTTGTGTAAGTTGCATGCCATATATTATTGCCCTAACATTTGGCCCTATATAGATGGAAGGAGTATATATCTTTGTCGAGCATTTGATTCAAACACAAGAAATTTTATCTAGAAAAACGTGGGCCCGTCCCATTTCTCAAAACAAAATTAAGCCCGTCTCATGGGTTTCCCTCTCCAAAGAAAACATCACATTATAGGGAATCACCAGTGGCCCGGCCCAACTAGCATGGCAGTAAGCGTAGTTGAGGTTTTTGCGATTTAACTAGATTAAGAAAATTCTACTAAAAATAGACTAAGAAAATAAAAAGGTTCTACTAAAATATAATTTATAAATCATATTTGATAATAAGTGTATATATCATAGTAGTATATTCTCTATTTTGTATACTGTTTTAAAATAAAAATGTGCCACCATATTTGGAAAATGTTCATACCTGCTAAAAATGTTCTCACTGAGTAAATTAAATTTCCATGTAACTTAATATGATTGAATGGGAAATTAGCTTAAAACTACTTTTCATGGTTCATACTATACGGTGAAATATGCACATTTTTCGATTTGAAATCACATGTGTCAAAAAATTCACTCACTTTATTAAATTGTTTGCCAGATAAATAAATAAAAATACAATACATACAAAATGGAAAATACTTCATACGAAAAATAGGAAAATGTTTCACAATCAATCAAAAATTTACATACTTACCTAATAAAATATTCAAGTGTGTATAATTAAATGTTCATGCAACTTCTGGAAAAAAATCAACGAGGGAATATGTTTTAGAATGGTTCTTTTTAATATTTCATCTCAAATTGATTCCTTTTTAGTTTTCAAACTAATTATTCGAACTTGCTAGGAAAATATAAACTGGATTTGTATGGCTTTCATTGGACCAGATGGACATGCCGCTACAAAGATCCATCCCCAACCGATGCAACGCACCCGAGAGCCTCACCACCACTGTTGTGGTACCGCGGGCTTGTGTCGATCTCCATCATGCAGAACTACACATGCAAACCTCATGCAAATGCACGATCTTCGTTGTGCCATCGAGGAGGCACTACTAGTAGAAAAAGGGCCTTCAGTCCCGGTTCATAAGGGCCTTTACTCCCGGTTCTGGAACCGGGACTAAAGGGTCGGTACTAATGCCTCTAAAGGGCGCGGCCACGTGGAGCTCCACCGACTAAAGGAAATTTTATGACTTTTTTCTGGAAATTTTTTTTTTTTTTTGAATTTCAAATTTCTGAATTTTTTTAACCTCTAGTCTGTAATCACCACCCCTCATCACTTCACAATTTATCCTCTAATCACCCCTCATCATTCCAAATCATCTAACTTCCCGAACGGTCACCCATCCTCCCACTCCCCCAGCCTGAGCACGCTTAACTTTCAGGTTCTATTCTCCCTCGCTCCAAGTCTGCACTTGTTGTTTTCCTGACAATACTAAGATGTCAATCCTATTAACCTTCAGGAATTTTGCTTGAGCATGAAGTGACACATTTCATAGTTTTATTTTGAAACTATTGATTTAAAAAACAATAATTATTTAGTAACACTAATATTTCTTGAATAATTAGTTTGACCATTGTTTGACCATAGTTTGACCACAGTTTGACCAGATTTGACCAAACTTGAAATAACTGAAATAATTATTTAGTAACACTAATATTCTAGAATAATTAGTTTGACCATTGTTTGACCACAGTTTGCCCATTGTTTGAATTTCTTTCGATTTTTCACTCCAGATCTTAAAAGCCCCATAACTTTTTTTCTATTAGGTTTTTGAGGATTTTGAAAATGTTTAACGGGGTTCCCTCCGTCCATTCTACGACGAAGTCGGCCAAGACTTGCGACTTGATGGCTCGCCGTGGCTTATAAGTTATGTCGAACGGGAGGAGCTCAATGGCCCATTTTGCAATCCGGCCGTTGCGTCACGGTTGTTTATAATATCGTTAAGTGGTACTTCCGAGGCTACTGTTATTGAACACTATTGAATATTCAGATGTAACTTTTCGAGTAGATGATTTTTCATATATATAAAAAACTTTTTCATCAGAGTTAGTATGCAAAAGTTATGCCCATTTTTACAAATTCCAAAGAGATTTTGCAAATAAAGTCAAAATTCACATTTGCAAATTTTCCCAACAACTAGACCACATATCACATGGGAAACTTATTTTCTTTTATTTTTTTGACATTTCCATCATTTTTTTTAAACTGAAAAGGCGATCCACGGGGGGAGGGGGGGTAGAGTTTGAAATGGGACCTTTAGTATCTGGGGGCGTATAGATAAAAATAAAAAAGATCATCTTTAGTTCACCGACCGAATATTCCCTTAAGAACGCTAGCTTTCGGCTTCACCCAGTCTGAGGTACACGTCCGGCTGACCCGGCAGTAACAATCACAGAGGTGCTCCCTTTACCACCTAGCCGAACAATCGGGAACGTAGGGGTAAGCACAGGAGCCAGGCAACCCAGCTTGGCCAAAACTTAAGTCATATCGATGCATATAATGGTGAATAAAAGGTACATGCAGAAGTGTTGGGCATGAAGCCTGTATGAATAAGCTTCTGTTTAAAGAAGCCCCCAGATTTATTGAGCGCGGATGGCGCGTCACTTTATGAGCCTTTAAGGGCTATAAGAGAGAGAGAGAAGAAGAAGAAGAGAAATCCAAGACAGAAAATATATAAAAATAGATAGAGGAAGGAGACGAACATAGAGTCCGGCACTAGGCATAGAATCTGCGGAGACGGGCTGCGTTCCATGGGTTCGGCTCGAGTCGGTTATCCGATGCATCTCGCAGGCGGTACGCTCCACCAGTCAGGACTTCCCACTTGGGCTTGAGTTTGTCCTTTTTCTTCTCCGGTAGTCGTAGAACTAATTCGCCAACGTTGTAATTTTTGGCCCGTACTTCTCTGATTTGGTATCTTCGAGCCTGCTGTTGATAGAATGCGGAACGGGCTTTTGCCACGTCACGCTCCTCCTCCAATGCGTCTAAGCTGTCCTGCCGATCGAGCTCGGCTTCTCTTTCTTCGTACATGCGCACTCGAGGTGAGTCATGAATTATGTCGCAGGGCAAAACTGCCTCTGCGCCGTACACCATAAAGAATGGTGTGTATCCGGTGGTGCGATTCGGCATGGTCCGCAGCCCCCAGAGTAAGGAGTCGAGCTCCTCTACCCAGTGCGTGTTAGATTCCTTGAGGGACCACACTAATCTGGGTTTAATGCCGCTCATGGTAAGAACATTTGCACGTTCGACCTGGCCGTCAGTTTGTGGGTGATAGACGGAAGCATAGTCGAGCTTGATACCCATGTTTTTGCACCAGAGTTTTACCTCGTCGGTTGTGAAGTTCGTCCCGTTATTAGTGATGATGCTGTGGGGAACGCCGTAACGGTGTACGACCCCGGATATAAAGTCTATCACCGGTCCGGATTCGGCCGTCTTAACAGGCTAGGCTTCTATCCATTTGGTGAATTTATCCACCATGACCAGTAAGTATTTTTGCTTGTGGGTACCGCCTTTAAGGGGTCCAACCATGTCAAGCCCCCAGACCGCGAAGGGCCAACTAATGGGGATAGTTCGGAGGGCGGTGGGTGGCATATGGCTTTGGTTTGCAAAGAGCTGGAAACCGGTGCATCGTTGGACTAAGTCCTGAGCGTCTGCCCGGGCCGTCGGCCAATAAAAGCATGTACAGAAGGCCTTGCTTACAAGGGACCGAGCTGCAGCGTGATGACCGCCTAGTCCGGCATGAATTTCAGCCAGGAAGTTCCGCCCCTCCTCTTTGGAGATGCACCTTTGAAGGACTCCGGTAGTGCTTTTCTTATAAAGCTCTCACTCGTGGACTCTGTAGGCTTTGGATCGCCGCACTATGCAGCGTGCCTCATTTTGGTCCTCGGGGAGTTCTTGCCTAGTGAGGTAGGCAAGGAATGGTTCTGTCCACGGGGCAATGACGGCCATTATTACGTGGGCTGAAGGTGTTATTTCATTGGCAGAGCCTCCGATTGTGTCAGAATGTTCGGTGTCGGGCAGTGCGGTTGGGTCCGGGGTGTTATTTGTTTGGCACCCCTTCCCATACTACGGATGGCTTGAATAGCCTTTCCAAGAAGATGTTGGGGGGGAGCCGTCGAAATGCATGATCCAATTTGAATATGTGCCGTACTCTTTAGGGAGTTCGGCCTCCGCCCATTCTGCGACGAAGTCGGCCAAGACTTGCAACTTGATGGCTCGCCGTGGCTTGTAAGTTTTGTCGAACGGGAGGAGCTCAATGGCCCATTTGGCAATCCGGCCCGTTGCTTCACGGTTGTTTATAATATTGTTAAGTGGTACTTCCGAGGCTACTGTTATTGAACACTATTGAACATTCGGATGTAACTTTTTGAGTAGATGATTTTTCATATAAAAAACTTTTTCATCCGAGTTAGTATGCAAAAGTTATGCCCATTTTTACAAATTCCAAAGAGATTTTGCAAATAAATTCAAAATTCACATTTCAAATTTTCCCAACAACTAGACCACATATCACATGGGAAACTTATTTTCTTTTAATTTTTTGACATTTCCATCATT
>NC_041384.1:39431866-39434235 GCF_002162155.2 Triticum dicoccoides | reverse complement strand
TTTACTATGGGGGGGCGTATAGATAAAAATTAAAAAGATCATCTTTAGTTCACCGACCGAATATTCCCTTAAGAACGCTAGCTTTTGGCTTCACCCAGTCTGAGGTACACGTCCGGCTGACCCGGCAGTAACAATCGCAGAGGTGCTCCCTTTACCACCTAGCCGAACAATCAGGAACGTAGGGGTAAGCACAGGAGCCAGGCAACCCAGCTTGGCCAAAACTTAAGTCGTATCGATGCATACAATGGTGAATAAAAGGTACATGCGGAAGTGTGAAGCATGTGTTGCGCATGAAGCCCGTATGAATGAGCTTCTGTTTAAAGAAGCCCCCAGAGTTAATGAGCGCAGATGGAGCGTCACTTTATGAGCCTTTAAGGGCTATAAGAGAGAGAGAAGAAGAAGAAGAGAAATGCGGGACAGAAAATATATAAAAAATGGATAGAGGAAGGAGACGAACATAGAGTCCGGCAGTAGGCATAGAATCTTCGGAGACGGGCTGCGTTCCATGGGTTCGGCTCGAGTCGGTTATCCGATGCATCTCGCAGGCGGTACGCTCCACCAGTCAGGACTTGGTCAATTATGAAGGGACCTTCCCACTTGGGCTTGAGTTTGTCCTTTTTCTTGTCCGGTAGTCGTAGAACTAATTCGCCAACGTTGTAATTTTTGGCCCGTACTTCTCTGCTTTGGTATCTTCGAGCCTGCTGTTGATAGAATGCGGAACGGGCTTTTGCCACATCACGCTCCTCCTCCAATGCGTCTAAGCTATCCTGCCGATCAATCTCGGCTTCTCTTTCTTCGTACATGCGCAATCGAGGTGAGTCATGAATTATGTCGCAGGGCAAAACTACCTCTGCGCCGTACACCATAAAGAATGGTGTGTATCCGGTGGTGCGATTCGGTGTGGTCCGCAGCCCCCAGAGTACGGAGTCGAGCTCCTATACCCAGTGCGTGTTAGATTCCTTGAGGGACCGCACTAATCTGGGTTTAATGCCGCTCATGATAAGACCATTTGCACGTTCGACCTGGCCGTTAGTTTTTGGGTGATAGACGGAAGCATAGTCGAGCTTGATGCCCATGTTTTTGCACCAGAGTTTTACCTCGTCGGCCGTGATGTTCATGCCGTTATTAGTGATGATGCTATGGGGAACGCCGTAACGGTGTACGACCCCGGATATAAAGTCTATCACCGGTCCGGATTCGGCCGTCTTAACAGGCTTGGCTTCTATCCATTTGGTGAATTTATCCACCATGACCAGTAAGTATTTTTGCTTGTGGGTTCCGCCTTTACGGGGTCCAACCATGTCAAGCCCCCAGACCGCGAAGGGACAAGTAATAGGGATAGTTCGGAGGGCGGTGGGTGGCATATGGCTTTGGTTTGCAAAGAGCTGGCAACCGGTGCATCGTTGGACTGAGTCCTGAGCGTCTGCCCGGGCCGTCGGCCAATAAAAGCCTGTACGGAAGGCCTTGCTTACAAGGGACCGAGCTGCAGCGTGATGACCGCCCAGTCCGACATGAATTTCAGCCAGGAAGTTCCGCCCCTCCTCTTTGGAGATGCACCTTTGAAGGACTCTGGTACTGCTTTTCTTATAAAGCTCTCCCTCATGGACTCTGTAGGCTTTGGATCGCCGCACTATGCAGCGTGCCTCATTTTGGTCCTCGGGGAGTTCCTGCCTAGTGAGGTAGGCGAGGAATGGTTCTGTCCACGGGGCGATGACGGCCATTATTATGTGGGCTAAAGGTGTTATTTCATTGGTAGAGCCTCCGATTGTGTCAGAATGTTCGGTGTCGGGCAGTGCGGTTGGGTCCGGGGTGTTATTTGTTCGGCAACCCTTCCCATACTACAGATGGCTTGAACAGCCTTTCCAAGAAGATGTTGGGGGGGGGAGCCGTAGAAATGCATGATCCAATTTGAATATGTGCCGTACTCTTTAGGGGTTCGGCCTCCGTCCATTCTGCGACGAAGTCAGCCAAGACTTGCGACTTGATGGCTCGCCGTGGATTATAAGTTATGTCGAACATGAGGAGCTCAATGGCCCATTTTGCAATCTGGCCCGTTGCGTCACGGTTGTTTATAATATCGTTAAGTGGTACTTCCGAGGCTACTGTTATTGAACACTATTGAACATTCCGATGTAACTTTTCGAGTAGATGATTTTTCATATAAAGAACTTTTTCATTCGAGTTAGTATGCAAAAGTTATGCCCATTTTTACAAATTCTAGAGAGATTTTGCAAATAAAGTCAAAATTCACATTTGCAAATTTTCCCAACAACAAGACCACATATCACATGGGAAACTTATTTTCTTTCATTTTTTTGACATTTCCATCATTTTCTTTTATTTTTTTAAAACTGAAAAGCCGATCCACG
>NC_041384.1:39414895-39431623 GCF_002162155.2 Triticum dicoccoides | reverse complement strand
GTTCACCGACCGAATATTCCCTTAAGAACGCTAGCTTTCGGCTTCACCCAGTCTGAGGTACACGTCCGGCTGACCCGACAGTAACAATCGCAGAGGTGCTCCCTTTACCACCTAGCCGAACAATCGGGAACGTAGGGGTAAGCACAGGAGCCAGGCAACCCAGCTTGGCCAAAACTTAAGTCATATCGATGCATATAATGGTGAATAAAAGGTACATGCAGAAGTGTGACGCATGTGTTGGGCATGAAGCCCGTATGAATAAGCTTCTGTTTAAAGAAGCCCCCAGATTTAATGAGAGCGGATGGCGCGTCACTTTATGAGCCTTTAAGGGCTATAAGAGAGAGAGAGATAGAGAGAGAGAGAGAGAGAGAGAGAGAGAGAGAAGAAGAGAAATGCAAGACAGAAAATATATAAAAAATGTATAGAGGAAGGAGACGAACATAGAGTCCGGGACTAGGCATAAAATCTTCGGAGACGGGCTACGTTCCATGGGTTCGGCTCGAGTCGGTTATCCGATGCATCTCGCAGGCGGTACGCTCCACCAGTCAGGACTTGGTCAATTATGAAGGGACCTTCCCACTTGGGGTTGAGTTTGTCCTTTTTCTTGTCCGGTAGTCGTAGAACTAATTTGCCAAAGTTGTAATTTTTGGCCCGTACTTCTCTGCTTTGGTATCTTCAAGCCTGCTGTAGATAGAATGCGGAACGGGCTTTTGCCACGTCACGCTCCTCCTCCAATGCGTCTAAGCTGTACTGCCGATCGAGCTGAGCTTCTCTTTCTTCGTACATGCGCACTCGAGGTGAGTCATGAATTATGTCAGAGGGCAGAACTGCCTCTGCGCCGTACACCATAAAGAATGGTGTGTATCCGGTAGTGCGATTCGGCATGGTCCGCAGCCCCCAGAGTACGGAGTCGAGCTCCTCTAGCCAGTGCGTGTTAGATTCCTTGAGGGACCGCACTAATCTGGGTTTAATGGCGCTCATGATAAGACCATTTGCACGTTCGACCTGTCCGTTAGTTTGTGGGTGATAGACGAAAGCATAGTCGAGCTTGATGCCCATGTTTTTGCACCAGAGTTTTACCTCGTCGGCCGTGAAGTTCGTGCCGTTATTAGTGATGATGCTGTGGGGAACACCGTGACGGTGTACGACCCCGGATATAAAGTCTATCACCGGTCCGGATTCGGCCGCCTTAACAGGCTTGGCTTCTATCCATTTGATGAATTTATTCACCATGACCAGTAAGTATTTTTGCTTGTGGGTTCCGCCTTTAAGGGGTCCAACCATGTCAAGCCCCAAGACCGCGAAGGGCCAAGTAATGGGGATAGTTCGGAGGGCGGTGGGTGGAATATGGCTTCGGTTTGCAAAGAGCTGGAAACCAGTGCATCGTTGGACTAAGTCCTGAGCGTCTGCCCGGGCCGTCGGCCAATAAAAGCCTGTACGGAAGGCCTTGCTTACAAGGGACCAAGCTGCAGCGTGATGACCGCCCAGTCCGGCATGAATTTCAGCCAGGAAGTTCCGCCCCTACTCTTTGGAGATGCACCTTTGAAGGACTCCGGTAGTGCTTTCTTATAGAGCTCTCCCTCGCGGACTCTGTAGGCTTTGGATCGCCGCACTATGCAGCGTGCCTCATTTTGGTCCTCGGGGAGTTCCTTCCTAGTGAGGTAGGCGAGGAATGGTTCTGTCCACAGGGCGATGACGGCCATTATTACGTGGCTGAAGGTGTTATTTCATTGGCAGAGCCCCCGATTGTGTCAGAATGTTCGGTGTCGCGCAGTGCGGTTGGGTCCGGGGTGTTATTTGTTCGGCACCCCTTCCCATACTACGGATGGCTTGAACATCCTTTCCAAGAAGATGTTAGGGGGGAGCCATCGAAATGCATGATCCAATTTGAATATGTGCCGTACTCTTTAGGGAGTTCGGCCTCCGTCCATTCTGCGACGAAGTCGGCCAAGACTTGCAACTTGATGGCTCGCCGTAGCTTATAAGTTATGTCGAACGGGAGGAACTCAATGGCCCATTTTGCAATCCGGCCCGTTGCGTCACGGTTGTTTATAATATTGTTAAGTGGTACTTCCGAGGCTACTGTTATTGAACACTATTGAACATTCGGATGTAACTTTTTGAGTAGATGATTTTTCATATAAAAACTTTTTCATCCGAGTTAGTATGCAAAAGTTATGCCCATTTTTACAAATCCAGAGAGATTTTGCAAATAAAGTCAAAATTCACATTTGCAAATTTTCCCAACAACTAGACCACATATCACATGTGAAACTTATTTTCTATTATTTTTTTGACATTTCCATCATTTTCTTTTATTTTTTTTAAACTGAAAAGGCGATCCACGGGAGGGGGGGTAGAGTTTGAAATGGGACCTTTAGTATCTGGGGGCGTATAGATAAAAAAAAGATCATCTTTAGTTCACCAACCGAATATTCCCTTAAGAACGCTAGCTTTCAACTTCACCCAGTCTGAGGTACACGTCCGGCTGACCCGGCAGTAAGAATCACAGAGGTGCTCCCTTTACCACCTAGCCGAACAATCGGGAACGTAGGGGTAAGCACAGGAGTCAGGCAACCCAGCTTGGCCAAAACTTAAGTCATATCGATGCATATAATGTTGAATAAAAGGTACATGCGGAAGTGTGACGCATGTGTTGGGCATGAAGCCCGTATGAATAAGCTTCTGTTTAAAGAAGCCCCCAGATTTAATGAGCGCGGATGGCGCGTCACTTTACGAGCCTTTAAGAGCTATACGAGAGAGAGAGAAAAGAAGAAGAGAAATGCAAGACAGAAAATATATAAAAAATGGATAGAGGAAGGAGACGAACATAGAGTCCGGCACTAGGCATAGAATCTTCGGAGACGGGCTGCGTTCCATGGGTTCGGCTCAAGTCGGTTATCCGATGCATCTCGCAGGCGGTACGCTCCACCAGTCAGGACTTGGTCAATTATGAAGGGACCTTCCCACTTGGGCTTGAGTTTGTCCTTTTTCTTGTCCGGTAGTCGTAGAACTAATTCGCCAATGTTGTAATTTTTGGCCCGTACTTCTCTGCTTTGGTATCTTCCAGCCTGCTGTTGATACAATGCAGAACGGGCTTTTGCCACGTCACGCTCCTCCTCAAATGCGTCTAAGCTGTCCCGCCGATCGAGCTCGGCTTCTCTTTCTTCGTACATGCACACTCGAGGTGAGTCATGAATTATGTCGCAGGGCAAAACTGCCTCTGCGCCGTACACCATAAAGAATGGTGTGTATCCGGTGGTGCGATTCGGCGTGGTCCGCAGGCCCCAGAGTACGGAGTCGAGCTCCTCTACCCAGTGCGTGTTAGATTCCTTGAGGGACCGCACTAATCTGGGTTTAATGACGCTCATGATAAGACCATTTGCATGTTCGACCTGGCCGTTAGTTTGTGGGTGATAGACGGAAGCATAGTTGAGCTTGATGCCCATGTTTTTGCACCAGAGTTTTACCTCGTCGACCGTGAAGTTCGTGCCGTTATTAGTGATGATACTGTGGGGAACGCCGTAACGGTGTACGACCCCGGATATAAAGTCTATCACCGGTCCGGATTCGGCCGTCTTAACAGGCTTGGCTTCTATCCATTTGATGACTTTATCCACCATGACCAGTAAGTTTTTTGCTTGTGGGTTCCGCCTTTAAGGGGTCCAACCATGTCAAGCCCCCAGACCGCGAAGGGCCAAGTAATGGGGATAGTTCGGAGGGCGGTGGGTGGAATATGGCTTTGGTTTGCAAAGAGCTGGAAACCGGTGCATCATTGGACTAAGTCCTGAGCGTCTGCCCGGGCCGTCAGCCAATAAAAGCCTGTATGGAAGGCCTTGCTTACAAGGGACCGAGCTGCAGCGTGATGACCGCCCAGTCCGGCATGAATTTCAGCCAGGAAGTTCCGCCCCTACTCTTTGGAGATGCACCTTTGAAGGACTCCGGTAGTGCTTTTCTTATAGAGATCTCCCTCGTGGACTCTGTAGGCTTTGGATCGCCGCACTATGCAGCGTGCCTCATTTTGGTCCTCGGGGAGTTCCTGCCTAGTGAGGTAGGCGACGAATGGTTCTGTCCACGGGGCGATGACGGCCATTATTACGTGGCTGAAGGTGTTATTTCATTGGCAGAGCCTCCGATTGTGTCAGAATGTTCGGTGTCGGGCAGTGCGGTTGGGTCCGGGGTGTTATTTGTTCGGCACCCCTTCCCATACTACGGATGGCTTGAACAGCCTTTCCAAGAAGATGTTAGGGGGGAGCCATCGAAATGCATGATCCAATTTGAATATGTGCCGTACTCTTTAGGGAGTTCGGCCTCCGTCCATTCTGCGACAAAGTCGGCCAAGACTTGTGACTTGATGGCTCGCCGTGGCTTATAAGTTATGTCGAACAGGAGGAACTCAATGGCCCATTTTGCAATCCGGCCCGTTGCGTCACGGTTGTTTATAATATCGTTAAGTGGTACTTCTGAGGCTACTGTTATTGAACACTATTGAACATTCGGATGTAACTTTTCGAGTAGATGATTTTTCATATAAAAAACTTTTTCATCCGAGTTAGTATGCAAAAATTATGCCCATTTTTACAAATCCAGAGAGATTTTGCAAATAAAGTCAAAATTCACATTTGCAAATTTTCCCAACAACTAGACCACATATCACATGGGAAACTTATTTTCTTTTATTTTTTTGACATTTCCATCATTTTCTTTTATTTTTTTTTAAATCTGAAAAGGCGATCCACAGGGGGGGGTAGAGTTTGAAATGGGACCTTTAGTATCTGGGGGCATATAGATAAAAATAAAAAAGATCATCTTTAGTTCACCGACCGAATATTCCCTTAAGAACGCTAGCTTTCGGCTTCACCCAGTCTGAGGTACACGTCCGGCTGACCCGGCAGTAACAATCGCAGAGGTGCTCCCTTTACCACCTAGCCGAACAATCGGGAACGTAGGGGTAAGCACAGGATTCAGGCAACCCAGCTTGGCCAAAACATAAGTCATATCGATGCATATAATGGTGAATAAAAGGTACATGCGGAAGTGTGACGCATGTGTTGGGCATGAAGCCCATATGAATAAGCTTCTGTTTAAAGAAGCCCCCAGATTTAATGAGCGCGGATGGCGCGTCACTTTATGAGCCTTTAAGGGCTATAGGAGAGAGAGAGAGAAAAGAAGAAGAGAAATGCAAGACAGAAAATATATAAAAAATGGATAGAGGAAGGAGACGAACATAGAGTCCGGCACTAGGCATAGAATCTTCGGAGACGGGCTGCGTTCCATGGGTTCGGCTCGAGTCGGTTATCCGATGCATCTCGCAGGCGGTACGCTCCACGAGTCAGGACTTGGTCAATTATGAAGGGACCTTCCCACTTGGGCTTGAGTTTGTCCTTTTTCTTGTCCGGTAGTCATAGAACTAATTCGCCAATGTTGTAATTTTTGGCCCGTACTTCTCTGCTTTGGTATCTTCGAGCCTGCTGTTGATAGAACGCGGAACGGGCTTTTGCCACGTCACGCTCCTCCTCAAATGCGTCTAAGCTGTGCTGCCGATCGAGCTCGGCTTCTCTTTCTTCGTACATGCGCACTCGAGGTGAGTCATGAATTATGTCGCAGGGCAAAACTGCCTCTGCGCCGTACACCATAACGAATGGTGTGTATCTGGTGGTGCGATTCGGCGTGGTCCGCAGCCCCCAGAGTACGGAGTCGAGCTCCTCTACCCAGTGCGTGTTAGATTCCTTGAGGGACCGCACTAATCTGGGTTTAATGCTGCTCATGATAAGACCATTTGCACATTCGACCTGGCCGTTAGTTTGTGGGTGATAGACGGAAGCATAGTCGAGCTTGATGCCCATGTTTTTGCAATAGAGTTTTACCTCGTCGGCCGTGAAGTTCGTGCCGTTCTTAGTGATGATGCTGTGGGGAATGCCGTAACGATGTATGACCCCAGATATAAAGTCTATCACCGGTCCGGATTCGGCAGTCTTAACAGGCTTGGCTTCTATCCATTTGGTGAATTTATCCACCATGACCAGTAAGTATTTTTGCTTGTGGGTTCCGCCTTCAAGGGGTCCAGCCATGTCAAGCCCCCAGACCGCGAAGGGCCAAGAAATGGGGATAGTTCGGAGGGCGGTGGGTGGCATATGGCTTTGGTTTGCAAAGAGCTAGCAACCAGTGCATCGTTGGACTAAGTCTCGAGCGTTTGCCCGGGCCGTCGGCCAATGAAAGCCTGTACGAAAGGCCTTGCTTACAAGGGACCGAGCTGCAGCGTGATGACCGCCCAGTCCGGCATGAATTTCAGCCAGGAAGTTCCGCCCCTCCTCTTTGGAGATGCACCTTTGAAGGACTCCGGTAGTGCTTTTCTTATAAAGCTCTCGCTCATGGACTCTGTAGGATTTGGATCGCCGCACTATGAACCGTGCCTCATTTTGGTCCTCGGGGAGTTCCTACCTAGTGAGGTAGGCGAGGAATGGTTCTGTCCACGGGGCGATGACGGCCATTATTACGTGGGCTGAAGGTGTTATTTCATTGGCAGAGCCTCCGATTGTGTCAGAATGTTCGGTGTGGGGCAGAGCAGTTGGGTCCGGGGTTTTATTTGTTCGGCACCCCTTCCCATACTACGGATGGCTTGAACAATTTCCAAGAAGATGTTGGGGGGGAGCCGTCGAAATGCATGATCCAATTTGAATATGTGTCGTACTCTTTAGGGAGTTTGGCCTCCGTCCATTCTTCGACAAAGTCGGCCAAGAATTGCGACTTGATGGCTCGCCGTGGCATATAAGTTATGTCGAACGGGAGGAGCTCAATGGCCCATTTTGCAATCCGGCCCGTTGCGTCACGGTTGTTTATAATATCGTTAAGTGGTACTTCTGAGGTTACTGTTATTGAACACTATTGAACATTCGGATGTAACTTTTCGAGGAGATGATTTTTCATATAAAAAACTTTTTCATCTGAGTTAGTATGCAAAAGTTATGCCCATTTTTACAAATTTCAGAGAGATTTTGCAAATAAAGTCAAAATTCACATTTGCAAATTTTCCCAACAACTAGACCACATATGACATGGGAAACTTATTTTCTTATATTTTTTTGACATTTCCATCATTTTCTTTTATTTTTTTTTAAAACTGAAAAGACGATCCAGGGGGGGGGGGTGGTAGAGTTTGAAATGGTACCTTTAGTATCTGGGGCCATATAGATAAAAATAAAAAAGATCATCTTTAGTTCGCCGACCGAATATTCCCTTAAGAACGCTAGCTTTCGGCTTCACCCAGTCTGAGGTACACGTCCGGCTGACCCGACAGTAACAATCATAGAGTTGCTCCCTTTACCACCTAGCCGAACAATCGGGAACGTAGGGGTAAACACAGGAGCCAGGCAACCCAGCTTGGCCAAAACTTAAGTCATATCGATGCATATAATGGTGAATAAAAGGTACATGCAGAAGTGTGACGCATGTGTTGGGCATGAAGCCCGTATGAATAAGCTTCTGTTTAAAGAAGCCCCCAGATTTAATGAGCGCGGATGGCGCATCACTTTATGAGCCTTTAAGGGCTATAAGAGAGAGAGAGAGAGAGAGAGAAGAAGAAGAGAAATGCAAGACAGAAAATATATAAAAAATGGATAGAGGAAGGAGACGAACATAGAGTCCGGCACTAGGCATAGAATCTTCGGAGACGGACTGCGTTCCATGGGTTCGGCTCGAGTCGGTTATCCGATGCATCTCGCAGGCGGTATGCTCACCAGTCAGGACTTGGGCAATTATGAAGGGACCTTCCCACTTGGGCTTGAGTTTGTCCTTTTTCTTGTCCGCTAGTTGTAGAACTAATTCGCCAACATTGTAATTTTTGGCCCGTACTTCTCTGCTTTGGTATCTTCGAGCCTGCTGTTGATAGAATGCGGAACGGGCTTTTGCCACGTCACGCTCCTCCTCCAATGCGTCTAAGCTGTCCTGCCGATCGAGCTCGGCTTCTCTTTCTTGATACATGCGCACTCGAGGTGAGTCATGAATTATGTCGCAGGGCAAAACTGCCTCTGCGCCATACACCATAAAGAATGGTATGTACCCGGTGGTGCGATTCGGCATGGTCCGCAGCCCCCAGAGTACGAAGTTGAGCTCCTCTACCCAGTGCGTGTTAGATTCCTTGAGGGACCGCACTAATCTGGGTTTAATGCCGCTCATGATAAGACCATTTGCATGTTCGACCTGGCCGTTAGTTTGTGGGTGATAGACGGAAGCATAGTCGAGCTTGATGCCCATGTTTTTGCACCAAAGTTTTACCTCGTCGGCCGTGAAGTTCGTGACGTTATTAGTGATGATGCTGTGGGGAACGCCGTAATAGGTTACGACCCCGGATATAAAGTCTATCACCTCTCCGGATTCGGCCGTCTTAACAGGCTTGGCTTCTATCCATTTGGTGAATTTATCCACCATGACTAGTAAGTATTTTGCTTGTGGGTTCCGCCTTTAAGGGGTCCAACCATGTCAAGCCCCCAGACCGCAAAGGGCCATGTAATGGGGATAGTTCGGAGGGCGGTGGGTGGCATATGGCTTTGGTTTGCAAAGAGCTGGCAACCGGTGCATCGTTGGACTAAGTCCCGAGCGTCTGCCCGGGCCGTCGGCCAATAAAAGCCTGTACGGAAGGCCTTGCTTACAAGGGACCGAGCTACAGCGTGATGACCGCCCAGTCCGGCATGAATTTCAGCCAGGAAGTTCTGCCCCTCCTCTTTGGAGATGCACCTTTGAAGGACTCCGGTAGTGCTTTTCTTATAAAGCTCTCCCTCATGGACTCTGTAGGCTTTGGATCGCTGCACTATGCAGCGTGCCTCATTTTGGTCCTCGGGGAGTTCCTGCCTAGTGAGGTAGGCGAGGAATGGTTCTGTCCACGGGGCGATGATGGCCATTATTATGTGGGCTGAAGGTGTTACTTCTTTGGCAGAGCCTCCGATTGTGTCAGAATGTTCGGTGTCGGGCAGTGCGGTTGGGTCCGGGGTGTTATTTGTTCGGCACCCCTTCCCATACTACGGATGGCTTGAACAGCCTTTCCAAGAAGATGTTGGGGGGGGGGGAGCCGTCGAAATGCATGATCCAATTTGAATATGTGCCGTACTCTTTAGGGAGTTCGGCCTCCGTCCATTCTGCGACGAAGTCGGCCAAGACTTGCGACTTGATGGCTCGCCGTGGCTTATAAGTTATGTCGAACGGGAGGAGCTCAATGGCCCATTTTGCAATCCGGCCCGTTGCGTCACAGTTGTTTATCATATCGTTAAGTGGTACTTCCGAGGCTACTATTATTGAACACTATTGAACATTCAGATGTAACTTTTCGAGTAGATGATTTTTCATATAAAAAACTTTTTCATCCGAGTTAGTATGCAAAAGTTATGCCCATTTTTACAAATTTCAGAGAGATTTTGGAAATAAAGTCAAAATTCACATTTGCAATTTTTCCCAACAACTAGACCACATATCACATGGGAAACTTATTTTCTTTTATTTTTTTGACATTTCCATCATTTTCTTTTATTTTTTTAAATCTGAAAAGGCGATCCACAGGGGGGGTGGTAGAGTTTGAAATGGGACCTTTAGTATCTTGGGGCGTATAGATAAAAATAAAAAAGATCATCTTTAGTTCACCAACCGAATATTCCCTTAAGAACGCTAGCTTTCGGCTTCACCCAGTCTGAGGTACACGTCCGGCTGACCCGGCAGTAACAACCGCAGAGGTGCTCCCTTTACCACCTAGCCAAACAATCGGGAACGTAGGGGTAAGCACAGGAGCGAGGCAACCTAGCTTGGCCAAAACTTAAGTCATATCGATGCATATAATGGTGAATAAAAGGTACACGCGGAAGTGTGACACATGTGTTGGGCATGAAGCCCATATGAATAAGCTTCTGTTTAAAGAAGCCCCCTGATTTAATGAGCGCGGATGGCGCGTCACTTTATGAGCCTTTAAGGGCTATAAGAGAGAGAAAGAGAGAAGAAGAGAAATGCAAGACAGAAAATATATAAAAAATGGATAGAGGAAGGAGACGAACATAGAGTTCGGCACTAGGCCTAGAATCTTCGGAGACGGGCTGTGTTCCATGGGTTCGGCTCGAGTCGGTTATCCGATGCATCTCGCAGGCGGTACGCTCCACCAGTCTGGACTTGGTCAATTATGAAGGGACCTTCCCACTTGGGCTTGAGTTTGTCCTTTTTCTTGTCCGGTAGTCGTAGAACTAATTCACCAACGTTGTAATTTTTGTCCCGTACTTCTCTGCTTTGGTATCTCCGAGCCTGCTGTTGATAGAATGTGGAACGGGCTTTTGGCACGTCACGCTCCTCCTCCAATGCGGCTAAGCTGTCCCGCCGATCGAGGTCGGCTTCTCTTTCTTCGTACATGCGCACTCGAGGTGAGTCATGAATTATGTCGCATGGTAAAACTGCCTCTGTGTCGTACACCATAAAGAATGGTGTGTATCCGGTGGTGCGATTCGGCGTGGTCCGCAGCGCCAGAGTACGGAGTTGAGCTCCTCTACCCAGTGCGTGTTAGATTCCTTGAGGGACCGCACTAATCTGGGTTTAATGCCGCTCATGATAAGACCATTTGCACGTTCGACCTGGCCGTTAGTTTGTGGGTGATAGACGGAAGCATAGTCGAGCTTGATGCCATGTTTTTGCACCAGAGTTTTACCTCGTCGGCCGTGAAGTTCGTACCGTTATTAGTGATGATGCTATGGGGAACGCCGTAACGGTGTACGACCCCGGATATAAAGTCTATCACCGGTCCGGATTCAGCCGTCTTAACAGGCTTGGCTTCTATCCATTTGGTGAATTTATCCACCATGACTAGTAAGTATTTTTGCTTGTGGGTTCCGCCTTTAAGGGGTCGAACCATGTCAAGCCCCCAGACCGCGAAGGGCCAAGTAATGGGGATAGTTTGGAGGGCAGTGGGTGGCATATGGCTTTGGTTTGCAAAGAGCTGGCAACCGGTGCATCGTTGGACTAAGTCCCAAGCGTCTGCCCGGGCCGTCGGCCGATAAAAGCCTGTACGGAAGGCCTTGCTTACAAGGGCCCGAGCTGCAGCATGATGACCGCCCAGTCCGGCATGAATTTCAGCCAGAAAGTTCCGCCCCTCCTCTTTGGAGATGCACCTTTGAAGGACTCCGGTAGTGCTTTTCTTATAAAGCTCTCCCTCGTGGACTCTGTAGGCTTTGGATCGCCGCACTATGCAGCGTGCCTCATTTTGGTCCTCGGGGAGTTCCTGCCTAGTGATGTAGGCGAGGAATGGTTCTGTCCAGGGGGCGATGACGGCCATTATTACGTGGGCTGAAGGTGTTATTTCATTGGCAAAGCCTCCGATTGTGTCAGAATGTTCGGTGTCGGGCAGTGCAGTTGGGTCCGGGGTGTTATTTGTTCGGCACCCCTTCCCATACTACGGATGGCTTGAACAGCCTTTCCAAGAAGATGTTGGGGGGGAGCCGTCGAAATGCATGATCCAATTTGAATATGTGCCATACTATTTAGGGAGTTCGGCCTCCGTCCATTCTGCGACGAAGCCGTCCAAGACTTGCGACTTGATGGCTCGTCGTGGCTTATAAGTTATGTCGAACGGGAGGAGCTCAATGGACCATTTTGCAATCCGGCCCGTTGCGTCACGGCTGTTTATAATATCGTTAAGTGGTACTTCCGAGGCTACTGTTATTGAACACTATTGAACATTCGGATGTAACTTTTCGAGTAGATGATTTTTCGTATAAAAAACTTTTTCATCCAAGTTAGTATGCAAAAGTTATGCCCATTTTTACAAATTTCAGAGTGATTTTGCAAATAAAGTCAAAATTCACATTTGCAAATTTTCCCAACAACTAGACCACATATCACATGGGAAACTTATTTGCTTTTATTTTTTTTGACATTTCCATCATTTTCTTTTATTTTTTTAAAACAGAAAAGGCAATCAACAGGGGGGTTAGAGTTTGAAATGGGACCTTTAGTATCTGGGGCGTATAGATAAAAATAAAAAAGGTCATCTTTAGTTCACCGACCGAATATTCCCTTAAGAACGCTAGCTTTCGGCTTCATCCAGTCTGAGGTACACGTCCGGCTGACCCGGCAGTAACAATCGCAGAGGTGCTCCCTTTACCACCTAGCCGAACAATCGGGAACGTAGGGGTAAGCACAAGAGCCAGGCAACCCATCTTGGCCAAAACTTAAGTCATATCGATGCATATAATGGTGAATAAAAGGTACATGTGGAAGTGTGACGCATGTGTTGGGCATGAAGCCCATATGAATAAGCTTCTGTTTAAAGAAGCCCCCAGATTTAATGAGCGCGGATGGCGCGTCACTTTATGAGCCTTTAAGGGTTATAAGAGAGAGAGAGAAGAAGAAGAGAAATGCAAGACAGAAAATATATAAAAAATGGATAGAGGAAGGAGACGAACATAGAGTCCGGCACTAGGCATAAAAATCTTCGGAGACGGGCTGCGTTCCATGGGTTCGGCTCGAGTCGGTTATCTGATGCGTCTCGCAGGCGGTACGCTCCACCAGTCAGGACTTGGGCAATTATGAAGGGACCTTCCCACTTGGGCTTGAGTTTGTGCTTTTTCTTGTCCGGTAGTCGTAGAACTAATTTGCCAACATTGTAATTTTTGGCCCGTACTTCTCTGCTTTGGTATCTTCGAGCCTGCTGTTGATAGAATGCGGAACGGGATTTTGCCACATCACGCTCCTCCTCCAATGCGTCTAAGCTGTCCTGCCGATCGAGCTCGGCTTCTCTTTCTTCGTACATGCGCACTCGAGGTGAGTCATGAATTATGTCGCAGGGCAAAACTGCCTCTGCGCCGTACACCATAAAGAATGGTGTGTATCCGGTGGTGCGATTTGGTGTGGTCCGCAGCCCCCAGAGTACGGAGTCGAGCTCCTCTACCCAGTGCGTGTTAGATTCCTTGAGGGACCGCACTAATCTGGGTTTAATGCTGCTCATGAGAAGACCATTTGCATGTTCGACCTGGCTGTTAGTTTGTGGGTGATAGATGGAAACATAGTCGAGCTTGATGCAAATGTTTTTGCACCAGAGTTTTACCTCATAGGCCATGAAGTTCGTGTCGTTATTAGTGATGATATTGTGGGGAACGCCGTAACGGTGTACCACCCCGGATATAAAGTCTATCACCGGTCCGGATTCGGCCGTCTTAACAGGCTTGGCTTCTATCCATTTGGAGAATTTATCCACCATGACCAGTAAGTATTTTTGCTTGTGGGTTCCGCCTTTAAGGGGTCCAACCATGTCAAGCCCCCAGACCGTGAAGGGCCAAGTAATGGGGATAGTTCGGAGGGCGGTGGGTGGCATATGGCTTTGGTTTGCAAAGAGCTGGCAACCGGTGCATCGTTGGACTAAGTCCTGAGCGTCTGCCCGGGCCGTCGGCGAATAAAAGCCTGTATGGAAGGCCTTGCTTACAAGGGAGCGAGCTGCAATGTGATGACCGCCCAATCCGGCATAAATTTCAGCCAGGAAGTTCCGCCCCTCCTCTTTGGAGATGCACCTTTGAAGGACTCCGGTAGTGCTTTTCTTATAAAGCTCTCCCTCGTGGACTCTGTAGGCTTTGGATCGCCGCACTATACAGCGTGCCTCACTTTGGTCCTCGGGGAGTTCCTGCCTAGTGAGGTAGGCGAGGAATGGTTCTGTCCACGGGGCGATGACGGCCATTATTACATGGGCTGAAGGTGTTATTTCACCGGCAGAGCCTCCGATTGTGTCGGAATGTTCAGTGTCGGGCAGTGCGGTTGGGTCCGGGGTGTTATTTGTTCGGCACCCATTCCCATACTACGGATGGCTTGAACAACCTTTCCAAGAAGATGTTGGGGGGGAGCCGTTGAAATGCATGATCCAATTTGAATATGTGTCGTACTCTTTAGGGAGTTCGGCCTCCGTCCATTCTGCGACGAAGTCGGCCAAGAATTGCGACTTGATGGCTCGCCGTGGCTTATAAGTTATGTCGAACGGGAGGAGCTCAATGGCCCATTTTGCAATCCCGCCCGTTGCATCATGGTTGTTTATAATATCGTTAAGTGGTACTTCCGAGGCTACTGTTATTGAACACTATTGAACATTCGTATGTAACTTTTCGAGTAGATGATTTTTCATATAAAAAACTTTTTCATCGGAGTTAGTATGCAAAAGTTATGCCCATTTTTACAAATTTCAGAGAGATTTTGCAAATAAAGTCAAAATTCACATTTGCAAATTTTCCCAACAACTAGACCACATATCACATGGGAAACTTATTTTCTTTTATTTTTTTGACATTTCCATCATTTTCTTTTTTTAAAAAAAAACTAAAAAGGCGATCCACAGGGGGGGGTAGAGTTTGAAATGGGCCCTTTAGTATCTGGGGGCGTATAGATAAAAATAAAAAAGTTCATCTTTAGTTCACCGACCGAATATTCCCTAAAGAACACTAGCTTTCGGCTTCACCCAGTCTGAGGTACACGTCCGGCTGACCCGGCAGTAACAATCGCAGAGGTGCTCCCTTTAACACCTAGCCGAACAATCGGGAACGTAGGGGTAAGCACAGGAGCCAGGCAACCCAGCTTGGCCAAAACTTAAGTCATATCGATGCATATAATGGTGAATAAAAGGTACATGCGGAAGTGTGACGCATGTGTTGGGCATGAAGCTCGTATGAATAAGCTTCTATTTCAAGAAGCCCCCAGATTTAATGAGCGCGGATGGCGCGTCACTTTATGAGCCTTTAAGGGCTATAAGAGAGAGAGAGAAGAAGAAGAGAAATGCAAGACAGAAAATATATAAAAAATGGATAGAGGAAGGAGACGAATATAGAGTCCGGCACTAGGCATAGAATCTTCGGAGACGGGCTGCGTTCCATGGGTTCGGCTCGAGTCGGTTATCCGATGCATCTCGCAGGCGGTACGCTCCACCAGTCAGGACTTGGTCAATTATGAAGGGACCTTCCCACATGGGCTTGAGTTTGTCCTTTTTCTTGCCCGGTAGTCGTAGAACTAATTCGCCAACATTGTAATTTTTGGCCCGTACTTCTCTGCTTTGGTATCTTCGAGCCTCCTTTTGATAGAATGCGGAATGGGCTTTTGCCACGTCACGCTCCTCCTCCAATGTGTCTAAGCTGTCCTGCCAATCGAGCTCGGCTTCTCTTTCTTCATACATGCGCACTTGAGGTGAGTCATGAATTATGTCGCAGGGAAAAACTGCCTCTGCGCCGTACACCATAAAGAATGGTGTGTATCCGGTGGTGCGATTCGGCGTGGTCCACAGCCCCCAGAGTACAGAGTCGAGCTCCTCTACCCAGTGCGTGTTAGATTCCTTGAGGGACCTCACTAATATGGGTTTAATGCCGCTCATGATAAGACCATTTGCACGTTCGACCTGGCCGTTAGTTTGTGGGTGATAGACGGAAGCATAGTCGAGCTTGATGCCCATGTTTTTGCACCATAGTTTTACCTCGTCGGCCGTGAAGTTCGTGCCGTTATTAGTGATGATGCTGTGGGGAACGCCGTAACGGTGTACGACCCCGGATATAAAGTCTATCACCGGTCCGGATTCGGCCATCTTAACAGGCTTGGCTTCTATCCATTTGGTGAATTTATCCACCATGACTAGTAAGTATTTTTGCTTGTGGGTTCCGCCTTTAAGGGGACCAACCATGTCAAGCCCCCAGACCGCGAAGGGCCAAGTAATGGGGATAGTTCGGAGGGCGGTGGGTTGCATATGGCTTTGGTTTGCAAAGAGCTGGCAACCGGTGCATCGTTGGACTAAGTCCTGAGTGTCTGCCCGGGCCGTCGGCCAATAAAAGCCTGTACGGAAGGCCTTGCTTACAAGGGACCGAGCTGCAGCGTGATGACCGCCCAGTCCGGCATGAATTTCAGCCAGGAAGTTCCGCCCCTCCTCTTTGGAGATGCACCTTTGAAGGACTCCGGTAGTTCTTTTCTTATAGAGCTCTCCCTCGTGGACTCTGTAGGCTTTGGATCGCCGCTCTATGCAGTGTGCCTCATTTTGGTCCTCGGGGAGTTCCTGCCTAGTGAGGTAGGCGAGGAATGGTTCTGTCCACGGGGCGATGACGGCCATTATTATGTGGGCTGAAGGTGTTATTTCATTGGCAGAGCCTCCGATTGTGTCAGAATGTTCGATGTCGAGCAGTGCGGTTGGGTCCGGGGAGTTATTTGTTCGGCACCCCTTCCCATACTACGGATGGCTTGAACAGCCTTTCCAAGAAGATGTTGGGGGGAGCCATCGAAATGCATGATCCAATTTGAATATGTGCCGTACTCTTTAGGGAGTTCGGCCTCCGTCCATTCTGCGACGAAGTCGGCCAAGACTTGCGACTTGATGGCTCGCCGTGGCTGATAAGTTATGTCGAACGGGAGGAGCTCAATGGCACATTTTGCAATCCGGCCCATTGCGTCACGGTTGTTTATAATATCGTTAAGTGGTACTTCCGAGGCTACTGTTATTGAACACTATTGAACATTCGGATGTAACTTTTCGAGTAGATGATTTTTCATATAAAAAACTTTTTCATCCGAGTTAGTATGCAAAAGTTATGCCAATTTTTACAAATTTGAGAGAGATTTTGCAAATAAAGTCAAAATTCACATTTGCAAATTTTCCCAACAACTAGACCACATATCACATGGGAAACTTATTTTCTTTTATTTTTTTGACATTTCCATCATTTTCTTTTATTTTTTTTAAACTGAAAAGGCGATCCA
>NC_041384.1:39412468-39414773 GCF_002162155.2 Triticum dicoccoides | reverse complement strand
CCTTTAGTATCTCGGGGCATATATATAAAATAAAAAAGATCATCTTTAGTTCAATGACCGAATATTCCCTAAAGAACGCTAGCTTTCGGCTTCACCCAGTCTGAGGTACACGTCCGGCTGACCCGGCAGTAACAATCGCAGAGGTGCTCCCTTTACCACCTAGCCGAACAATCGGGAATGTAGGGGTAAGCACAGGAGCCAGGCAACCAAGCTTGGCCAAAACTTAAGTCATATCGATGCATATAATGGTGAATAAAAGGTACATGCAGAAGTGTGACGCATGTGTTGGGCATGAAGCCCGCATGAATAAGCTTCTGTTTAAAGAAGCCCCCAGATTTAATGAGCACAGATGGCGCGTCACTTTATGAGCCTTTAAGGGCTATAAGAGAGAGAGAGAGAAGAAGCAGAGAAATGCAAGACAGAAAATATATAAAAAATGGATAGAGGAATGAGACGAGCATAGAGTCCGGGACTAGGCATAGAATCTTCGGAGACGGGTTACGTTCCATGGGTTCGGCTCGAGTCGGTTATCCGATGCATCTCGCAGGCGGTACGCTCCACCAGTCAGGACCTGGTCAATTATGAAGGGACCTTCCCACTTGGGCTTGAGTTTGTCCTTTTTATTGTCCGGTAGTCGTAGAACTAATTCACCAAAGTTGTAATTTTTGGCCCGTACTTCTCTGCTTTGGTATCTTCAAGCCTGCTGTTGATAGAATGCGGAACGGGCTTTTGCCACGTCACGCTCCTCCTCCAATGCGTCTAAGTTGTCCTGCCGATCGAGCTCGGCTTCTCTTTCTTCGTACATGCGCACTCGAGGTGAGTCATGAATTATGTCGCAGGGCAAAACTACCTCTGCGCCGTACACCATAAAGAATGGTGTGTATCCGGTGGTCCGATTCGGCATGGTCCGCAGCCCCCAGAGTACAGAGTCGAGCTCCTCAACCCAGTGCGTGTTAGATTCCTTGAGGGACCGCTCTAATCTGGGTTTAATGCCGCTCATGATAAGACCATTTGCACATTCGACCTGGCCGTTAGTTTGTGGGTAATAGACGAAAGCATAGTCGAGCTTGATGCCCATGTTTTTGCACCAGCGTTTTACCTCGTCGGCCGTGAAGTTCGTGCCGTTATTAGTGATGATGCTGTGGGGAACACCGTAACAGTGTACGACCCCGGATATAAAGTCTATCACCGGTCCGGATTCGGCTGTCTTAACAGGCTTGGCTTCTATCCATTTGGTGAATTTATCCACCATGACCAGTAAGTATTTTTGCTTGTGGGTTCCGCCTTTAAGGGGTCCAACCATGTCAAGCCTCCAGACCGCGAAGGGCCAAGTAATGGGGATAGTTCGGAGGGCGGTGGGTGGAATATGGCTTTGGTTTGCAAAGAGCTAGAAACCGGTGCATCGTTGGACTAAGTCCTGAGCGTCTGATCGGGCCGTCGGCCAATAAAAGCCTGTACGAAAGGCCTTGCTTACAAGGGACCAAGCTGCAGCGTGATGACCGACCAGTCCGACATGAATTTCAGCCAGGAAGTTCCGCCCCTCCTCTTTGCAGATGCACCTTTGAAGGACTCCGGTAGTGCTTTTCTTATAGAGCTCTCACTCGTGGACTCTGTAGGCTTTGGATCGCCGCACTATGCAGTGTGCCTCATTTTGGTCCTCGGGGAGTTCCTGCCTAGTGAGGTAGGCGAGGAATGGTTCTGTCCACGGGGCGATGACGGCCATTATTATGTGGGCTGAAGGTGTTATTTCATTGGCAGAGCCTCCGATTGTGTCAGAATGTTCGATGTCGGGCAGGGCGGTTGGGTCCGGGGTGTTATTTGTTTGGCACCCCTTCCCATACTACGGATGGCTTAAACAGCCTTTCCAAGAAGATGTTGGGGGGAGCCATGGAAATGCATGATCCAATTTGAATATGTGTCGTACTCTTTAGGGAGTTCGGCCTCCGTCCATTCTGCGACGAAGTCGGCCAAGACTTGCGACTTGATGGCTCGCCGTGGCTTATAAGTTATGTCGAACGGGAGGAGCTCAATGGCCCATTTTGCAATCCGGCCCATTGCATCACGGTTGTTTATAATATCGTTAAGTGGTACTTCTGAGGCTACTGTTATTGAACACTATTGAACATTCGGATGTAACTTTTCGAGTAGAAGATTTTTCATATAAAATACTTTTTCATCCGAGTTAGTATGCAAAAGTTATGCCAATTTTTACAAATTTCAGAGAGATTTTGCAAATAAAGTCAAAATTCACATTTGCAAATTTTCCCAACAACTAGACAACATATCACATGGGAAACTTATTTTC
>NC_041384.1:39407458-39412231 GCF_002162155.2 Triticum dicoccoides | reverse complement strand
GGGTAGAGTTTGAAATGGGACCTTTAGTATCTGGGGCTTATATATAAAAATAAAAAAGATCATCTTTAGTTCACCGACCGAATATTCCCTAAAGAACGCTAGCTTTCGGCTTCACCCAGTCTAAGGTACACGTCCCGCTGACCCGGCAGTAACAATCGCAGAGGTGCTCCCTTTACCACCTAGCCGAACAATCGGGAATGTAGGGGTAAGCACAGGAGCCAGGCAACCCAGCTTGGCCAAAACTTAAGTCATATCGATGCATATAATGGTGAATAAAAGGTACATGCAGAAGTGTGACGCATGTGTTGGGCATGAAGCCCGTACGAATAAGCTTCTGTTTAAAGAAGCCCCCAGATTTAATGAGCGCAGATGGCGCGTCACTTTATGAGCCTTTAAGGGCTATAAGAGAGAGAGAGAAGAAGAAGAGAAATGCAAGGCATAAAATATATAAAAAATGGATAGAGGAAGGAGACGAACATAGAGTCCGGGACCAGGCATAGAATCTTCGGAGACGGGCTACGTTCCATGGGTTCGGCTCGAGTCGGTTATCCGATGCATCTCGCAGGCGGTACGCTCCACCAGTCAGGACTTGGTCAATTATGAAGGGACCTTCCCACTTGGGCTTGAGTTTGTCCTTTTTCTTGTCCGGTAGTCGTAGAACTAATTCACCAAAGTTGTAATTTTTGGCCCGTACTTCTCTGCTTTGGTATCTTCGAGCCTGCTGTTGATAGAATGCGGAACGGGCTTTTGCCACGTCACGCTCCTCCTCCAATGCGTCTAAGCTGTCCTGCCGATCGAGCTCGGCTTCTCTTTCTTCGTACATGCGCACTCGAGGTGAGTCATGAATTATGTCGCAGGGCAAAACTGCCTCTGCGCCGTACACCATAAAGAATGGTGTGTATCCGATGGTGCGATTCGGCATGGTCCGCAGCCCCCAGAGTACGGAGTCGAGCTCCTCTACCCAGTGCGTGTTAGATTCCTTGAGGCACCGCACTAATCTGGGTTTAATGCCGCTCATGATAAGACCATTTGCATGTTCGACCTGGCCATTAGTTTGTGGTTAATAGACGAAAGCATAGTCGAGCTTGATGCCCATGTTTTTGCACCAGAGTTTTACCTCGTCGACCGTGAAGTTCTTGCCGTTATTAGTGATGATGCTGTGGGGAACGCCGTAACGGTGTACGACCCCGGATATAAAGTCTACCACCGGTCCGGATTCGGCTGTCTTAACAGGCTTGGCTTCTATCCATTTGGTGAATTTATCCACCATGACCAGTAAGTATTTTTTCTTGTGGGTTCCGCCTTTAAGGGGTCCAACCATGTCAAGCCCCCAGACCGCGAAGGGCCAAGTAATGGGGATAGTTCGGAGGGCGGTGGCTGGAATATGGCTTTGGTTTGCAAAGAGCTAGAAACCGATGCATCGTTGGACTAAGTCCTGAGCGTCTGCCCGGGCCGTCGGCCAATAAAAGCCTGTACGAAAGGCCTTGCTTACAAGGGACCGAGCTGCAACATGATGACCGACCAGTTCGACATGAATTTCAGCCAGGAAGTTCCGCCCCTCCTCTTTGGAGATGCACCTTTGAAGGACTCCGGTAGTGCTTTTCTTATAGAGCTCTCCCTCGTGGACTCTGTAGGCTTTGGATCGCCGCACTATGCAGTGTGCCTCATTTTGGTCCTCGGGGAGTTCCTGCCTAGTGAGGTAGGCGAGGAATGGTTCTGTCCACGGGGCGATGAGGCCATTATTATGTGGGCTGAAGGTGTTATTTCATTGGCAGAGCCTCCGATTGTGTCAGAATGTTCGGTGTCGGGCAGTGCGGTTGGGTCCGGGGTGTTATTTGTTTGGCACCCCTTCCCATACTACGGATGGCTTGAACAGCCTTTCCAAGAAGATGTTGGAGGGAGCCATGGAAATGGATGATCCAATTTGAATATGTGCCATACTCTTTAGGGAGTTCGGCCTCCGTCCATTCTGCGACGAAGTCGGCCAAGACTTGCGACTTGATGGCTCGCCGTGGCTTATAAGTTTTGTCGAACGGGAGGAGCTCAATGGCCCATTTTGCAATCCGGCCCATTGCGTCACGGTTGTTTATAATATCGTTAAGTGGTAATTCCGAGGCTACTGTTATTGAACACTATTGAACATTCCGATGTAACTTTTCGAGTAGATGATTTCTCATATAAAAAACTTTTTCATCCGAGTCAGTATGCAAAAGTTATGCCCATTTTTACAAATTTCAGAGAGATTTTGCAAATAAATTCAAAATTCACGTTTGCAAATTTTCCCAGCAACTAGACCACATATCACATGGGAAACTTATTTTCTTTTATTTTTTTTGACATTTCCATCATTTTCTTTTTTTTTAAAACTGAAAAGGCGATCCATAGGGGGGATAGAGTTTGAAATGGGACCTTTAGTATCTTGGGGCATATAGATAAAAATAAAAAAGATCATCTTTAGTTCACCGACCGAATATTCCCTTAAGAACGCTAGCTTTTGGCTTCACCCAGTCTGAGGTACACGTCCGGCTGACCCGACAGTAACAATCGCAGAGGTGCTCCCTTTACCACCTAGCCGAACAATCGGGAACGTAGGGGTAAGCACAGGAGCCAGGCAACCCAGCTTGGCCAAAACTTAAGTCATATCGATGCATATAATGGTGAATAAAAGGTACATGCGGAAGTGTGACGCATGTGTTGGGCAAGAAGCCCGTATGAATAAGCTTCTGTTTAAAGAAGCCCCCAGATTTAATGAGCGCGGATAGCGCGTCACTTTATGAGCCTTTAAGGGCTATAAGAGAGAGAGAGAGAGAGAGAGAGAAGAAGAAGAGAAATGCAAGACAGAAAATATATAAAAAATGGATAGAGGAAGGAGGCGAACATAGAGTCCGGGACTAGGCATAGAATCTTCGGAGACGGGCTACGTTCCATGGGTTCGGCTCGAGTCGGTTATCCGATGCTTCTCCCAGGCGGTACGCTCCACCAGTCAGGACTTGGTCAATTATGAAGGGACCTTCCCACTTGGGCTTGAGTTTGTCCTTTTTCTTGTCCGGTAGTCGTAGAACTAATTCGCCAAAGTTGTAATTTTTGGCCCGTACTTCTCTGCTTTGGTATGTTTGAGCCTGCTGTTGATAGAATGCGGAACGGGCTTTTGCCACGTCACGCTCCTCCTCCAATGCGTCTAAGCTGTCCTGCCGATCGAGCTCGGCTTCTCTTTCTTCGTACATGCGCACTTGAGGTGAGTCATGAATTATGTCACAGGGCAAAACTGCCTCTGCGCCGTACACCATAAAGAATTGTGTGTATCCGATGGTGCAATTCGGCATGGTCCACAGCCCCCAGAGTACGGAGTCGAGCTCCTCTACCCAGTGCGTGTTAGATTCCTTGAGGGACCGCACTAATCTGGGTTTAATGCCGCTCATGATAAGACCATTTGCACGTTCGACCTGGCCGTTAGTTTGTGGGTGATAGACGGAAGCATAGTCGATCTTGATGCCCATGTTTTTGCACCAGAGTTTTACCTCGTCGGCCGTGAAGTTCGTGCCATTATTAGTGATGATGCTGTGGGGAATGCCATAATGGTGTACGACCCCAAATATAAAGTCTATCACCGGTCCGGATTCGACCGTCTTAACAGGCTTGGCTTCTATCCATTTGGTGAATTTATCCACCATGACAAGTAAGTATTTTTTCTTGTGGATTCCGCCTTTAAGGGGTTCAACCATGTCAAGCCGCCAGACCGCGAAGGGCCAAGTAATGGGGATAGTTCGGAGGGCGGTGGGTGGCATATGGCTTTGGTTTGCAAAGAGCTGGAAACCGGTGCATCGTTGGACTAAGTCCTGAGCGTCTGCCCGGGCCGTCGGCCAATAAAAGCCTGTACAGAAGGCCTTGCTTACAAGGGACCGAGCTGCAGCGTGATGACCGCCCAGTCCGGCACGAATTTCAGCCAGGAAGTTCCGCCCCCCCTCTTTGGAGATGCACCTTTGAAGGACTCCGGTAGTGCTTTTCTTAGAGAGCTCTCCCTCGTGGACTCTGTAGGCTTTGGATCGCTGCTCTATGCAGCGTGCCTCATTTTGGTCCTCGGGGAGTTCCTGCCTAGTGAGGTAGGCGAGGAATGGTTTTATCCACGGGGCAATGACGGCCATTATTACGTGGCTGAAGGTGTTATTTCATTGGCAGAGCCTCCGATTGTGTCAGAATGTTCAGTGTCGGGCAGTGCGGTTGGGTCCGGGGTGTTATTTGTTCGGCACCCCTTCCCATACTACGGATGGCTTGAACAGCCTTTCCAAGAAGATGTTAGGGGGGAGCCATCAAAATGCATGATCCAATTTGAATATGTGCCGTACTCTTTAGGGAGTTCGGCCTCCGTCCATTCTGCGACGAAGTCGGCCAAGACTTGAGACTTGATGGCTCGCCGTGGCTTATAAGTTATGTCGAACGGGAGGAGCTCAATGGCCCATTTTGCAATCCGGTCCATTGCGTCACGGTTGTTTATAATATTGTTAAGTGGTACTTCCGAGGCTACTGTTATTGAACACTATTGAACATTCGGATGTAACTTTTCGAGTAGATGATTTTTCATATAAACAACTTCTTCATCCGAGTTAGTATGCAAAAGTTATGCCCATTTTTACAAATTTCAGAGAGATTTTGCAAATAAAGTCAAAATTCACATTTGCAAATTTTCCCAACAACTAGACCACATATCACATGGGAAACTTATTTTCTTTTATTTTTTGACATTTCCATCATTTTCTTTTATTTTTTTAAACTGAG
>NC_041384.1:39404773-39407122 GCF_002162155.2 Triticum dicoccoides | reverse complement strand
GTATAGATAAAAATAAAAAAGATCATCTTTAGTTCACCGATCGAATATTCCCTTAAGAACGCTAGCTTTCGGCTTCACCCAGTCTGAGGTACACGTCCGGCTGACCCGGCAGTAACAATCGCAGAGGTGCTCCCTTTACCACCTAGCCGAACAATCATGACGTTGGGGTAAGCACAGGAGCCAGGCAACCCAGCTTGGCCAAAACTTAAGTTATCGCGATGCATATAATGGTGAATAAAAGGTACATGCGGAAGTGTGATGCATGTGTTGGGCATGAAGCCCGTATGAATAAGCTTCTGTTTAAAGAAGCCCCCAGATTTAAAGAGCGCGGATGGCGCGTCACTTTATGAGCCTTTAAGGGCTATAAGAGAGAGAGAGAGAGAAGAAGAAGAGAAATGCAAGACAGAGAATATATAAAAATGGATAGAGGAAGGAGACGAACATAGAGTCCGGGACTAGGCATAAAATCTTCGGAGACGGGCTACGTTCCATGGGTTCGGCTCGAGTCGGTTATCCGATGCATCTCGCAGGCGGTACGCTCCACCAGTCAGGACTTGGTCAATTATGAAGGGACCTTCCCACTTGGGCTTGAGTTTGTCCTTTTTCTTGTCCGGTAATCGTAGAACTAATTCGCCAATGTTGTAATTTTTGGCCCGTACTTCTCTGCTTTGGTATCTTCGAGCCTGCTGTTGATAGAATGCGGAACGGGCTTTTGCCATGTCACGCTCCTCCTCCAATGCGTCTAAGGTATCCTGCCGATCGAGCTCGGCTTCTTTTTCTTCGTACATGCGCACTCGAGGTGAGTCATGAATTATGTCGCAGGGCAGAACTACCTCTGCGCCGTACACCATAAAGAATGGTGTGTATCCGGTGGTGCGATTCGGCATGGTCCGCAGCCCCCAGTGTACGGAGTTGAGCTCCTCTACTCAGTGCGTGTTAGATTCCTTGAGGGACCGCACTAATCTGGGTTTAATGACGCTCATGATTAGACCATTTGCACGTTCGACCTGGCCGTTAGTTTGTGGGTCATAGACGAAAGCATAGTCGAGCTTGATGCCCATGTTTTTGCACCAGAGTTTTACCTCGTCGGCCATGAAGTTCATGCCGTTATTAGTGATGATGCTGTGGGGAACACCGTAATGGTGTACGACCCCGGATATAAAGTCTATCACTGGTCCGGATTCGGCCGTCTTAACAGGCTTGGCTTCTATCCATTTGATGAATTTATCCACCATGACCAATAAGTATTTTTGCTTGTGGGTTCCGCCCTTAAGGGGTCCAACCATGTCAAACCCCAGACCGCGAAGGGCCAAGTAATGGGGATAGTTCGGAGGGCGGTGGGTGCAATATGGCTTTGGTTTGCAAAGAGCTGGAAACCGGTGCATCATTGGACTAAGTCCTGAGCGTCTGCCTGGGCCGTCGGCCAATAAAAGCCTGTACGGAAGGCCTTGCTTACAAGGGACCGAGCTGCAGCGTGATGACCGCCCAGTCCGGCATGAATTTCAGCCAGGAAGTTCCGCCCGTACTCTTTGGAGATGCACCTTTGAAGGACTCCGGTAGTGCTTTTCTTATAGAGCTCTCCCTCGTGGACAATATAGGCTTTTGATCGCCGCACTATGCAGCGTGCCTCACTTTGGTCCTCGGGGAGTTCCTGCCTAGTGAGTTAGGCGAGGAATGGTTCTGTCCACGGGGTGATGACGGCCATTATTACGTGGGCTGAAGGTGTTATTTCATTGGTAGAGCCTCCGATTGTGTCAGAATGTTCGGTGTCGGGCAGTGCGGTTGGGTCCGGGGTGTTATTTGTTCGGCACCCCTTCCCATACTACGGATGGCTTGAACAGCCTTTCCAAGAAGATGTTGGGGGGAGCCATCGAAATGCATGATCCAATTTGAATATGTGCCGTACTCTTTAGGGAGTTCGGCCTCCGTCCATTCTGCGACGAAGTCGGCCAAGACTTGTGACTTGATGGCTCGCCGTGGCTTATAAGTTATGTCGAACGGGAGGAGCTCAATGGCCCATGTTGCAATCCGGCCCATTGCGTCACGGTTGTTTATAATATCGTTAAGTGGTACTTCCGAGGCTACTGTTATTGAACACTATTGAACATTCCGATGTAACTTTTCGAGTAGATGATTTCTCATATAAAAAACTTTTTCATCCGAGTTAGTATGCAAAAGTTATGCCCATTTTTACAAATTTCAGAGAGATTTTGCAAATAAAGTCAAAATTCACATTTGCAAATTTTCCCATCAACTAGACCACATATCACATGGGAAACTTATTTTATTTTATTTTTTTGACATTTCCATCATTTTCTTTTATTTTTTTTAAAACTGAAAAGGCGATGC
>NC_041384.1:39399725-39404504 GCF_002162155.2 Triticum dicoccoides | reverse complement strand
GGGGTAGAGCTTGAAATGGGACCTTTAGTATCTGGGGGCATATAGATAAAAATAAAAAAGATCTTCTTTAGTTCACCGACCGAATATTCCCTTAAGAACGCTAGCTTTCGGCTTCACCCAGTCTGAGGTACACGTCCGGCTGACCCGGCAGTAACAATCGCAGAGGTGCTCCCTTTACCACCTAGCCGAACAATCGGGAACGTAGGGGTAAGCACTGGAGCCAGGCAACACAGCTTGGCCAAAACTTAAGTCATATCGGTGCATATAATGGTGAATAAAAGGTACATGCAGAAGTGTGATGCATGTGTTGGGCATGAAGCCCATATGAATAAGCTTCTGTTTAAAGAAGCCCCCAGATTTAATGAGCGCGGATGGCGCGTCACTTTATGAGCCTTTAAGGGCTATAAGAGAGAGAGAGAGAGAGAGAGAGAGAAGAAGACAAATGCAAGACAGAAAATATATAAAAAATGGATAGAGGAAGGAGACGAACATAGAGTCCGGGACTAGGCATAAAATCTTCGAAGACGGGCTACGTTCCATGGGTTCGGCTCGAGTCGCATATCCGATGCATCTCGCAGGCGGTACGCTCCACCAGTCAGGACTTGGTCAATTATGAAGGGACCTTCCCACTTGGGCTTGAGTTTGTCCTTTTTCTTGTTCGGTAGTCGTAGAACTAATTCGCCAAAGTTGTAATTTTTGGCCCATACTTCTCTGCTTTGGTATCTTCGAGCCTGCTGTTGATAGAATGCGGAACGGGCTTTTGCCACGTCACACTCCTTCTCCAATGCGTCTAAGGTGTCCTGCCGATCGAGCTCGGCTTCTCTTTCTTCGTACATGCGCACTCGAGGTGAGTCATGAATTATGTCGCAGGGCAGAACTGCCTCTGCGCCGTACACCATAAAGAATGGTGTGTATCCGGTGGTGTGATTCGGCATGGTCCGCAGCCCCCAGTGTACGGAGTTGAGCTCCTCTACCTAGTGCGTGTTACATTCCTTGAGGGACCGCACTAATCTGGGTTTAATGCCGCTCATGATAAGACCATTTGCACGTTCGACCTGGCCGTTAGTTTGTGGGTCATAGACGAAAGCATAGTCGAGCTTGATGCCCATGTTTTTGCACCAGAGTTTTACCTCGTCGGTCGTGAAGTTCGTGCCATTATTAGTGATGATGCTGTGGGGAACACCGTAATGGTGTACGACCCCGGATATAAAGTCTATCACCAGTCCGGATTCGGCCGTCTTAACAGGCTTGGCTTCTATCCATTTGCTGAATTTATCCACCATGACCAATAAGTATTTTTGCTTGTGGGTTCCGCCTTTAAGGGGTCCAACCATGTCAAACCCCAGACCGCGAAGGGCCAAGTAATGGGGATAGTTTGGAGGGTGGTGGGTGCAATATGGCTTTGGTTTGCAAAGAGCTGGAAACCGGTGCATCGTTGGACTAAGTCCTGAGCGTCTGCCCGGGCCGTCGGCCAATAAAAGCCTGTACGGAAGGCCTTGCTTACAAGGGACCGAGCTGCAGCGTGATGACCGCCCAGTCCGGCATGAATTTCAGCCAGGAAGTTCCGCCCCTACTCTTTGGAGATGCACCTTTGAAGGACTCCGATAGTGCTTTTCTTATAGAGATCTCCCTCGTGGACTCTGTAGGCTTTGGATCGCCGCACTATGCAGCGTGCCTCATTTTGGTCCTCGGGGAGTTCCTGCCTAGTGAGGTAGGCGAGGAATGGTTCTGTCCACGGGGTGATGACGGCCATTATTACGTGGGCTGAAGGTGTTATTTCATTGGCAGAGCCTCCGATTGTGTCAGAATGTTCGGTGTCGGGCAGTGCGGTTGGGTCCGGGGTGTTATTTGTTCGGCACCCCTTCCCATACTACGGATGGCTTGAACAGCCTTTCCAAGAAGATGTTGGGGGGAGCCATCGAAATGCATGATCCAATTTGAATATGTGCCGTACTCTTTAGGGAGTTCGGCCTCCGTCCATTCTGCGACGAAGTCGGCCAAGACTTGCGACTTGATGGCTCGCCGTGGCTGATAAGTTATGTCGAACGGGAGGAGCTCAATGGCCCATTTTGCAATCCGTCCCATTGCGTCACGGTTGTTTATAATATCGTTAAGTGGTACTTCCGAGGCTACTGTTATTGAACACTATTGAACATTCCGATGTAACTTTTCGAGTAGATGATTTCTCATATAAAAAACTTTTTCATCCGAGTTAGTATGCAAAAGTTATGCCCATTTTTACAAATTTCAGAGACATTTTGCAAATAAAGTCAAAATTCACATTTGCAAATTTTCCCAACAACTAGACCACATATCACATGGGAAACTTATTTTCTTTTATTTTTTTGACATTTCCATCATTTTATTTTATTTTTTTTAAAACTGAAAAGGCGATCCACAGGGGGGGGGGTAGAGTTTGAAATGGGACCTTTAGTATCTGGGGGCATATAGATAAAAATAAAAAAGATCTTCTTTAGTTCACCGACCGAATATTCCCTTAAGAACGCTAGCTTTCGGCTTCACCCAGTCTGAGGTACACGTCCGGCTGACCCGGCAGTAACAATCGCAGAGGTGCTCCCTTTACCACCTAGCCGAACAATCGGGAACGTAGGGGTAAGCACAGGAGCCAGGAACCGCAACTTGGCCAAAACTTAAGTCATATCGATGCATATAATGGTGAATAAAAGGTACATGTAGAAGTGTGACGCATGTCTTGGGCATGCAGCCCATATGAATAAGCTTCTGTTTAAAGAAGCCCCCAGATTTAATGAGCGCGGATGGCGCGTCACTTTATGAGCCTTTAAGGGCTATAAGAGAGAGAGAGAGAGAGAACAAGAAGAGAAATGCAAGACAGAAAATATATAAAAAATGGATAGAGGAAGGAGACGAACATAGAGTCCGGGACTAGGAATAAAATCTTCGAAGACGGGCTACGTTCCATGGGTTCGGCTCGAGTCGCATATCCGATGCATCTCGCAGGCGGTACACTCCACCAGTCAGGACTTGGTCAATTATGAAGGGACCTTCCCACTTGGGCTTGAGTTTGTCCTTTTTCTTGTCCGGTAGTCGTAGAACTAATTCGCCAAAGTTGTAATTTTTGGCCCGTACTTCTCTGATTTGGTATCTTCGAGCCTGCTATTGATAGAATGCGGAACGTGCTTTTGCCACGTCACACTCCTCCTCCAATGCGTCTAAGCTGTCTTGCCGATCGAGCTCGGCTTCTCTTTCTTCATACATGCGCACTCGATGTGAGTCATGAATTATGTCGCAAGGCAGAACTGCCTCTGCGCCGTACACCATAAAGAATGGTGTGTATCCGGTGGTGCGATTCGGCATGGTCCGCAGCCCCCAGTGTACGGAGTTGAGCTCCTCTACCCAGTGCGTGTTAGATTCCTTGAGGGACCGCACTAATCTGGGTTTAATGCCGCTCATGATAAGACCATTTGCATGTTCGACCTGGCCGTTAGTTTGTGGGTCATAGACGAAAGCATAGTCGAGCTTGATGCCCATGTTTTTGAACCAGAGTTTTACCTCGTCGGCCGTGAAGTTCGTGCCGTTATTAGTGATGATGCTGTGGGGAACACCATAACGGTGTACGACCCCAGATATAAAGTCTATCACCGGTCCGGATTCGGCCGTCTTAACAGGCTTGGCTTCTATCCATCTGATGAATTTATCCACCTTGACCAATAAGTATTTTTGCTTGTGGGTTCCGCCTTTCAGGGGTCCAACCATGTCAAGCCCCCAGACCGCGAAGGGCCAAGTAATGGGGATAGTTCGGAGGGTGGTGGGTGCAATATGGCTTTGGTTTGCAAAGAGCTGGAAACCGGTGCATCGTTGGACTAAGTCCTGAGCGTCTACCCTGGCCGTCGGCCAATAAAAGCCTGTACGGAAGGCCTTGCTTACAAGGGACCGAGCTGCAGCGTGATGACTGCCCAGTCCGGCATGAATTTCAGCCAGGAAGTTCCGCCCCTACTCTTTGGAGATGCACCTTTGAAGGACTCCGATAGTGCTTTTCTTATAGAGATCTCCCTCGTGGACTCTGTAGGCTTTGGATCGCCGCACTATGCAGCGTGCCTCATTTTGGTCCTCGGGGAGTTCCTGCCTAGTGAGGTAGGGGAGGAATGGTTCTGTCCACGGGGTGATGACGGCCATTATTACGTGGGCTGAAGGTGTTATTTCATTGGCAGAGCCTCCGATTGTGTCAGAATGTTCGGTGTCGGGCAGTGCGGTTGGGTCCGGGGTGTTATTTGTTCGGCACCCCTTCCCATACTACGGATGGCTTGAACAGCCTTTCCAAGAAGATGTTGGGGGCAGCCATCGAAATGCATGATCCAATTTGAATATGTGCCGTACTCTTTAGGGAGTTCGGCCTCCGTCCATTCTGCGACGAAGTCGGCCAAGACTTGCGACTTGAAGGCTCGCCGTGGCTGATAAGTTATGTCGAACGGGAGGAGCTCAATGGCCCATTTTGCAATCCGGCCCATTGCGTCACGGTTTTTTATAATATCGTTAAGTGGTACTTTCTAGGCTACTGTTATTGAACACTATTGAACATTCCGATGTAACTTTTCGAGTAGATGATTTCTCATATAAAAAACTTTTTCATCCGAGTTAGTATGCAAAAGTTATGCCCATTTTTACAAATTTCGGAGAGATTTTGCAAATAAAGTCAAAATTCACATTTGCAAATTTTCCCAACAACTAGACCACATATCACATGGGAAACTTATTTTCTTTTATTTTTTTGACATTTCCATCATTTTCTTTTATTTTTTT
>NC_041384.1:39394579-39399369 GCF_002162155.2 Triticum dicoccoides | reverse complement strand
GAGTTTGAAATGGGACCTTTAGTATCTGGGGGCATATAGATAAAAATAAAAAAGATCTTCTTTAGTTCATCGACCGAATATTCCCTTAAGAACGCTAGCTTTCGGCTTCACCCAGTCTGAGGTACACGTCCGGCTGACCCGGCAGTAACAATCGCAGAGGTGCTCCCTTTACCACCTAGCCGAACAATCGGGAACGTAGGGGTAAGCACAGGAGCCAGGCAACGCAGCTTGGCCAAAACTTAAGTCATATCGATGCATATAATGGTGAATAAAAGGTACATGTAGAAGTGTGACGCATGTGTTGGGCATGCAGCCCATATGAATAAGCTTCTGTTTAAAGAAGCCCCCAGATTTAATGAGCGCGGATGGCGCGTCACTTTATGAGCCTTTAAGGGCTATAAGAGAGAGAGAGAGAGAGAGAGAGAAGAAGAGAAATGCAAGACAGAAAATATATAAAAAATGGATAGAGGAAGGAGACGAACATAGAGTCCGGGACTAGGCATAAAATCTTCGAAGACGGGCTACGTTCCATGGGTTCGGCTCGAGTCGCATATCCGATGCATCTCGCAGGCGGTACACTCCACCAGTCAGGACTTGGTCAATTATGAAGGGACCTTCCCACTTGGGCTTGAGTTTGTCCTTTTTCTTGTCCGGTAGTCGTAGAACTAATTTGCCAAAGTTGTAATTTTTGGCCCGTACTTCTCTGCTTTGGTATCTTCGAGCCTGCTATTGATAGAATGCGGAACGTGCTTTTGCCACGTCACACTCCTCCTCCAATGCGTCTAAGCTGTCCTGCCGATCGAGCTCGGCTTCTCTTTCTTCATACATGCGCACTCGATGTGAGTCATGAATTATGTCGCAAGGCAGAACTGCCTCTGCGCCGTACACCATAAAGAATGGTGTGTATCCGGTGGTGCGATTCGGCATGGTCCGCAGCCCCCAGTGTACGGAGTTGAGCTCCTCTACCCAGTGCGTGTTAGATTCCTTGAGGGACCGCACTAATCTGGGTTTAATGCCGCTCATGATAAGACCATTTGCATGTTCGACCTGGCCGTTAGTTTGTGGGTGATAGACGAAAGCATAGTCGAGCTTGATGCCCATGTTTTTGCACCAGAGTTTTACCTCGTCGGCCGTGAAGTTCGTGCCGTTATTAGTGATGATGCTGTGGGGAACACCATAACGGTGTACGACCCCGGATATAAAGTCTATCACTGGTCCGGATTCGGCCTTCTTAACAGGCTTGGCTTCTATCCATTTGGTGAATTTATCCACCATGACCAGTAAGTTTTTTTGCTTGTGGGTTCCGCCTTTAAGGGGTCCAACCATGTCAAGCCCCCAGACCGCGAAGGGCCCAGTAATGGGGATAGTTCGGAGGGCGGTGGGTGGCATATGGCTTTGGTTTGCAAAGAGCTGGCAAACGGTGCTTCGTTGGACTAAGTCCTAAGCATCTGCCCGGGCCGTCGGCCAGTAAAAGCCTGTACGGAAGGCCTTGCTTACAAGGGACCGAGTTGCAGCGTGATGACCGCCTAGTCCGGCATGAATTTCAGCTAGGAAGTTCCGCCCCTCCTCTTTGGAGATGCACCTTTGAAGAACTCCGGTAGTGCTTTTCTTATAAAGCTCTCCCTCGTGGACTCTGTAGGCTTTGGATCGCCGCACTATGCAGCATGCCTCATTTTGGTCTCGGGGAGTTCCTGCCTAGTGAGGTATGCGAGGAATGGTTCTGTCCACGGGGCGATGATGGCCATTATTACGTGGCTGAAGGTGTTATTTCATTGGCAGAGCCTCCGATTGTGTCAGAATGTTCGGTGTCGGGCAGTGCGGTTGGGTCCGGGGTGTTATTTGTTCGGCACCCCTTCCCATACTACGGATTGCTTGAACAACCTTTCCAAGAAGATGTTGGGGGGGGAGCCATCAAAATGCATGATCCAATTTGAATATGTGCCGTACTCTTTAGGGAGTTCGGCCTCCGTCCATTCTGCGACGAAGTCGGCCAAGACTTGCGACTTGATGGCTCGCCGTGGCTTATAAGTTATGTCGAACGGGAGGAGCTCAATGGCCCATTTTGCAATCCGGCCCGTTGCGTCATGGTTGTTTATAATATCGTTAAGTGGTACTTCCGAGGCTACTGTTATTGAACACTATTGAACATTTGGATGTAACTTTTCGAGTAGATGATTTTTCATATAAAAAACTTTTTCATCCGAGTTAGTATGCAAAAGTTATGCCCACTTTTACAAATTTCAGAGAGATTTTGCAAATAAAGTCAAAATTCACATTTGCAAATTTTCCCAACAACTAGACCACATATCACATGGGAAACTTATTTTCTTTTATTTTTTTGACATTTCCATCATTTTCTTTATTTTTTTTGAACTGAAAAGGCGATCCACGGGGGGGTGGGGGGGTAGAGTTTGAAATGGGACCTTTAGTATCTGGGGGCGTATAGATAAAAATAAAAAAGATCATCTTTAGTTCACCGATCGAATATTCCCTTAAGAACGCTAGCTTTCGGCTTCACCCAGTCTGAGGTACACGTCCAGCTGACCCGGCAGTAACAATCGCAGAGGTGCTCCCTTTACCACCTAGCCGAACAATCGTGACGTAGGGGTAAGCACAGGAGCCAAGCAACCCAGCTTGGCCAAAACTTAAGTCATCGCGATGCATATAATGGTGAATAAAAGGTACATGCGGAAGTGTGATGCATGTGTTGGGCATGAAGCCCTTATGAATAAGCTTCAGTTTAAAGAAGCCCCCCAGATTTAATGAGCGCGGATGGCGCATCACTTTATGAGCCTTTAAGGGCTATAAGAGAGAGAGAGAGAGAGAGAGAAGAAGAAGAAGAGAAATGCAAGACAGAAAATATATAAAAAATGGATAGAGGAAGGAGACGAACATAGATTCCGGGACTAGGCATAGAATCTTCGGAGACGGGCTGCATTCCATGGGTTCGGCTCGAGTCGGTTATCCGATGCATCTCGCAGGCGGTACGCTCCACCAGTCAGGACTTGGTCAATTATGAAGGGACCTTCCCACTTGGGCTTGAGTTTGTCCTTTTTCTTGTCCGGTAGTCATAGAACTAATTCGCCAACGTTGTAATTTTTGACCCGTACTTCTCTGCTTTGGTATCTTCGAGCCTACTGTTGATAGAATGCGGAACGGGCTTTTGCCACATCACGCTCCTCCTCCAATGCGTCTAAGCTGTCCTGCCGATCAAGCTCGACCTCTCTTTCTTGGTACATGCGCACTCGAGGTGGGTCATGAATTATGTCGCAGGGCAAAACTACCTCTGCGCCGTACACCATAAAGAATGGTGTGTATCCGGTGGTGCGATTCGGCATGGTCCACATCCCCCAGAGTACGGAGTCAAGCTCCTCTACCCAGTGCGTGTTAGATTCCTTGAGGGACTGCACTAATCTGGGTTTAATGCCACTCATGATAAGACCATTTGCATGTTCGACCTGGCCGTAAGTTTGTGGGTGATAGACAGAAGCATAGTCGAGCTTGATGCCCATGTTTTTGCACCAGAGTTTTACCTCGTCGGCCGTGAAGTTCGTGCCGTTATTAGTGATGATGCTGTGAGGAACACCATAACGGTGTACGACCCCGGATATAAAGTCTACCACCGGTCCGGATTCGGCCTTCTTAACAGGCTTGGCTTCTATCCATTTGGTGAATTTATCCACCATGACCAGTAAGTTTTTTTGCTTGTGGGTTCCGCCTTTAAGGGGTCCAACCATGTCAAGCCCCCAGACCGTGAAGGGCCAAGTAATGGGGATAGTTCGGGGGGCGGTGGGTGGCATATGGCTTTGGTTTGCAAAGAGCTGGCAACCGGTGCTTCGTTGGACTAAATCCTGAGCGTCTGCCCGGGCCGTCGGCCAGTAAAAGCCTATTACGAAGGCCTTGCTTACAAGGGACCGAGCTGCAGCGTGATGACCGCCTAGTCCGGCATGAATTTCAGATAGGAAGTTCCGCCCCTCCTCTTTGGAGATGCACATTTGAAGGACTCCGGTAGTGCTTTTCTTATAGAGCTCTCCCTCATGGACTCTGTAGGCTTTGGATCGCCGCACTACGCAGCGTGCCTCATTTTGGTCTTGGGGAGTTCCTGCCTAGTGAGGTAGGCGAGGAATGGTTCTGTCCACGAGGCGATGGTGGCCATTATTATGTGGCTGAAGGTGTTATTTCATTGGCAGAGCCTCCGATTGTGTCAGAATGTTCGGTGTCGGGCAGTGCGGTTGGGTCCGGGGTGTTATTTGTTCGGCACCCCTTCCCATACTACGGATTGCTTGAACAACCTTTCCAAGAAGATGTTGGGGGGGAGCCATCAAAATGCATGATCCAATTTGAATATGTGCCGTACTCTTTAGGGAGTTCGGCCTCCGTCCATTATGCGACGAAGTCGGCCAAGACTTGCGACTTGATGGCTCGCCGTGGCTTATAAGTTATGTCGAACGGGAGGAGCTCAATGGCCCATTTTGCAATCCGGCCCGTTGCGTCACGGTTTTTTATAATATCGTTAAGTGGTACTTCCGAGGCTACTGTTATTGAACACTATTGAACATTCGGATGTAACTTTTCGAGTAGATGATTTTTCATATAAAAAACTTTTTCATCCGAGTTAGTATGCAAAAGTTATGCCCATTTTTACAAATTTCAGAGAGATTTTGCAAATAAAGTCAAAATTCACATTTGCAAATTTTCCCAACAATTAGACCACATATCACATGGGAAACTTATTTTCTTTTATTTTTTTGACATTTCCATCATTTTCTTTATTTTTTTAAACTGAAAAG
>NC_041384.1:39370250-39394227 GCF_002162155.2 Triticum dicoccoides | reverse complement strand
AAAAAAAGATCATCTTTAGTTCACCGACCGAATATTCCCTTAAGAACTCTAGCTTTCGGCTTCACCCAGTCTGAGGTACACGTCCGGCTGACGAGGCAGTAACAATCGCAGAGGTGCTCCCTTTACCACCTAGCCGAACAATCGTGACGTAGGGGTAAGCACAAGAGCCAGGCAACCCAGCTTGGCCAAAACTTAAGTCATATCGATGCATATAATGGTGAATAAAAGGTACATGCGGAAGTGTGATGCATGTGTTGGGCATGAAGCCCGTACGAATAAGCTTCTGTTTAAAGAAGCCCCCCAGATTTAATGAGCGCCGATGGCGCGTCACTTTATGAGCCTTTAAGGGCTATAAGAGAGAGAGAGAGAGAGAGAGAGAGAGAGAGAGAGAGAGAGAAGAAGAAGAAGAGAAATGCAAGACAGAAAATATATAAAAAATGGATAGAGGAAGGAGACGAACATAGATTCCGGGACTAGGCATAGAATCTTCGGAGACGGGCTAGATTCCATGGGTTCGGCTCGAGTCGGTTATTCGATGCATCTCGCAGGCGGTATGCTCCACCAGTCAAGACTTGGTCAATTATGAAGGGACCTTCCCAGTTGGGCTTGAGTTTGTCCTTTTTCTTGTACGGTAGTCATAGAACTAATTCGCCAACGCTGTAATTTTTGGCCCGTACTTCTCTGCTTTGGTATCTTCGAGCCTGCTGTTGATAGAATGCGGAACGGGCTTTTGCCACATCACGCTCCTCCTCCAATGCGTCTAAGCTGTCCTGCCGATCGAGCTCGGCTTCTCTTTCTTCGTACATGCGCACTCGAGGTGGGTCATGAATTATGTCGCAGGGCAAAACTACCTCTGCGCCGTACACTATAAAGAATGGTGTGTATATGGTGGTACGATTCGGCGTGGTCCGCAGCCCCCAGAGTACGGACTCGAGCTCCTCTACCCAGTGCGTGTTAGATTCCTTGAGGGACCGCACTAATCTGGGTTTAATGCCGCTCATGATAAGACCATTTGCATGTTCGACCTGGCCGTTAGTTTGTGGGTGATAGACGGAAGCATAGTCAAGCTTGATGCCCATATTTTTGCACCAGAGTTTTACCTCGTCGGCCGTGAAGTTCGTGCCGTTATTAGTGATGATGCTGTGGGGAACGCCATAATGGTGTACGACCCCAGATATAAAGTCTATCACCGGTCCGGATTCAGCCGTCTTAACAGGCTTGGCTTCTATCCATTTGGTGAATTTATCCACCATGACCAGTAAGTATTTTTGCTTGTGGGTTCCGCCTTTAAGGGGTCCAACCATGTCAAGCCCCCAGACTGCGAAGGGCGAAGTAATGGGGATAGTTCGGAGGGCGGTGGGTGGCATATGGCTTTGGTTTGGAAAGAGCTGGCAACCGGTGCATCGTTGGACTAAGTCCTGAGCGTCTGCCCGGGCCGTCAGCCAATAAAAGCCTATACGGAAGGCCTTGCTTACAAGGGACCGAGCTGCAGCGTGATGACTGCCCAGTCCGGCATGAATTTCAGCCAGGAAGTTCCGCCCCTCCTCTTTGGAGATGCACCTTTGAAGGACTCCGGTAGTGCTTTTCTTATAAAGCTCTCCCTCGTGGACTCTGTAGGCTTTGGATCGCCGCACTATGCAGCGTGCCTCATTTTGGTCCTCGGGGAGTTCCTGCCTAGTGAGGTAGGCGAGGAATGGTTCTGTCCACGGGGTGATGACGTCCATTATTACGTGGGATGAAGGTGTTATTTCATTGGCAGAGCCTCCGATTGTGTCAGAATGTTCGGTGTCGGGCAGTGCGGTTGGGTCCGGGGTGTTATTTGTTCGGCACCCCTTCCCATACTACGGATGGCTTGAACAACCTTTCCAAGAAGATGTTGGGGGGGAGCCATCAAAATGCATGATCCAATTTGAATATGTGTCGTACTCTTTAGGGAGTTCGGCCTCCGTCCATTATGCGACGAAGTCGGCCAAGACTTGCGACTTGATGGCTCGCCGTGGCTTATAAGTTATGTCAAACGGGAGGAGCTCAATGGCCCATTTTGCAATCCGGCCCGTTGCATCACGGTTGTTTATAATATCATTAAGTGGTACTTCCGAGGCTACTGTTATTGAACACTATTGAACATTCGGATGTAACTTTTCGAGTAGATGATTTTTCAAATAAAAAACTTTTTCATCCGAGTTAGTATGCAAAAGTTATGCCCATTTTTACAAATTTCAGAGAGATTTTGCAAATAAAGTCAAAATTCACATTTGCAAATTTTCCCAACAACTAGACCACATATCACATGGGAAACTTATTTTCTTCTATTTTTTGACGTTTCCTTAATTTTCTTTTATTTTTTCTAAAAGTAAAAAGGCGATCCATGGGGGGGGGGGTAGAGTTTGAAATGGGACCTTTAGTATCTGGCGGCGTATAGATAAAAATAAAAAAGATCATCTTTAGTTCACCGACCGAATATTCCCTTAAGAACGCTAGCTTTCGGCTTCACCCAGCCTGAGGTACACGTCCGGCTGACCCGGCAGTAACAATCGCAAAGGTGCTCCCTTTACCACCTAGCCGAACAATCGGGAACGTAGGGGTAAACGCAGGAGCCAGGCAACCCAGCTTGGCCAAAACTTAAGTTATATCGATGCATATAATGGTGAATAAAAGTTACATGCGGAAGTGTGATGCATGTGTTGGGCATGAAGCCCGTATGAATAAGCTTCTGTTTAAAGAAGCCCCTAGATTTAATGAGCGCGGATGGCGCGTCACTTTATGAGCCTTTAAGGGCTATAAGAGAGAGAGAGAGAGAGAGAGAGAGAGAGAGAGAGAGAAGAAGAGAAATGCAAGACAGAAAATATATAAAAAATGGATAGAGGAAGGAGACGAACATAGATTCTGGCACTAGGCATAGAATCTTCGGAGACAGATTGCGTTCCATGGGTTCGGCTCGAGTCGGTTATCCGATGCATCTCGCAGGCGGTACGCTTCACCAGTCAGGACTTGGTCAATTATGAAGGGACCTTCCCACTTGGGCTTGAGTTTGTCCTTTTTCTTGTCCGGTAGTCGCAGAACGAATTCGCCAATGTTGTAATTTTTGGCTCGTACTTCTCTGCTTTGGTATCTTCGAGCGTGCTGTTGATAGAATGCGGAACGGGCTTTTGCCACGTCACGCTCCTCCTCCAATGCGTCTAAGCTGTCCTGCTGATCGAGCTCGGCTTCTCTTTCTTCGTACATGCGCACTCGAGGTGAGTCATGAATTATGTCGCAGGGCAAAACTGCCTCTGCGCCGTACACCATAAAGAATGGTGTGTATCTGGTGGTGCGATTCGACATGGTCCGCAGCCCCCAGAGTACGGAGTCGAGCTCCTCTACCCAGTGCGTGTTAGATTCCTTGAGGGACCGCACTAATCTGGGTTTAATGCCGCTCATGATAAGACCATTTGCACGTTCGACCCGGCCATTAGTTTGTGGGTGATAGGCGGAAGCATAGTCGAGCTTGATGCCCATGTTTTTGCACCAGAGTTTTATCTCGTCGGCCCTGAAGTTCGTGCCGTTATTAGTGATGATGCTGTGGGGAACGCCGTAACGGTGTATGACCCCGGATATAAAGTCTATCACCGGTCCGGATTCGGCCGTCTTAACAGGCTTGGCTTCTATCCATTTGGTGAATTTATCCACCATGACCAGTAAGTATTTTTGCTTGTGGGTTCCGCCTTTAAGGGGCCCAACCATGTCAAGCCCCCAGACTGCAAAGGGCGAAGTAGTGGGGATAGTTCGGAGGGCGGTGGGTGGCATATGGCTTTGGTTTGCAAAGAGCTGGCAACCGGTGCATCGTTGGACTAAGTCCTGAGCGTCTGCCCGGGCCGTCAGCCAATAAAAGCCTATACGGAAGGCCTTGCTTACAAGGGACCGAGCTGCAGCGTGATGACCGCCAGTCTGGCATGAATTTCAGCCAGGAAGTTCCGCCCCTCCTCTTTGGAGATGCACCTTTGAAGGACTCCAGTAGTGCTTTTCTTATAAAGCTCTCCCTCGTGGACTCTGTAGGCTTTGGATCGCCGCACTATGCAGCGTGCCTCATTTTGGTCCTCGGGGAGTTCCTGCCTAGTGAGGTAGGCGAGGAATGGTTCTGTCCACGGGGTGATGACGTCCATTATTACATGGGATGAAGGTGTTATTTCATTGGCAGAGCCTCCGATTGTGTTAGAATGTTCGGTGTCGGAAAGTGCGGTTGGGTCCGGGGTGTTATTTGTTCGGCACCCCTTCCCATACTACGGATGGCTTGAACAGCCTTTCCAAGAAGATGTTGGGGGGGAGCTGTCGAAATTCATGATCCAATTTGAATATGTGCCGTACTCTTTAGGGAGTTCGGCCTCCGTCCATTCTGCGACGAAGTCGGCTAAGACTTGCGACTTGATGGCTCGCCGTGGCTTATAAGTTATGTCGAACGGGAGGAGCTCAATTACCCATTTTGCAATCCGGCCCGTTGCATCACGGTTGTTTATAATATCGTTAAGTGGTACTTCCGAGGCTACTGTTATTGAACACTATTGAACATTCCGATGTAACTTTTCGAGTAGATGATTTTTCATATAAAAAACTTTTTCATCCGAGTTAGTATGCAAAAGTTATGCCCATTTTTACAAATTTTAGAGAGATTTTGCAAATAAAGTCAAAATTCACATTTGCAAATTTTCCCAACAACTAGACCACATATCACATGGGAAACTTATTTTCTTTTATTTTTTTGACATTTCCATCCTTTTCTTTTATCTTTTTTAAAACTTAAAAGGCGATCAACATGGGGGGTATAGTTTGAAATGGGACCTTTAGTATCTGGCGGCGTATATATAAAAATAAAAAAGATCATCTTTAGTTCACCGACCGAATATTCCCTTAAGAACGCTAGCTTTCGGCTTCATCCAGTCTGAGGTACACGTCCGGCTGACCCGGCAGTAACAATCGCAGAGGTGCTCCCTTTACCACCTAGCCGAACAATCGGGAGCGTAGGGGTAAGCACAGGAGCCAGGCAACCCAGCTTGGCCAAAACTTAAGTCATATCGATGCATATACTGGTGAATAAAAGGTACATGCGGAAGTGTGATGCATGTGTTGGGCATGAAGCCCGTATGAATAAGCTTCTATTTAAAGAAGCCCCTAGATTTAATGAGCGCGGATGGCGCGTCACTTTATGAGCCTTTAAGGGCTATAAGAGAGAGAGAGAGAGAAGAAGAAGAGAAATGCAAGACAGAAAATATATAAAAAATGGATAGAGGAAGGAGACGAACATAGATTCCGGCACTAGGCATAGAATCTTCGGAGACAGATTGCGTTCCATGGGTTCGGCTCGAGTCGGTTATCCGATGCATCTCGCAGGCGGTACGCTTCACCAGTCAGGACTTGGTCAATTATGAAGGGACCTTCCCACTTGGGCTTGAGTTTGTCCTTTTTCTTGTCCGGTAGTCGTAGAACTAATTCGCCAATGTTGTAATTTTTGGCTCGTACTTCTCTGCTTTGGTATCTTCGAGCGTGCTGTTGATAGAAGCGGAACGGGCTTTTGCCACGTCACGCTCCTCCTCCAATGCGTCTAAGCTGTCCTGCTGATCGAGCTCGGCTTCTCTTTCTTCGTACATGCGCACTCGAGGTGAGTCATGAATTATGTCGCAGGGCAAAACTGCCTCTGCGCCGTACACCATAAAGAATGGTGTGTATCTGGTGGTGCGATTCGACATGGTCCGCAGCCCCCAGAGTACGGAGTCGAGCTCCTCTACCCAGTGCGTGTTAGATTCCTTGAGGGACCGCACTAATCTGGGTTTAATGCCGCTCATGATAAGACCATTTGCACGTTCGACCCGGCCATTAGTTTGTGGGTGATAGGCGGAAGCATAGTCGAGCTTGATGCCCATGTTTTTGCACCAGAGTTTTATCTCGTCGGCCGTGAAGTTCGTGCCGTTATTAGTGATGATGCTGTGGGGAACGCCGTAACGGTGTACGACCCCGGATATAAAGTCTATCACCGGTCCGGATTCGGCCGTCTTAACAGGCTTGGCTTCTATCCATTTGGTGAATTTATCCACCATGACCAGTAAGTATTTTTGCTTTTGGGTTCCGCCTTTAAGGGGCCCAACCATGTCAAGCCCCCAGACTGCAAAGGGCGAAGTAGTGGGGATAGTTCGGGGGGCGGTGGGTGGCATATGGCTTTGGTTTGCAAAGAGCTGGCAACCGGTGCATCGTTGGACTAAGTCCTGAGCGTCTGCCCGGGCCGTCAGCCAATAAAAGCCTATACGGAAGGCCTTGCTTACAAGGGACCGAGCTGCAGCGTGATGACCGCCAGTCTGGCATGAATTTCAGCCAGGAAGTTCCGCCCCTCCTCTTTGGAGATGCACCTTTGAAGGACTCCAGTAGTGCTTTTCTTATAAAGCTCTCCCTCGTGGACTCTGTAGGCTTTGGATCGCCGCACTATGCAGCGTGCCTCATTTTGGTCCTCGGGGAGTTCCTGCCTAGTGAGGTAGGCGAGGAATGGTTCTGTCCACGGGGTGATGACGTCCATTATTACATGGGATGAAGGTGTTATTTCATTGGCAGAGCCTCCGATTGTGTTAGAATGTTCGGTGTCAGAAAGTGCGGTTGGGTCCGGGGTGTTATTTGTTCGGCACCCCTTCCCATACTACGGATGGCTTGAACAGCCTTTCCAAGAAGATGTTGGGGGGGAGCTGTCGAAATTCATGATCCAATTTGAATATGTGCCGTACTCTTTAGGGAGTTCGGCCTCCGTCCATTCTGCGACGAAGTCGGCTAAGACTTGCGACTTGATGGCTCGCCGTGGCTTATAAGTTATGTCGAACGGGAGGAGCTCAATTACCCATTTTGCAATCCGGCCCGTTGCATCACGGTTGTTTATAATATCGTTAAGTGGTACTTCCGAGGCTACTGTTATTGAACACTATTGAACATTCCGATGTAACTTTTCGAGTAGATGATTTTTCATATAAAAAACTTTTTCATCCGAGTTAGTATGCAAAAGTTATGCCCATTTTTACAAATTTTAGAGAGATTTTGCAAATAAAGTCAAAATTCACATTTGCAAATTTTCCCAACAACTAGACCACATATCACATGGGAAACTTATTTTCTTTTATTTTTTTGACATTTCCATCCTTTTCTTTTATCTTTTTTAAAACTGAAAAGGCGATCAACATGGGGGGTAGAGTTTGAAATGGGACCTTTAGTATCTGGCGGCGTATAGATAAAAATAAAAAAGATCATCTTTAGTTCACCGACCGAATATTCCCTTAAGAACGCTAGCTTTCGGCTTCATCCAGTCTGAGGTACACGTCCGGCTGACCCGGCAGTAACAATCGCAGAGGTGCTCCCTTTACCACCTAGCCGAACAATCGGGAGCGTAGGGGTAAGCACAGGAGCCAGGCAACCCAGCTTGGCCAAAACTTAAGTCATATCGATGCATATACTGGTGAATAAAAGGTACATGCGGAAGTGTGATGCATGTGTTGGGCATGAAGCCCGTATGAATAAGCTTCTATTTAAAGAAGCCCCTAGATTTAATGAGCGCGGATGGCGCGTCACTTTATGAGCCTTTAAGGGCTATAAGAGAGAGAGAGAGAAGAAGAAGAGAAATGCAAGACAGAAAATATATAAAAAATGGATAGAGGAAGGAGACGAACATAGATTCCGGCACTAGGCATAGAATCTTCGGAGACAGATTGCGTTCCATGGGTTCGGCTCGAGTCGGTTATCCGATGCATCTCGCAGGCGGTACGCTTCACCAGTCAGGACTTGGTCAATTATGAAGGGACCTTCCCACTTGGGCTTGAGTTTGTCCTTTTTCTTGTCCGGTAGTCGTAGAACTAATTTGCCAACGTTGTAATTATTGGCCCGTACTTCTCTGCTTTGGTATCTTCGAGCCTGCTGTTGATAGAATGCGGAACGGGCTTTTGCCACGTCACGCTCCTCCTCCAATGCGTCTAAGTTGTCCTGCCGATCGAGCTCGGCTTCTCTTTCTTCGTACATGCGCACTCGAGGTGAGTCATGAATTATGTCGCAGGGCAAAACTGCCTCTGTGCCGTACACCATAAAGAATGGTGTGTATCCAGTGGTGCGATTCGGCGTGGTCCGCAGCCCCCAGAGTACGGAGTCGAGCTCCTCTACCCAATGCCTGTTAGATTCCTTGAGGGACCGCACTAATCTAGGTTTAATGCCGCTCATGATAAGACCATTTGCACGTTCGAGCTGCCCGTTAGTTTGTGGGTGATACACGGAAGCATAGTCGAGCTTGATGCCCATGTTTTTGCACCAGAGCTTTACCTCATCGGCTGTGAACTTCGTGCCGTTATTAGTGATGATGCTGTGGGGAACGCCGCAACGGTGTACGACCCAGGATATAAAGTCTATCACCGGTCCGGATTCGGCCATCTTAACAGGCTTGGCTTCTATCCATTTGGTGAATTTATCCACCATGACCAGTAAGTATTTTTGCTTGTGGGTTCCGCCTTTAAGGGGTCCAACTATGTCAAGCCCCCAGACCGTGAAGGGCCAAGTAATGGGGATAGTTCGGAGGGCGGTGGGTGGCATATGGCTTTGGTTTGCAAAGAGATGGCAACCGGTGCATCGTTGGACTAAGTCCTGAGCGTCTGCCCGGGCCGTCGGCCAATAAAAGCCTGTACGGAAGGCCTTGCTTACAAGGGACCGAGCTGCAGCGTGATGACCGCCCAGTCCGGCATGAATTTCAGCCAGGAAGTTCCGCCCCTCCTCTTTGGAGATGCACCTTTGAAGGACTCCGGTAGTGCTTTTCTTATAAAGCTCTCCCTCGTGGACTCTGTAGGCTTTGGATCGCCGCACTATGCAGCGTGCCTCATTTTGGTCCTTGGGGAGTTCCTGCCTAGTGAGGTAGGCGAGGAATGGTTCTGTCCACGGGGCGATGACGGCCATTATTACGTGGGCTGAAGGTGTTATTTCGTTGGCAGAGCCTCCGATTGTGTCAGAATGTTCGGTGTCGGGCAGTGCGGTTGGGTCCGGGGTGTTATTTGTTCGGCAGCCCTTCCTATACTACGTTGGCTTGAACAACCTTTCCAAGAAGATGTTGGGGGGAGCCATCGAAATGCATGATCCAATTTGAATATGTGTCGTACTCTTTAGGGAGTTCGGCCTCCGTCTATTCTGCGACGAAGTCGGCCAAGACTTGCAACTTGATGGCTCGCCGTGGCTTATAAGTTATGTCGAACGGGAGGAGCTCAATGGCCCATTTTGCAATTAGGCCCGTTGCATCACGGTTGTTTATAATATCGTTAAGTGGTACTTCTGAGGCTACTGTTATTGAACACTATTGAACATTCGGATGTAACTTTTCGAGTAGATGATTTTTCATATAAAAAACTTTTTCATCCGAGTTAGTATGCAAAAGTTATGCCCATTTTTTACAAATTTTAGAGAGATTTTGCAAATAAAGTCAAAATTCACATTTGCAAAATTTCCCAACAACTAGACCACATATCACATGCGACACTTATTTTCTTCTATTTTTTGACATTTCCTTAATTTTCTTTTATTTTTTTTAAACTCAAAAGGCGATCCACCGGGGGGTAGAGTTTGAAATGGGACCTTTAGTATCTGGCGACGTATATATAAAAATAAAAAAGATCATCTTTAGTTCACCGACCGAATATTCCCTTAAGAACGCTAGCTTTCGGCTTCACCAAGACTGAGGTACACGTCCGGCTGACCCGACAGTAACAATCGCAGAGGTGCTCCCTTTACCACCTAGCTGATCAATCGGGAACGTAGGGGTAAGCACAGGAGCCAGGCAACCCAGCTTGGCCAAAACTTAAGTCATATCGATGCATATAATGGTGAATAAAAGGTACATGCGGAAGTGTGACGCATGTGTTGGGCATGAAGCCCGTATGAATAAGCTTCTGTTTAAAGAAGCCCCCAGATTTAATGAGCGCGGATGGCGCGTCACTTTATGAGCCTTTAAGGGCTATAAGAGAGAGAGAAGAAGAAGAGAAATGCAAGACAGAAAATATATAAAAAATGGATAGAGGAAGGAGACGAACATAGATTCCGGCACTAGGCAAAGAATCTTCGGAGACGGGCTGCGTTCCATGGGTTCGGCTCGAGTCAGTTATCTGATGCATCTCGCAGGCGGTAAGCTCCACCAGTCAGGACTTGGTCAATTATGAAGGGACCTTCCCACTTGGGCTTGAGTTTGTCCTTTTTCTTGTTCGGTAGTCGTAGAACTAATTCGCAAACGTTGTAATTTTTGGCCCGTACTTCTCTGCTTTGGTATCTTCGAGCCTGCTGTTGATAGAATGCGGAACGGGCTTTTGCCACGTCACGCTCCTCCTCCAATGCGTCTAAGCTGTCCTGCCGATCGAGCTTGGCTTCTCTTTCTTCGTACATGCGCACTCGAGGTGAGTCATGAATTATGTCGCAGGGCAAAACTGCCTCTCCGCCGTACACCATAAAGAATGATGTGTATCCGGTGGTGCGATTCGGCGTGGTCCGCAGCCCCCAGAGTACAGAGTCGAGCTCCTCTACCCAGTGCATGTTAGATTCCTTGTGGGACTGCACTAATCTGGGTTTAATGCCGCTCATGATAAGACCATTTGCACGTTCGAGCTGGCCCTTAGTTTGTGGGTGATAGACGGAAGCATAGTCGAGCTTGATGCCCATGTTTTTGCACCAGAGTTTTACCTCGTCGGCCGTGAAGTTCGTGCCGTTATTAGTGATGATGCTGTGGGGAACGCCATAACGGTGTACGACCCCGGATATAAAGTCTATCACCGGTCCGGATTGGGCCGTCTTAACAGGCTTGGCTTCTATCTATTTGGTGAATTTATCCACCATGACCAGTAAGTATTTTTGCTTGTGGGTTCCGCCTTTAAGGGGTCCAACCATGTCAAGCCCCCAAACCGCGAAGGGCCAAGTAATGGGGATAGTTCGGAGGGCGGTGGGTGGCATATGGCTTTGGTTTGCAAAGAGATGGCAACCGGTGCATTGTTGGACTAAGTCCTGAGCGTCTGCCCGGGCCGTCGGCCAATAAAAGCCTGTACGGAAGGCCTTGCTTACAAGGGACCGAGCTGCAACATGATGACCGCCCAGTCCGACATGAATTTCAGCCAGGAAGTTCCGCCCCTCCTCTTTGGAGATGCACCTTTGAAGGACTCCGGTAGTGCTTTTCTTATAAAGCTCTCCCTCGTGGACTCTGTAGGCTTTGGATCGCCACACTATGCAGCGTGCCTCATTTTGGTCCTTGGGGAGTTCCTGCCTAGTGAGGTAGGCGAGGAATGGTTCTGTCCACGGGGCGATGACGGCCATTATTACGTGGGCTGAAGGTGTTATTTCATTGGCAGAGCCTCCGATTGTGTCAGAATGTTCGGTGTCGGGCAGTGCGGTTGGGTCCGGGGTGTTATTTGTTCGGCACCCCTTCCCATACTTCGGATGGCTTGAACAACCTTTCCAAGAAGATGTTGGGGGGGAGCCATCGAAATGCATGATCCAATTTGAATATGTGTCGTGCTCTTTAGGGAGTTCGGCCTCCGTCCATTCTGCGACGAAGTCGGCCAAGACTTGCAACTTGATGGCTCGTCGTGGCTTATAAGTTATGTCGAACGGGAGGAGCTCAATGGCCCATTTTGCAATCCGGCCCATTGCGTCACAGTTGTTTATAATATCGTTAAGTGGTACTTCTGAGGCTACTGTTATTGAACACTATTGAACATTCGGATGTAACTTTTCGAGTAGATGATTTTTCATATAAAAAACTTTTTCATCCGAGTTAGTATGCAAAAGTTATGCCCATTTTTAGAAATTTCAGAGAGATTTTGCAAATAAAGTCAAAATTCACATTTGCAGATTTTCCCAACAACTAGACCACATATCACATGGGAAACTTATTTTCTTTTATTTTGTTGACATTTCCATCATTTTCTTTTATTTTCTAACAAACTGAAAAGGCGATCCATGGGGGGGGGGGGTAGAGTTTGAAATGGGACCATTAGTATCTGGGGGCGTATAGATAAAAATAAAAAAGATCATATTTAGTTCATGGACCGAATATTCCCATAAGAACGCTAGCTTTCGGCTTCACCCAGTCTGAGGTACACGTCCAGCTGACCCGGCAGTAACAACCGCAGAGGTGCTCCCTTTACCACCTAGCCGAACAATCGGGAACGTAGGGGTAAGCACAGGAGCCAGGCAACCCAGCTTGGCCAAAACTTAAGTCATATCGATGCATATAATGGTGAATAAAAGGTACATGCGGAAGTGTGACGCATGTGTTGGGCATGAAGCCCGTATGAATAAGCTTCTGTTTAAAGAAGCCCCCAGATTTAATGAGCGCGGATGGCGCGTCACTTTATGAGCCTTTAAGGGCTATAAGAGAGAGAGAGAGAGAGAGAGAGAGAGAGAGAGAAGAAGAAGAAGAGAAATGCAAAACAGAAAATATATAAAAAATGGATAGATGAAGGAGACGAACATAGAGTCCGGCACTAGGCATAGAATCTTCGAAGACGGGCTGCGTTCCATGGGTTCGGCTCGAGTCGGTTATCCGATGCATCTCGTAGGCGGTACGCTCCACCGGTCAGGACATGGTCGATTATGAAGGGACCTTCCCACTTGGGCTTGAGTTTGTCCTTTTTCTTGTCGGGTAGTCGTAGAACTAATTCGCCAACATTGTAATTTTTGGCCCGTACTTCTCTGCTTTGGTATCTTCGAGCCTGCTGTTGATAGAATGCGGAACGGGCTTTTGCCTTGTCACGCTCCTCCTCCAATGCATCTAAGCTGTCCTGCCGATCGAGCTCGGCTTCTCTTTCTTCGTACATGCGCACTCAAGGTGAGTCATGAATTATGTCGCAGGGCAAAACTACCTCTGCGCCGTACACCATAAAGAATGGTGTGTATCCGGTGGTGCGATTCGGCGTGGTCCACATCCCCCAGAGTACGGAGTCGAGCTCCTCTACCCAGTGCGTGTTAGATTCCTTGAGGGACCGCACTAATCTGGGTTTAATGCCGCTCATGATAAGACCATTTGCACATTCGACCTGGCCGTTAGTTTGTGGGTGATAGACGGAAGCATAGTCAAGCTTGATGCCCATGTTTTTGCACCAGAGTTTTACCTCGTCGGCCGTGAAGTTCGTGTTGTTATTAGTGATGATGCTGTGGGGAACGCCGTAATGGTGTACGACCCCGGATATAAAGTCTATCACCGGTCCAGATTGGGCCGTCTTAATAGGCCTTGCTTCTATCCATTTGGAGAATTTATCCACCATGACCAGTAAGTATTTTTGCCTGTGGGTTCCTCCTTTAAGGGGTCCAACCATGTCAAGCCCCGAGACCGCGAAGGGCCAAGTAATGGGGATAGTTCGGAGGGCGGTGGGTGGCATATGGCTTTGGTTTGTAAAGAGCTGGCAACCGGTGCATCGTTGGACTAAGTCCTAAGCGTCTGCCCGGGCCGTCGGCCAATAAAATCCTGTACGGAAGGCCTTGCTTACAAGGGACCAAGCTGCAGCGTGATGACCACCCAGTCCGGCATGAATTTCAGCCAGGAAGTTCCGCCCCTCCTCTTTGGAGATGCACCTTTGAAGGACTCCGGTAGTGCTTTTCTTATAAAGCTCTCCCTCGTGGACTCTGTAGGCTTTGGATCGCCGCACTATGCAGCGTGCCTCATTTTGGTCCTCGGGGAGTTCCTGCCTAGTGAGGTAGGCGAGGAATGGTTCTATCCACGGGGCGATGACGGCCATTATTACGTGGGCTGAAGGTGTTATTTCATTGGCAGAGCCTCCGATTGTGTCAGAATGTTCGGTGTCCGGCAGTGCGGTTGAGTCCGGGGTGTTATTTGTTCGGCACCCCTTCCCATACTACGGATGGCTTGAACATCCTTTCCAAGAAGTTGTTGGGGGGGAGCCGTCGAAATGCATGATCCAATTTGAATATGTGCCGTACTCTTTAGGGAGTTCGGCCTCCGTCCGTTCTGCGACGAAGTCGGCCAAGACTTGCGACTGGATGGCTCGCCGTGGCTTATAAGTTATGTCGAACGGGAGGAGCTCAATGGCCCATTTTGCAATCCGGCCCGTTGCGTCATGGTTGTTTATAATATCGTTAAGTGGTACTTCTGAGGCTACTGTTATTGAACACTATTGAACATTCGGATGTAACTTTTCGAGTAGATGATTTTTCATATAAAAAACTTTTTCATCCGAGTTAGTATGCAAAAGTTATGCCCATTTTTACAAATTTCAGAGAGATTTTGCAAATAAAGTAAAAATTCACATTTGCAAATTTTCCCAACAACTAGACCACATATCACATGGGAAACTTATTTTCTTTTATTTTTTGACATTTCCATCATTTTCTTTTATTTTTTAAAAAACTGAAAGGCGATCCATGGGGGGGGGGGGTAGAGTTTGAAATGGGACCTTTAGTATCTGGGGGCGTATAGATAAAAATAAAAAAGATCATATTTAGTTCACGGACTGAATACTCCCATAAGAACGCTAGCTTTCGGCTTCACCCAGTCTGAGGTACACGTCCGGCTGACCGGGCAGTAACAACCGCAGAGGTGCTCCCTTTACCACCTAGCCAAACAATCGGGAATGTAGGGGTAAGCACAGGAGCCAGGCAACCCAGCTTGGCCAAAACTTAAGTCATATCGATGCATATAATGGTGAATAAAAGGTACATGCGGAAGTGTGACGCATGTGTTGGGCATTAAGCCCGTATGAATAAGCTTCTGTTTAAAGAAGCCCCCAGATTTAATGAGCGCGGATGGCGCGTCACTTTATGAGCCTTTAAGGGCTATAAGAGAGAGAGAGAGAAGACGAAGAAGAGAAATGCAAAACAGAAAATATATAAAAAAATGGATAGATGAAGGAAACGAACATAGAGTCCGGCACTAGGCATAGAATCTTCGAAGACGGGCTGCGTTCCATGGGTTCGGCTCGAGTCAGTTATCCGATGCATCTCGCAGGCGCTACGCTCCACCGGTCAGGACATGGTCGATTATGAAGGGACCTTCCCACTTGGGCTTGAGTTTGTCCTTTTTCTTGTCGGGTAGTCGTAGAACTAATTCGCCAACATTGTAATTTTTGGCCCGTACTTCTCTGCTTTGGTATCTTCGACCCTGATGTTGATAGAATGCGGAACGGGCTTTTGCCATGTCACGCTCCTCCTCCAATGCATCTAAGCTGTCCTGCCGATCGAGCTCGGCTTCTCTTTCTTCGTACATGCGCACTCAAGGTGAGTCATGAATTATGTCGCAGGGCAAAACTGCCTCTGCACCGTACACCATAAAGAATGGTGTGTATCCGGTGGTGCAATTCGGCGTGGTCCACAGCCCCCAGAGTACGGAGTCGAGCTCCTCTACCCAGTGCGTGTTAGATTCCTTGAGGGACCGCACTAATCTGGGTTTAATGCCGCTCATGGTAAGACCATTTGCACATTCGACCTGGCCGTTAGTTTGTAGGTGATAGACGGAAGCATAGTCAAGCTTGATGCCCATGTTTTTGCACCAGAGTTTTACCTCGTCGGCCGTGAAGTTCGTGTTGTTATTAGTGATGATGTTGTGGGGAACGCCGTAACGGTGTACGACCCCGGATATAAAGTCTATCACCGGTCCAGATTGGGCCGTCTTAATAGGCTTGAATTCTATCCATTTGGTGAATTTATCCACCATGACTAGTAAGTATTTTTGCTTGTGGGTTCCTCCTTTAAGGGGTCCAACCATGTCAAGCCCCGAGACCGCGAAGGGCCAAGTAATGGGGATAGTTCGGAGGGCGGTGGGTGGCATACGGCTTTGGTTTGCAAAGAGCTGGCAACCGGTGCATCGTTGGACTAAGTCCTGAGCGTCTGCCCGGGCCGTCGGCCAATAAAAGCCTGTACGGAAGGCCTTGCTTACAAGGGAGCGAGCTGCAGCGTGATGACCGCCCAGTCCGACATGAATTTCAGCCACGAAGTTCCGCCCCTCCTCTTTGGAGATGCACCTTTGAAGGACTCCGGTAGTGCTTTTCTTATAAAGCTCTCCCTCGTGGACTCTGTAGGCTTTGGATCGCCGCACTATGCAGCGTGCCTCATTTTGGTCCTCGGGGAGTTCCTGCCTAGTGAGGTAGGCGAGGAATGTTTCTGTCCACGGGGCGATGACGGCCATTATTACGTGGGATGAAGGTGTTATTTCATTGGCAGAGCCTCCGATTGTGTCAGAATGTTCGGTGTCGGGCAGTGCGGTTGGGTCCGGGGTGTTATTTGTTTCGGCACCCCTTCCGATACTACGGATGGCTTGAACAGGCTTTCCAAGAAGATGTTCGGGGGGGGGGGGAGCCGTCGAAATGCATGATCCAATTTGAATATGTGTCGTACTCTTTAGGGAGTTCGGCCTCCGTCCATTCTGCGAGAAGTCGGCCAAGACTTGCAACTTGATGGCTCGCCGTGGCTTATAAGTTATGTCGAACGCGAGGAGCTCAATGGCCCATTTTGCAATCCGGCCCGTTGCGTCACGGTTGTTTATAATATCCTTAAGTGGTACTTCCGAGGCTACTGTTATTGAATACTATTAAACATTTCGATGTAACTTTTCGAGTAGATGATTTCTCATATAAAAAACTTTTTCATCCGAGTTAGTATGCAAAAGTTATGCCCATTTTTACAAATTTCAGAGAGATTTTGCAAATAAAGTCAAAATTCACATTTGCAAATTTTCCCAACAACTAGACCACATATCACATGGGAAACGTATTTTCTTTTATTTTTTTGACATTTCCATCATTTTCTTTTATTTTTTAAAAAACTGGAAAGGCGATCCACAGGGGGGGGGGGGTAGAGTTTGAATTGGTACCTTTAGTATCTGGGGGCGTATAGATAAAAATAAAAAAGATCATCTTTAGTTAACGGACCGAATATTCCCTTAAGAACGCTAGCTTTCGCCTTCACCCAGTCTGAGGTACACGTCCGGCTGACCCGGCAGTAACAATCGCAGAGGTGCTCCCTTTACCACCTAGCCGAACAATCGGGAACGTAGGGGTAAGCATAGGAGCCAGGCAACCCAGCTTGTCCAAAACTTAAGTCATATCGATGCATATAATGGTGAATAAAAGGTACATGCGGAAGTGTGACGCATGTGTTGGGCATGAAGCCCATATGAATAAGCTTCTGTTTAAAGAAGCCCCCAGATTTAATGAGCGCGGATGCCGCGTCACTTTATGAGCCTTTAAGGGCTATAAGAGAGAGAGAGAGAAGAAGAAGAGAAATGCAAGATAGAAAATATATAAAAAATGGATAGAGGAAGGAGACGAACATAGAGTCCGGCACTAGGCATAGAATCTTCGGAGACGGGCTGCGTTCCATGGGTTCGGCTCGAGTCAGTTATCCGATGCATCTCGCAGGCGGTACGCTCCACCAGTCAGGACTTGGTCAATTATGAAGGGACCTTCCCACTTGGGCTTGAGTTTGTCCTTTTTCTTGTCCGGTAGTCGTAGAACTAATTCGCCAACGTTGTAATTTTTGGCCCGTACTTCTCTGCTTTGGTATCTTCGAGCCTGCTGTTGATAGAATGCGGAACGGGCTTTTGCCACGTCACACTCCTCCTCCAATGCGTCTAAGCTGTCCAGCCGATCGAGCTCGGCTTCTCTTTCTTCGTACATGCGCACTCGAGGTGTGTCATGAATTATGTCGCAGGGCAAAACTGCCACTGCGCCGTACATCATAAAGAATGGTGTGTATCCGGTGGTGCGATTCGGCGTGGTCCGCAGCTCCCAGAGTACAGAGTCGAGCTCCTCTACCCAGTGCGTGTTAGATTCCTTGAGGGACCGCACTAATCTGGGTTTAATGCCGCTCATGATAAGACCATTTGCACGTTCGACCTGGCCGTTAGTTTGTGGGTGGTACACAGAAGCATAGTCGAGCTTGATGCCCATGTTTTTGCACCAGAGTTTTACCTCGTCGGCCGTGAAGTTCGTGCCGTTATTAGTGATGATGCTGTGGGGAACACCGTAACGGTATACGACCCCGAATATAAAGTCTATCACCGGTCCGGATTCGGCCGTCTTAACAGGCTTGGCTTCTATCCATTTGGTGAATTTATCCACCATGACCAGTAAGTATTTTTGCTTGTGGGTTCCGCCTTTAAGGGGTCCAACCATGTCAAGCCCCCAGACCGCGAAGGGCCAAGTAATGGGGATAGTTCAGAGGGCGGTGGGTGGCATATGGCTTTGGTTTGCAAAGAGCTGGCAACCGGTGCATCGTTGGACTAAGTCCTGAGCGTCTGCCCGGGCCGTCGGCCAATAAAAGCCTGTACGGAAGGCCTTGCTTACAAGGGACCGAGCTGCAGTGTGATGACCGCCCAGTCCGGCATGAATTTCAGCCAGGAAGTTCCGCCCCTCCTCTTTGGAGATGCACCTTTGAAAGACTCCGGTAGTGCTTTTCTTATAAAGCTCTCCATCATGGACTCTATAGCCTTTGGATCGCCGCACTATGCAGCGTGCCTCATTTTGGTCCTCGGGGAGTTCCTGCCTAGTGAGGTAGGCAAGGCATGGTTCTGTCCATGGAGCGATGACGGCCATTATTACGTGGGCTGAAGGTGTTATTTCATTGGCAGAGCCTCCGATTGTGTCAGAATGTTTGGTGTCGGGCAGTGCGGTTGGGTCCGGGGTGTTATTTCTTCGGCACTCCTTCCCATACTACGGATGGCTTTAACAACCTTTCCAAGAAGATTTTGGGGGGGGGGGAGCCGTCGAAATGCATGATCCAATTTGAATATGTGCCGTACTCTTTAGGGAGTTCGGCCTCCGTCCATTCTGCGACGAAGTTGGCCAAGACTTGCGACTTGATGGCTCGCCGTGGCTTATAAGTTATGTCGAACGGGAGGAGCTCAATGGCCCATTTTGCAATTCGGCCCGTTGCGTCACGGTTGTTTATAATATCATTAAGTGGTACTTCCAAGGCTACTGTTATTGAACACTATTGAACATTCTGATGTAACTTTTCGAGTAGATGATTTTTCATATAAAAAACATTTTCATCCGAGTTAGTATGCAAAAGTTATGCCCATTTTTACAAATTTCAGAGACATTTTGCAAATAAAGGCAAAATTCACATTTGCAAATTTTCCCAACAACTAGACCACATATCACATGGGAAACCTATTTTCTTTTATTTTTTTGACATTTCCATCCTTTTCTTTTATCTTTTTTAAAACTAAAAAGGCGATCAACATGGGGGGTAGAGTTTGAAATGGGACCTTTAGTATCTGGGGGCGTATAGATAAAAATAAAAAAGATCATCTTTAGTTCACCGACCGAATATTCCCTTAAGAACGCTAGCTTTCGGCTTCACCCAGTCTGAGGTACACGTCCGGCTGACCCGGCAGTAACAATCGCAGAGGTGCTCCCTTTACCACCTAGCCGAACAATCAGGAACGTAGGGGTAAGCACAGGAGCCAGGCAACCCAGCTTGGCCAAAACTTAAGTCATATCGATGCATATAATGGTGAATAAAAGGTACATGCGGAAGTGTGACGCATGTGTTGGGCATGAAGCCCGTATGAATAAGCTTCTGTTTAAAGAAGCCCCCGGATTTAATGAGCACGGATGGCGCGTCACTTTATGAGCCTTTAAGGGGTATAAGAGAGAGAGAGAAGAAGAAGAAGAGAAATGCAAGACAAAAAATATATAAAAATGGATAGAGGAAGGAGACGAAATAGAGTCCAGCACTAGGCATAGAATCTTCGAAGACGGGCTGCGTTCCATGGGTTCGGCTCGAGTCGGTTATCCGATGCATCACGCAGGCGGTACGCTCCACCAGTCAGTACTTGGTCAATTATGAAGGGACCTTCCCACTTGGGCTTGAGTTTGTCCTTTTTCTTGTCCGGTTGTCGTAGAACTAATTCGCCAATGTTGTAATTTTTGGCCCGTACTTCTCTGCTTTGGTATCTTCGAGCCTGCTGTTGATAGAATGCGGAACGGGCTTTTGCCACGTCACGCTCCTCCTCCAATGTGTCTAAGCTGTCCTGCCGATCGAGCTCGGCTTCTCTTTCTTCGTACATGCGCACTCGAGGTGAGTCATGAATTATGTCGCAGGGCAAAACTGCCTCTGCGCTGTACACCATAAAGAATGTTGTGTATCCGGTGGTGCGATTCGGCATGGTCCGCAGCCCCCAGAGTACGGAGTCGAGCTCCTCTACCCAGTGCGTGTTAGATTCCTTGAGGGACCGCACTAATCTGGGTTTAATGCCGCTCATGATAAGACCATTTGCATGTTCGACCTGGCCGTTAGTTTGTGGGTGATAGACGGAAGCATAGTCGATCTTGATGCCCATGTTTTTGCACCACAGTTTTACCTCGTCGGCCGTGAAGTTCGTGCCATTATTAGTGATGATGCTGTGGGGAACGCCGTAACGGTATACGACCCCGGATATAAAGTCTGTCACCGGTCCGGATTCGGACGTCTTAACAGGCTTGGCTTCTATCCATTTGGTGAATTTATCCACCATGACCAGTAAGTATTTTTGCTTGTGGGTTCCGCCTTTAAGGGGTCCAACCATGTCAAGCCCCCAGACCGCGAAGGGCCAAGTAATGGGGATAGTTCAGAGGGCGGTGGGTGGCATATGGCTTTGGTTTGCAAAGAGCTGGCAACCGGTGCATCGTTGGACTAAGTCCTGAGCGTCTGCCCGGGCCGTCGGCCAATAAAAGCCTGTACGGAAGGCCTTGCTTACAAGGGACCGAGCTGCAGTGTGATGACCGCCCAGTCCGGCATGAATTTCAGCCAGGAAGTTCCGCCCCTCCTCTTTGGAGATGCACCTTTGAAGGACTCCGGTAGTGCTTTTCTTATAAAGCTCTCCATCATGGACTCTATAGGCTTTGGATCGCCGCACTATGCAGCGTGCCTCATTTTGGTCCTCGGGGAGTTCCTGCCTAGTGAGGTAGGCAAGGAATGGTTCTGTCCATGGAGCGATGACGGCCATTATTATGTGGGCTGAAGGTGTTATTTCATTGGCAGAGCCTCCGATTGTGTCAGAATGTTTGGTGTCGGGCAGTGCGGTTGGGTCCGGGGTGTTATTTGTTCGGCACCCCTTCCCATACTACGGATGGCTTGAACAACCTTTCCAAGAAGATGTTGGGGGGGGAGCCGTCGAAATGCATGATCCAATTTGAATATGTGCCGTACTCTTTAGGGAGTTCGGCCTCCGTCCATTCTGCGACGAAGTCGGCCAAGACTTGCGACTTGATGGCTCGCCGTGGCTTATAAGTTATGTCGAACGGGAGGAGCTCAATGGCCCATTTTGCAATCCGGCCCATTGCGTCACGGTTGTTTATAATATCGTTAAGTGGTACTTCCGAGGCTACTGTTATTGAACACTATTGAACAATCTGATGTAACTTTTCGAGTAGATGATTTTTCATATAAAAAACATTTTCATCCGAGTTAGTATGCAAAAGTTATGCCCATTTTTACAAATTTCAGAGAGATTTTGCAAATAAAGTCAAAATTCACATTTGCAAATTTTCCCAACAACTAGACCACATATCACATGGGAAACTTATTTTCTTTTATTTTTTTGACATTTCCATCCTTTTCTTTTATCTTTTTTAAAACTGAAAAGGCGATCAACATGGGGGGTAGAGTTTGAAATGGGACCTTTAGTATCTGGGGGCGTATAGAAAAAAATAAAAAGATCATCTTTAGTTCACCGACCGAATATTCCCTTTAGAACGCTAGCTTTCGGGTTCACCCAGTCTGAGGTACACGTCCGGCTGACCCGGCAGTAACAATCGCAGAGGTGCTCCCTTTACCACCTAGCCAAACAATCGGGAATGTAGGGGTAAGCACAGGAGCCAGGCAACCCAGCTTAACGAAAACTTAAGTCATATCGATGCATATAATGGTGAATAAAAGGTACTTGCGGAAGTGTGACGCATGTGTTGGGCATGAAGCCCGTATGAATAAGCTTCTGTTTAAAGAAGCCCCCAGAATTAATGAGCGCGGATGGTGTGTCACTTTATGAGCCTTTAAGAGCTATAAGAGAGAGAGAGAGAAAAAGAAGAGAAATGCAAGACAGAAAATATATAAAAAATGGATAGAGGAAGGAGACGAACATAGAGTCCGGCACTAGGCATAGAATCTTCGGAGACGGGCTGCGTTCCATGGGTTCGGTCGAGTCGGTTATCCGATGCATCTCGCAGGCGGTACGCTCCACCAGTCAGGACTTGGTCAATTATGGAGGGACTTTCCCACTTGGGCTTGAGTTTGTCCTTTTTCTTGTCCGGTAGTCGTAGAACTAATTCGCCAACGTTGTAATTTTTGGCCCGTACTTCTCTGCTTTGGTATCTTTGAGCCTGCTGTTGATAGAATGCGGAACGGGCTTTTGCCACGTCACGCTCCTCCTCCAATGTGTCTAAGCTGTCTTGATGATCGAGCTCGGCTTCTCTTTCTTCCTACATGCGCACTCGAGGTGAGTCATGAATTATGTTGCAGGGCAAAACTGCCTTTGTGCCGTACACCATAAAGAATGGTGTGTATCCGGTGGTGCGATTCGGCGTGGTCCACAACCCCCAGAGTACGGAGTCGAGCTCCTCTACCCAGTGCGTGTTAGATTCCTTGAGGGACCGCACTAATCTAGGTTTAATGCTGCTCATGATAAGACCATTTGCACGTTCGACCTGGCCGTTAGTTTGTGGGTGATACACGGAAGCATAGTCGAGCTTGATGCCCATGTTTTTGCACCAGAGTTTTACCTCGTCGGCCGTGAAGTTCGTGCCGTTATTAGTGATGATGCTGTGGGGAACGCCGTAACGGTGTACGACCCCGGATATAAAGTCTATCACCGGTCCGGATTCGGCCGTCTTAACAGGCTTGGCTTCTATCCATTTGGTGAATTTATCCACCATGACCAGTAAGTATTTTTGCTTGTGGATTCCGCCTTTAAGGGGTCCAACCATGTCAAGCCCCCAGACCTCGAAGGGCCAAGTAATGGGGAAAGTTCGGAGGGCGGTGGGTGGCATATGGCTTTGGTTTGCAAAGAGCTGGCAACCGGTGCATCGTTGGACTAAGTCCTGAGCATCTGCCCGGGCCGTCGGCAAATAAAAGCCTGTACGGAAGGCCTTGCTTACAAGGGACCGAGCTGCAGCGTGATGACCACCCAGTCCGGCATGACTTTCAGCCAGGAAGTTCCGCCCCTCCTCTTTCGAGATGCACCTTTGAAGGACTCCAGTAGTGCTTTTCTTATAAAGCTCTCCCTCGTGGACTCTGTAGGCTTTGGATCGCCGCACTATGCAGCGTGCCTCATTTTGGTCCTCGGTGAGTTCCTGCCTAGTGAGGTAGGCGAGGAATGGTTCTGTCCACGGGGCGATGACGGCCATTATTACGTGGGCTGAAGGTGTTATTTCATTAGCAGAGCCTCCGATTGTGTCAGAATGTTCGGTGTCGGGCAGTGCGGTTGGGTCCGTGGTGTTATTTGTTCGGCACCCCTTCCCATACTACGGATGGCTTGAATAGCCTTTCCAAGAAGATGTTGGGGGGAGCCGTCGAAATGCATGATCCAATTTGAATATGTGCCGTACTCTTTAGGGAGTTCGGCCTCCGTCCATTCTGCGACGAAGTCGGCCAAGACTTGCGACTTGATGGCTCTCCGTGGCTTATAAGTTATGTCGAACGGGAGGAGCTCAATGGCCCATTTTGCAATCCGGCCCGTTGCGTCACGTTGTTTGTAATATCGTTTAGTGGTACTTCCGAGGCTACTATTATTGAACACTATTGAACATTCAGATGTAACTTTTCGAGTAGATGATTTTTCATATAAAAAACTTTTTCATCCGAGTTAGTTTGCAAAAGTTATGCCCATTTTTACAAATTTCAGAGAGATTTTGCAAATAAAGTCAAAATTCACATTTGCAAATTTTCCCAACAACTAGACCACATATCACATGGGAAACTTATTTTCTTTTGTTTTTTTGACATTTCCATCATTATCTTTTATTTTTTTAAACTG
>NC_041384.1:39287807-39370058 GCF_002162155.2 Triticum dicoccoides | reverse complement strand
AGATAAAAATAAAAAAGATCATCTTTAGTTCACCAACCGAATATTCCCTTAAGAACGCTAGCTTTCGGCTTCACCCAGTCTGAGGTACACGTCCGGCTGACCCGGCAGTAACAATCGCAGAGGTGCTCCCTTTACCACCTAGCCGAACAATCGGGAACGTAGGGGTAAGCACATGAGCCAGGCACCCCAGCTTGGCCAAAACTTAAGTCATATCGATGCATATAATGGTGAATAAAAGGTACATGCGGAAGTGTGACGCATGTGTTGGGCATGAAGCCCGTAAGAATAAGCTTCTGTTTAAAGAGGCCTCCAGATTTAATGAGCGTGGATGGCGCGTCAATTTATGAGCCTTTAAGGGCTATAAGAGAGAGAGAGAGAAGAAGAAGAGAAATGCAAGAGAGAAAATATATAAAAAATGGATAGAGGAAGGAGACAAACATAGAGTCCGGCACTAGGCATAGAATCTTCGGAGACAGGCTATGTTCCATGGGTTCGGCTCGAGTCGGTTATCCGATGCATCTCGCAGGCGGTACGCTCCACTAGTCAGGACTTGGTCAATTATGGAGGGACCTTCCCACTTGGGCTTGAGTTTGTCCTTTTTCTTATCCGGTGGTCGTAGAACTAATTCGCCAACGTTGTAATTTTTGGCCCGTACTTCTCTGCTTTGGTATCTTCGAGCCTGCTGTTGATAGAATGCGGAACGGGCTTTTGCCACGTCACGCTCCTCCTCCAATGCGTCTAAGCTGTCCTACCGATCGAGCTCGGCTTCTCTTTCTTCGTACATGCGCACTCGAGGTGAGTCATGAATTATGTCGCAGGGCAAAACTGCCTCTATGCCGTACACCATAAAGAATGGTGTGTATCCGGTGGTGCGATTCGGCGTGGTCCGCAGCCCCCAGAGTACGGAGTCGAGCTCCTCTACCCAGTGCGTGTTAGATTCCTTGAGGGACCGCACTAATCTGGGTTTAATGCCGCTCATGATAAGACCATTTGCACGTTCGACCTGGCCGTTAGTTTGTGGGTGATAGACGGAAGCATAGTCGAGCTTGATGCCCATGTTTTTGCACCAGAGTTTTACCTCATCGGCCGTGAAGTTCATGCTGTTATTAGTGATGATGCTGTGGGGAACGCCGTAACTGTGTACGACCCCGGATATAAAGTCTATCACCGGTCCGGATTGGCCGTCTTAACAGGCTTGGCTTCTATCCATTTGGTGAATTTATCCACCATGACCAGTAAGTATTTTTGCTTGTGGGTTCCGCCTTTAAGGGGTCCAACCATGTCAAGCCCCCTGACCGCGAAGGGCCAAGTAATGGGGATAGTTCGGAGGGCAGTGGGTGGCATATGGCTTTGGTTTGCAAAGAGCTGACAACCGGTGCATCGTTGCACTAAGTCCTGAGCGTCTGCCCGCGCCGTCGGCCAATAAAAGCCAGTACGGAAGGCCTTGCTTACAAGGGACCGAGCTGCAGTGTGATGACCGCCCAGTCCGGCAAGAATTTCAGCCAGGAAGTTCCGCCCCGCCTCTTTGGAGATGCACCTTTGAAGGACTCCGGTAGTGCTTTTCTTATAAAGCTCTCCCTCGTGGACTCTGTAGGCTTTGGATCGCCGCACTATGCAGCGTGCCTCATTTTGGTCCTCGGGGAGTTCCTGCCTAGTGAGGTAGGCGAGGAATGGTTCTGTCCACGGGGCGATGACGGCCATTATTACGTGGGCTGAAGGTGTGATTTCATTGGCAGAGCCTCCGATTGTGTCAAAATGTTCGGTGTCGGGCAGTGCGGTTGGGTCCGGGGTGTTATTTGTTCGGCACCCCTTCCCATACTACGGATGGCTTGAACAGCCTTTCCAATAAGATGTTGGGGGGGAGCCGTCGAAATGCATGATCCAATTTGAATATGTGTTGTACTCTTTAGCGAGTTCGGCCTCCGTCCATTCTGCGATGAAGTCGGCCAACACTTGCGACTTGATGGCTTGCCGTGGCTTATAAGTTACGTCGAATGGGAGGAGCTCAATGGCCCATTTTGCAATCCGGCTCGTTGTGTCACGGTTGTTTTTAATATCGTTAAGTGGTACTTGCGAGAGTACTGTTATTGAACACTATTGAACATTCGGATGTAACTTTTCGATTAGATGATTTTTCATATAAAAAACTTTTTCATCCGAGTTAGTATGCAAAAGTTATGCCCATTTTTACAACTTTTAGAGAGATTTTGCAAATAAAGTCAAAATTCACATTTGCATGGGAAACTAGACCACATATCACATGGGAAACTTATTTTCTTTTATTTTTTTGACATTTCCATCATTATCTTTTTTTTAACTGAAAAGGTGATCCACCGGGGGGGGTAGAGTTTGAAATGGGACCTTTAGTATCTGGGGCGTATAGATAAAAATAAAAAAGATCATCTTTAGTTCACCAACCGAATATTCCCTTAAGAACGCTAGCTTTCGGCTTCACCCAGTCTGAGTTACACGTCCGCCTGACCCGGTAGTAACAATCGCAGAGGTGCTCCCTTTACCACCTAGCCGAACAATCGGGAACGTAGGGGTAAGCAAAGGAGCCAGGCAACCCAGCTTGGCCAAAACTTAAGTCATATCGATGCATATAATGGTGAATAAAAGGTACATGTGGAAGTGTGACGCATGTGTTGGGCATGAAGCCCGTAAGAATAAGCTTCTGTTTAAAGAGGCCCCCAGATTTAATGAGCGCGGATGGCGCGTCACTTTATGAGCCTTTAAGGGCTATAAGAGAGAGAGAGAGAAGAAGAAGAAGAGAAATGCAAGACAGAAAATATATAAAAAATGGATAGAGGAAGGAGACAAACATAGAGTCCGGCACTAGGCATAGAATCTTCGGAGACGGGCTACGTTCCATGGGTTCGGCTCGAGTCGGTTATCCGATGCATCTCACAGGCGGTACGCTCCACCAGTCAGGACTTGGTCAATTATGGAGGGACCTTCCCACTTGGGCTTGAGTTTGTCCTTTTTCTTGTCCGGTAGTCGTAGAACTAATTCGCCAACATTGTAATTTTTGGCCCGTACTTCTCTGCTTTGGTATCTTTGAGCCTGCTGTTGATAGAATGCGGAACGGGCTTTTGCCACGTCACGCTCCTCCTCCAATGCGTCTAAGCTGTCCTGCCGATCGAGCTCGGCTTCTCTTTCTTCGTACATGCGCACTTAAGGTGATTCATAAATTATGTCGCAGGGCAAAACTGCCACTGTGCCGTACACCATAAAGAATGGTGTGTATCCGGTGGTGCGATTCAGCATGGTCCGCAGCCCCCAGAGTACGGAGTCGAGCTCCTCTACCCAGTGCGTGTTAGATTCCTTGAGCGACCGCACTAATCTGGATTTAATGCCGCTCATGATAAGACCATTTGCACGTTCGACCTAGCCGTTAGTTTGTGGGTGATAGACGGAAGCATAGTCGAGCTTGATGCCCATGTTTTTGCACCAGAGTTTGACCTCATCGGCCGTGAAGTTCGTGCCGTTATTAGTGATGATGTTGTGGGGAACGCCGTAACGGTGTACAACCCCGGATATAAAGTCTATCACCGGTCCGGATTCGGCCGTCATAACAAGCTTGGCTTCTATCCATTTGGTGAATTTATCCACCATGACCAGTAAGTATTTTTGCTTGTGGGTTCCGCCTTTAAGGGGTCCAACCATGTCAAGCCCGCTGACCGCGAAGGGCCAAGTAATGGGGATAGTTCGGAGGGTGGTGGGTGGCATATGGCTTTGGTTTGCAAAGAGCTGGCAACCGGTGTATCGTTTGACTAAGTCCTGAGCGTCTGCCCGGGCCGTCGGCCAATAAAAGCCTGTACGGGAGGCGTTGCTTACAAGGGACCGAGCTGCAGCGTGATGACCGCCCAGTCCAGCATGATTTCAGCCAGGAAGTTCCGCCCCTCCTCTTTGGAGATGCACCTTTGAAGGACTCTGGTAGTGCTTTTCTTATAAAGCTCTCACTCGTGGACTCTGTAGGCTTTGGATCGCCGCACTATGCAGCGTGCCTCATTTTGGTCCTCGGGGAGTTCCAGCCTAGTGAGGTAGGCGAGGAATGGTTCTGTCCACGAGGCGATGACGGCCATTATTACGTGGGCTGAAGGTGTTATTTCATTGGCAGAGCCTCCGATTGTGTCAGAATGTTCGGTGTCGGGCAGTGCGGTTGGGTCCGGGGTGTTATTTGTTCGGCACCCCTTCCCATACTATGGATGGCTTGAACAGCCTTTCCAAGAAGATGTTGGGGGGGAGCCGTCGAAATGCATGATCCAATTTGAATATGTGCCGTACTCTTTAGGGAGTTTGTCCTCCGTCCATTCTGCGACGAAGTCGGCCAAGACTTGCGACTTGATGGCTCGCCGTGGCTTATAAGTTATGTCGAACGGGAGGAGCTCCATGGCCCATTTTGCAATCCGGCCCATTGCGTCACGGTTGTTTCTAATATCGTTAAGTGGTACTTCCGAGGCTACTGTTATTGATCACTATTGAACATTCGGATGTAACTTTTCGAGTAGATGATTTTTCATATAAAAAACTTTTTCATCCGAGTTAGTATGCAAAAGTTATGCCCATTTTTACAAATTTCAGAGAGATTTTGCAAATAAAGTCAAAATTCACATTTGCAAATTTTCCCAACAACTAGACCACATATCACATGGGAAACTTTTTTTCTTTTATTTTTTTGACATTTCCATCATTTTCTTTTATTTTTTTTAAAACTGAAAAAGGCGATCCACGGGGGGGAGGGGGGGGTAGAGTTTGAAAATGGGACCTTTAGTACCGGTTCGTGGCACGAACTGGGACTAAAGGTCTCAACCCCATTAGTCCCAGTTCGTGCCTCAAACCGGGACTAAAGGTCTAATCTTTAGTCCCGGTTTGAGGCACGAACCGGGACCAGTGGTTGTGGGCCAGGAGCGAGGCCCATTGGTCCTGGTTCATCCCACCAACCGGGACCAATGGCCCACGTGGCCCGGCTGGCCCCCTGGGCTCACGAACCGGGACCAATGCCCCCATTGGTCCCGATTCTGGACTGAACCGGGACTAATGGGCTGACCCGGCCTAGACCAAAGCCCTGTTTTCTACTAGTGCACTATCAAGGATGTAAGCACCGTTGCCCACCCATATATAGTCGTGTATCTACTAGACCTGGGATTAGGTGGCCAGATCCGGCAACGTATGGCCACCACCTACTAGAAGGAGATTAGAGGTGGAACCAGGATTTCTCACAGGCTAAGGCTAAACCTAACTGACTATCACAAAAAAACTCAAAAAATAACTAACTGACTAATTAGTGAAGACTTGCTTAACAAATAGATTAACAAATTGCAGTGTTGCGAACATGGTTTGGTACCTAATTAGTGAAGACTTGCTTAATCGGAGGCCACCATTTCTCCACTAACAATAGTAGAAGGACTTGGGCATGCAAACATAAAATCGCATATCTAAAATCAAGACACTTGACATAGACTAAGTCAATTGCTCATATGCAATTTGCAAAAAAAGAACATATTATACCATTAACATGAAGACCACGTGGTAGTAGCCCCTTGTGTTTCCTCATTTTTTGATAGCTCTGTATAATCTTAATATCATCCACACTTGCAAATACATTGCGCTCAATATAGCACATCAATGTAACTTTTGATAATACTCCCTCCGTCCCAAAATTCTTGTCTTAGATTTGTCTAGATACGGATGTATTAACACTAAAATGTAACTAGATACATCGGTATTTGGACAAAATCTAAGACAAGAGTTTTGGGACAAAGGAAGTATAAATGAAATAGGGAAAACAAAATTAGAAGATAAACCACATATTACCTGGACAGTGTGTGTTGGCCTGGGTGCCTCTGTGCATAAGCTGCAATTTAAAACTAGACTAGATGGAGAAGAATAAGAGGCGGGTGGTCAGGACGCCGGACCCGGCGGCCGGCGCAACGGGGAATCGCGTGTTGATGACGACGGCGGTGCAGGGCATGGGCGCTTCGTTCGAGCGAGGCGAGGCAAAGGTTTCTCTGTTGTGAGGAATTTTCTTAGTTTCCTGACTTGATTAACTAACGACCGGGCTACAGATCACAAATCGAAGCGTCAAGCGTTGTCTAGTGTGTGATTGACTCTCTGTTCTCATCTATCGACGGAGTTACCCTGACGGGCTGAAGGCTTGCACGTCTATGCGAAGAGTGGGGATGGGCTTCTTTGTATCACAAATTCTAAAAATTCTACTACTATGTGTATAGGTACTAATTGGTCCACGCCTGGGGCTACAACCCCAGTTTCCCCATGCCTGATTTTACAACGACAACTCTACCATGGACCCAAGGGCTAGTAAGATTGCACACCATGCCTCCACGCCGCCTTGGCAGCATGCGCCTCCGCGCATGATGAAAGCCATGTTCCCGCCAACTTTGCCTGTGGGCGTCCCCCGCGAGTGGCGAGGGAAGAAAATGATTCTTGCCAATGTTTTTTATAGTTAGATTCTTGACAATGTGGATGATTAAAAACTATGAAAGGATCGACACATGAACAACTGAATAAAATGAAATATGACAAATCCAAATATATATAGGACAACACTATTCTAATCCTAAGATTAGAATAGTTATTCTGATCACGCCATGCCTATATAGGAGGCGAGGAGGAACTCCCGAACTTCGACCAAACAAAAAAAACGACCGTCTGTCCCTAGCTCCCGTACCTCGATCCCCACATCCCGCACCTCGATCTCCAACACCAACCCACCCACCGGTGACCCCCTCCCCACCCGCTGCCGGGGACCACCCAACCGCCGCCGCCGCCTGCAACCCGTGCATCGGGATTTAGCCACCGAGGCGCCTCCACCTCCTGCGGCCTCTTTGCCGCCCTCCTCCCACGGCCCCTCTGCCGGCCTCCTGCCGTGGCCCGGCTACCTACCCTGCTCATGTGGCAACGCCCGACCAAACGACACCGGTGCGCCTCCGACCTCCACCTCCTCCCCACGCGCTATCGCTTCTGCCTCCTCCTGGTGCGGCGTCGTCCCTGCTTCCTTCCAGCGCGCCACCACCCCGGCCTTTATCCGGCAAGACGATGCCTGCGCCTCCTCATGGCGCACCGCCGCCACAACTACTTCCGGCGGTAAGCCGCCGTGCTCACCTCCTCCTGGCGTGCCTGTTGGGAACATAGTAATTTCAAAAAAAATCCTATGCACACGCAAGATCATGGTAATGCATAGCAACGAGAGGGGAGAGTGTGTCCATGTACCCTCGTAGACCGAAAGCGGAAGCATTAGCGCAACAGTAGTCGTACGTCTTCACGATCCGACCGATCAAGTACTGAACGCACGGCACCTCCGAGTTCTACACACATTAAACTCAATGACGTCCCTCGAACTCTGATCCAGCCGAGCTTTGAGGGAGAGTTCCGTCAGCACGACGGCGTGGTGATGATGTTGATGTTCTACCGTCGCAGGGCTTTGCCTAAGCACCGCTATGATATTATCGAGGTGGACTATGGTGGAGAGGGGCACCGCACACGGCTAAAAGATCCAAGAGATCAATTGTTGTGTCTATGGGGTGCCCCTCTCCTCCGTATATAAAGGGGGAGGAGAGGGCCGGCCAAGGGGAGGAGACGTGCCCAAGGGGGGAGTCCTACTCCCACCGGGAGTAGGACTCCTCCTTTTCCTATTTGGAGAGGGAGAGGGAAGGAAGAGGAAGGAGGGAGGAAGGAAAGGGGGCGGCCCCCCTTCCAATTCAGATTGGGCTTGGGGCCCCCCCCCTTGCTCCTTTCCCCTCCTTTCCACTAAAGCCCATTAAGGCCCATATACCTCCCGGCGGGTTCCGATAACCTCCCGGTGCTCCGGTATTATCCTGATCTCACCCGGAACCATTCCGGTATCCAAATATAGTCATCCAATATATCGATCTTTACGTCTCGACCATTTTGAGACTCCTCGTCATGTCCGTGATCACACCCGGAACTCCGAACTACCTTCGGTACATCAAAACACATAAACTCATAATATAACCATCATCGAACAATAAGCGTGCGGACCCTACGAGTTCGAGAACTATGTAGACATGACCGAGACACGTCTTCGGCCAATAACCAACAATGGAACCTAGATGCTCATATTGGCTCCTACATATTCTACGAAGATCTTTATCGGTCAAACCGCATAACAACATACGTTGTTCCCTTTGTCATCGGTATGTTACTTACCCGAGATTCGATCGTCAGTATCTCAATACCTAGTTCAATCTCGTTACTGGCAAGTCTCTTTACTCATTCCGTAATACGTCATCCCGCAACTAACTCATTAGTTGCAATGCTTGCAAGGCTTAAGTGATGTGTATTACCGAGCGGGCCCAGAGATACCTCTCCGACAATTGTAGTGACAAATCCTAATCTCGAAATACGCCAACCCAACAAGTACCTTCGGAGACACCTGTAAAGCACCTTTATAATCAACCAGTTACGTTGCGACGTTTGGTAGCACCCAAAGTGTTCCTCCGGTAAACGGGAGTTGCATAATCTCATAGTCATAGGAACATGTATAAGTCATGAAGAAAGCAATAGCAACATTGTTGGTGTCAAAACCGGCGGATCTCGGGTAGGGGGTCCCGAACTGTGCGTCTAGGCCGGATGGTAACAGGAGGCAAGGGGCAGGAAGTGTTACCCAGGTTCGGGCCCTCTCGATGGAGGTAAAACCCTACGTCCTGCTTGATTAATATTGATGATATGGGTAGTACAAGAGTAGATCTACCACGAAATCAGAGAGGCTAAACCCTAGAAGCTTGCCTATAGTATGATTGTTGATGTGTATGTTGTCCTACGGACTAAACCCCTCCGGTTTATATAGACACCAGATAGGGTTAGGGTTACATATAGTCGGTTACAATGGTAGGAGATCTGAATATCCGTATCGCCAAGCTTGCCTTCCACGCAAAGGAAAGTCCCTTCTGGACACGGGACAAAGTCTTCAATCTTGTATCTTCATAGTCCTGGAGTCCGGCTAAAGGTACAGTCCGGCCATCCGGACACCCCCTAATCCAGGACTCCCTCAGTAGCCCCCGAACCAGGCTTCAATGACGATGAGTCCGGCGCGCAGATTGTCTTCGGCATTGCAAGGCGGGTTCTCCTCCAAATTCCATGTACCTGTTGAATAAAGTCCGGTTTCTTGTGGATGTTGCGCTCCTTGGCTTCTGCGCCCAATAATGGCCGCTCCCCATGTGTCAAACGAATATGAAAGGTCTGAGTGTTTTTACATTCACACCCCTAGCCGCGTAAACAAGCTGAGCTATTTAAGGAGACGAGGATTTAGATCCAAACCACACCTTCCCCCTTCGTGAATGTTCATTAGAGCGCATTCGAAAAAGATCCATTCCACCATGGCCAGCCGTCGCGACTCCTCCTCCCGCCATTCCAGCCCTCAGCCTGGATATTGGGAAAGATGTTCCATCGCGCATAGCGAGTTAGTGACGCTCCAGACCAAGGGATTTCTCCCCCCGGCCTATATGATCCTGGTTCGAGCCGGTCTTGCCGTCTATAACGGCGGAGAGCAAGCGGAGAGCGCCCCTAATCCCTCCAAGGGAGAGCGGGTGTGCCTCGTCCCTTATTTAATAAGGGGGCTCGGATTCCAATCCATCCATTTCTCCGGGGGCTGCTGGAGTTCTACGGCCTCCAGCTACATCATCTCACGCCTGCCTTAGTATTGCATATCGCGGGCTTTGTAGCCCTCTACAAGCTATTCTTGGGTGTTGACGCTCATTTCGGACTGTGGAGGGAGCTATTTTGCCTCGTGCCCCATTCCAAGAAGGGGTCTATGTATCAAGTGGGCGGAGCCAAAGTATGGCGCATCGCCGGGACCGACTATCTGTCCGGAACCCCAAAGAAGGCGTCTGAAGACTGGCCCTCGGAATGGTTTTACATAGAAGACGTCCCACTGCCGGATCCTGTCCGAATCGGCCTCCTTGAATTCAACAATGCTCCCTTAAAGAAGCGCCTATGCTGGCGCCCACGGAGCCCTCAGAGGGAAAGTGAAAGGGACGTTGTTTACCTGATGGGCCGGATAATATTGTTAGCTCATTCCGGACTAACCATGATCGCGGTCATGGCCGCATGCATCATCCGAGGGGTGCAGCTGCTACAGTATAGAGGCCACCCCATGTGGTATTTCAACGGGGAGGACGACACCATCCGCTACGGCCGTAAGGGGCCGGATTCGGCTGCGGCTCTAATAAAGACCTTGTCCGCTTTGTACAAGGGAGAAGATGAGGATTTTCTCCGTGTTGACCCAAAGGGTGGATTTCTTCCATGTACAATCCTCCAAGATGGGTGAGTCATCACATCTTGCCCATCCGTTTTATGTCCCCATTGTTAAATATTTAATCTTAGTGATTTCGACGTAGGAACTGCGCTAGGCTGTTAAAGAAATAAATAGCCCTCCTCCACAACCCGAGGACCCAGGACGGTCCCTCGACCCGGACTCGCAAGAGGATCCGGAGCTTTCGGTGGATCTGATTGATGGAGCGTTCCATCAATTGAGCAAGGACAATGCCCTGGTGGCCATTACGGCCGATTATCCAGGGCTAATTCCGGCCTCCCAGAAACGGGAGGCCGAACCTGCGGCGACAAGCCAACGAGGGGCCGTAGGGCCCCGTGGGCAGAAAAGAGGTGCAGTCCGGACCGGGGCATCAGCGCAAAGGTATGGCGCACCCCCTTATCCCAGGTGTCGTACCTTCAGGGCATATTAACACTTGTGCTCTCTTCAGGACAAAGAGACCTCGCCGAACTATATTCGGAGAGACCGCCAATCGCGCCTCCACCAGCCAGGCTCCAAAGCCTGGCCCGGAAGCGGGGCCGAACACAAGGCACGCACAGGACACTCCTCCGACGGAGGATGTGGACAGGTTGTCTGCCACCAACTCTGAGGTGGAGAGTGCCATGAACCACAGGCGTCGCCGGACAATTCTTCGCGACGTTTGTTTCTCCCAAGAGGCGTTAGATGCCTTTAAGTCAGGAGATGCATACCTCCGTGCCGCTCAAAATGGTCTAACCAGAGCCACGGAGCAATATGTAAAAGACATACGGGTAAGAAAATTTTGGTAATTATATATATACCAGTAGCCCCCGAGACTTGAAACAGTTAAAATAACTGATTTAAGGATCATTTGTTATGCAGGTTCTTACAGAAAAGAATTCCCTACTGTCCAAGGAGCTGGAAGAGTGCAAAGCCCAACTTGAGGCCGCACTAGCCGCGGCAGGGGAGCCTAAGGAGGCCCCCTCTGGTAATATACACTTCGAAAGATAAGTATTTTGTGAAGCACAGCTTTGGTGTGAATCTGACAAATGAAATTGCAGATGGCGCCGGATTGGATCCGGAAAGGCAACACCTCCTACGCCAGCTAAAGGCTGGTGAGAGGGTGTTGTTAAAGGTGATGGGGGAGAAGAACAATCTCCGAGATGCCAACACCAAGCTGGGCGTCAAGCTGAAAGATGTTCGTGCCCAGCTGTCAGACTCCGTGAAGGAGAATCAGCGGCTTCGGCGCGACATATTTAGTAAGTGCTTGAACGAACCTTTTGAAAGAAAGTTCGGCGGGGAAGTCGACTAATAGAGAAATGTCTGTAGGTGTGCTGACAGGTCGTCCTGCAGAGGAGATGCCCGGTTCTACGAGTGACCTTCTTCCCGAGCTGTCGCAACTGCTCGATCGAGTTCGGCAGGCGATGCGAGGCGTCGCCCAGGCCCTGTGGCCATCCGTCTCCATGCCCGAAGGTCTTGGAGAGCTTGCGGAGAAGCTAAAAGGAGCACGGCGGCGCTTCCGATTCTGGAAGATATCAGCATGCCGTCAAGGCGCTAGGGAGGCCTGGGCCATGGTGAAGACGCGGTACGCAAAGGCTGACCCCAACCACATGGCCGAGGTCGGTCCTATAGGGCCCGATGGGAAGGAGATCCCTGCAAGCTTAGTATACGGCCAAGTAGATTTGGCCGCAAAGTATTCCCAGCAGGACTGTAAAGTAGACAGCCTGTTAGATGGTATTGAAGAGGAATACGATCAGTCAAAATGACTATGTAATTTAGTTGACATTTATAATGCCTTCTAGACGGATTGTAGATCATTTGTCATGGCTGACCTTTTCGCTTCAGCCTCGAGACCTGACGGTCCGGAGTGTGTCCAAATTGCCATGCGGTTATATAGGAACCGGGGAATACATGAAGACCAGGCGTAGGGGTCATTAGTGCATGAACAGACAAGTGCCCGACTAGTTATGTTATATTACATGGTTAGTAAGAAACATCTTCCAGGGAGAATAGTTCCGTTATGGGTTCCTTTCCCTGGAAGCATGCCCTAAGGTGCATGTCCATGCTGCAAAAAGAAACGCAGGAAAGACATCTGGGGGCGTATAGATAAAAATAAAAAAGATCATCTTTAGTTCACTGACCGAATATTCCCTTAAGAACGCTAGCTGTCGGCTTCACCCAGTCTGAGGTACACGTCCGGCTGACCCGGCAGTAACAATCGCAGAGGTGCTCCCTTTACCACCTAGACGAACAATCGGGAACGTAGGGGTAAGCACATGAACTAGGCAACCCAGCTTGGCCAAAACTTAAGTCATATAGATGCATATAATGGTGAATAAAAGGTACATGCGAAAGTGTGACGCATGTGTTGGGCATGAAGCCCGTATGAATAAGCTTCTGTTTAAAGAAGCCCCCAGATTTAATGAGCGCGGATGGCGCGTCACTTTATGAGCCTTTAAGGGCTATAAGAGAGAGAGAGAGAGAGAGAGAGAGAGAGAGAGAGAAGAGAAATGCAAGACAGAAAATATATAAAAAATGGAGAGAGGAAGGAGACGAACATTGAGTCCGGCACTAGGCATAGAATCTTCGGAGACGGGCTGCGTTCCATGGGTTCGGCTCGAGTCGGTTATCCGATGCATCTCGCAGGCAGTCCGCTCCACCAGTCAGGACTTGGTTAATTATGAAGGGACCTTCCCACTTGGGCTTCAGTTTGTCCTTTTTCTTGTCCGGTAGTCGTAGAACTAATTCGCCAACGTTGTAATTTTTGGCCCGTACTTCTCTGCTTCGGTCTCTTCGAGCCTCCTGTTGATAGAATGCGGAACGGGCTTTTGCCACGTCACGCTCCTCCTCCAATGCGTCTAAGCTGTCCTGCCGATCGAGCTCGGCATCTCTTTCTTCGTACATGCGCACTCGAGGTGCGTCATGAATTATGTCGCAGGGCAAAACTGCCTCTGCGCCGTACACCATAAAGAATGGTGTGTATCCGGTGGTGCGATTCAGCGTGGTCCGCAGCTCCCAGAGTACAGAGTCGAGCTCCTCTACCCAGTGCGTGTTAGATTCCTTGACGGACCGCACTAATCTGGGTTTAATGCCGCTCATGATAAGACCATTTGCACGTTTGACCTGGCCGTTAGTTTGTGGGTGATAGACGGAAGCATAGTCGAGCTTGATGCCCATGTTTTTGCACCAGAGTTTTACCTCGTCGGCCATGAAGTTCATGCCGTTATTAGTGATGATGCTGTGGGGAACGCCGTAATGGTGTACGACCCCGGATATAAAGTCTATCACCGGTCCGGATTCGGCCGTCTTAACAGGCTTGGCTTCTATCCATTTGGTGAATTTATCCACCATGACTAGTAAGTATTTTTGCTTGTGGGTTCTGCCTTTAAGCGGTCCAACCATGTCAAGCCCCCAGACCGCTAAGGGCCAAGTAATGGGGATAGTTCGGAGGGCGGTGGGTGGCATATGGCTTTGGTTTGCAAAGAGCTGGCAAACGGTGCATCATTGGACTAAGCCATGAGCGTCTGCCCGGGCCATCGGCCAATAAAAGCCTATACGGAAGGCCTTGCTTACGAGGGACCTAGCTGCAGCGTGATGACCGCCCAGTCCAGCATGAGTTTCAGCCAGGAAGTTCCGCCCCTCCTCTTTGAAGATGCACCTTTGAAGGACTCCGGTAGTGCTTTTCTTATAAAGCTCTCCCTCGTGGACTCTGTAGGCTTTGGATCGCCGCACTATGCAGCGTGCCACATTTTGGTCCTCGGGGAGTTCCTGCCTAGTGAGGTAGGCGAGGAATGGTTCTGTCCATAGGGAGATGACGGCCATTATTACGTGGGCTGAAGGTGTTATTTCATTGGCAGAGCCTCCGATTGTGTCAGAATGTTCGGTGTCGGGCAGTGCGGTTGGGTCCGGGGTGTTATTTGTTCGGCCCCCCTTCCCATACTACGGATGGCTTGAATAGCCTTTCGAAGAAGATGTTGGGGGGGAGCCGTCGAAATGCACGATCCAATTTGAATATGTGCCGTACTCTTTAGGGAGTTCGGCCTCCGTCCATTCTGCGACGAAGTCGGCCAAGACTTGCGACTTGATGGCTCGCCGTGGCTAATAAGTTATGTCGAACGGGAGGAGCTCAATGGCCCATTTTGCAATCCGGCCCGTTGCGTCACGGTTGTTTATAATATCGTTGTCGGAGTAAATAGCCATGGGTAGCCTAGCCGGCTTCCCCTGGCCCTTCTGAAAAAATTACGTGCCCGTTCGGATCTCAAGATTCCAAGACATGGGGCCGCCTTCCCCTTGCCGGCTGCCCCCAGGCCGGCTTTCGGAAGGCGGTCCGACTTCAGCCCTCATGAAGCCGGCTATGAGAAGGCCGACTCCCATAAAGCGGTCGAGACCGTACCCTCAAAGTTTGCACCCACCTAACGACGGTGCGATGGAGCGTGGCTACAGTGAAGCCTGCCACCCCCGAATCCCGGAGCACGCCTGGCACAGTGCGCCGTACGGAGTAGGCACGACCCGTCCGGCGCAGCACTGTTGCCATGTTGACTTTGGTGTCACCAACGACGGGCCTCCAGCGTGGCCCACAGATGGTGGGCCCCTTCGGGCAGAGAGACGCCCGAAGGCGGCCATGCCTCCCACCAGTCGGCCCAAGACAGAGCCGGCTCCCCGTAGCCGGCTTGCCGCCTCCCTCGAAGGAGATGCCCCATTAAGGAGACAAGACGCGGTGAGGCTACAGCGATCGCCCGACGGGCGGCGGCACTGTAGACGCGCCTACCACGATGAAGCCCACGTCACCAAGATGAATCCACAGTAACCAGCCGCCGACCGGGCCCTGGACAGTGGGGCCTCCCTGTCGACCAAGGGGCCGGCAGCCGGCGGGACCCACCAGTCGGCGAGCCCCAGCAGCCGGCGCAGAAGCCGGCGAGTGCAGTCACAGACGGCTGGGCCCCACGCCCAGTCGGATTACCATTGTATCCCCGGGGGGTAGGCCTATATAAACCCCCCGGGGCACCAATGCAAAGGGTTCAACCCTTTGCTAGTTCTAGACACCACACGAGGAGAAGAAGCAGGCTAGCCGTGCCCTTCTTCCTCCACCACCAAACAGCTCAAGGAGCGTTGTGTAGCTACAGTTCATCTAGTGAATATGTGGAGACCCCGCAGAGCAGCAGTAGGGGTGTTATCTCCAAGGAGAGCCCCGAAGCTGGGTAAGATCTGCCGGCGTGCATGTCTTCGCCTTATCCCGTTTCCAGGCACCGGCGATGTCTTACTGGTTCCCACAATGATAAGCCACCCGTTGGCATATGTCGCACCTACCACCCGACATTTGGCACCCACCATGGGGCCAGGTGCACCATCGTCCGGAGACCTGTTCTGGACGGGAACCCTCTTCCTCCCCAGCGAGCGTAGCTAGCCCGGCACGCCCAATGGCGCTTGCCACGACGCGCTGCAAGGCGTCACCATCGTCTGCACGGCGAGCAGCCTCACCGATCTCCTCGACAAAACCCTCATCTCCGACGAGCTCGCCTCCAATGCGGACACCGACCACCTCGCCAACCTTCTCGGCCAGCTCCATGTCTCCAGCGAGCCCGCTGTGGACCTGGAGTCGGTTGGCTCCATCAACCCGATGCCTGTCGACTCCGACACGGCCTCGTTCGACACCTTCCCCACCAACGTCACAATCTACTACGACCCGCTTCCTTGAGCCGACAGCTGCGATGCTGTCACCACCGAAGTGATGGTTTTCGGCCACGGCGGCCCGGCCGATGAGAGCGACCACGATGCCACGCACGCCGCGGCCCGTGACTTGTCCACCCCCCTCCCGGCTAATGCCGACGACGAAGCACTGGAGGCACGCCGCCTCGCCCTCCTCGCAGAGGGCCGGAGGCTAGCTTCCGTAAGATGCCTCACTGAGGCCTACCAGCGCGAAGCTGAGCGCGCCGCCTTCGGCACGCCAGCCCCGGGCGGGCCAAGCCGGGCCGGCCTTGTCAAGCAACGCGGCGCCGTCATCGCCAACACGCTGGGAGTCGACCGCCCGGTCTATGCCACTCCGCTCGAGAACTTGCGTGGCGCCCAGGCGGCCGTAGACGAGTTGGACGGCTTGGAGGCTGAAGACCTCCCCCACATGACCCGGTGCATCCAGCAACTGATTGACGCAGCCGCGCAGCGACACGAACCCGACGCCCGTGTGGAAAGCCCTCCCCCGCGCCGAGAGCACGGCGCGATGTCCCGGACGCCGACTACGAGCAACACCCGCGCAAGGCGCAAGGAAGAGCCGGCTGCCAGCCGCAGCCAGACCCGAATCTCCATCGAGCGAGACGCAGACGGCCATCGCCGAGCCATGGAATGGCGGGGCAACCCGCCTCTGCCTCCGCCCCGTGGAGAGAGATATCCCGCCCCACCGCCAGTGGCGCACCCGACTCTCAGCGGCCGGCTAGGCCGCCGCGAAGGAGTCGGCGAGAACGACGCCCGCCATCGGATCGACCGCCTGGCGTGATCCCTGGGGTTGGAAGAAGAAGACGATGTCGGCCCGCCTTGTTTCGGCCCCCGCATCCGCGACAAGCCCTTCCCCAAAGGGTTCTCGCTTCCAAGAGACACGCCCAAGTACAACGGCTTTGTGAAGCCGGAAGATTGGTTGATCGACTACTCCATGGCGGTTAGCATAGCCAACGGCAATCGGCGCGTTGCCGTGAAGTACGTGCCCCTCATGCTGCAAGGCACGGCGCGGACCTGGCTCAACAGCCTCAAGCCGCGCAGCATCAACAGCTGGCTGGACTTCACAGAAGCCTTCATCCGCAACTTCACCAGCACCTACAAGTGGGCTCCCAAGCCCAGACAGCTCTCCTTGTGCGTACAAGGCCCCGCCGAGTCCACTCGCGACTACCTCACACGTTGGGCCGAGCTCCGCAATTCTTGCGAGGGGGTGCACGAGGTGCAAGCCATAGAATACTTCACAGCCGGATGCCGAGAAGGCACCCTCCTCAAGCACAAGCTCCTCTGCGACGAGCCGACTACCCTCGACGAGCTTCTGGACATAGCTGACAAGTACGCCACCGCCGACTCCTCAATGAAGACCGAGCTTCAGGTAGACGCATCCGGAAAGGTACTCAACCCGGCGCCCAAGACGCCGGCTGGGGATTCCGGCCGACGGCCACACCCGAACGACCACAAGCGCAAGGGCCCCGCGCTGCCTCTCGCCAGTCGGCAGGTGGCCACAGTTGAAGACGTGCCGCCTGAAGGGCGGCCTGCACCCAAGAAACCAAGGGCGGCCGGCCGGCTTGGCAGCCGGCTTTCTCCTACGAACAAACCCTCGACGCCCCCTGCAAGTTCCACAGCGGCACGAAGCCGTCCAACCACACAACCCGGAAGTGCCATTGGCTCACCCGAATCTCTAAGGGCGAGGGACTCGTGCCGCCTCCGCCTGCCGGCCCACCACCTCCGGCTCCGCCACCTCCGGCCACTCGGCCCGCAGTCGGAGCTATGCACGACGAGTTCCCCGACGAGCAAGCGACCTACATCGTCTTTACCAGCCAGCCCGAAGACCGGCGCAGCAAACGCCGAGAGCACCAGGAAGTCAGCGTGGTAGCTGCCAACCCCGCCGGACACATGCATTGGTCTGAAAAGCCCATCAGCTGGAGCCGGGCCGACCACCCAGAGGTGATGCCGTCTCCCGGCTCTTATGCTTTGGTCCTGGAAGCCACCCTTGCAACGGACAGACGCGCCGCCCGCTTCTCCCGTGTGTCGATAGACGGCGGGAGCAGCATCAACATCCTGTACCGTGACACCCTGGAGAAGCTAAACGTCAAGACGAAGCAGCTCATGCCTACTTGGACAGTGTTTCATGGCATTGTACCCGGCCTGTCCTGCGCCCCCATTGGCAAGATCAAGATCGATGTGCTCTTTGGGGACAAGGAGCATTTCCGCCGGGAAGCGATCTGGTTCGAAGTGGTGGACCTGGAGAGCCCTTACCATGCATTGCTTGGCCGACCTGCCTTGGCCAAATTCATGGCAGTTCCCCACTATGCATACCTCAAGATGAAGATACCAAGCACCAAAGGCGTCATCACCATAGCCGGCGATTACAAGAAGTCCTCTGAGTGCGCAGCAGCCAGCAGCTGGCTGGCCGAGTCCCTTGTGATTGCCGAAGAGAAGAAGATGCTGGACCGAGTCGTGGCCATAGCCGGCAAGCAGTCGGTCGTGTCCCCCGATCCCAAGGAGCATGATGCTCAAGGATCTTTCCAGCCGGCCAAGGAGACGAAGAAGATACCTCTTGACCCCGAGCACCCAGAGAGGTTTGCCGTCATCGGGGCAAACCTGAACAGCAAATAGGAAGGCGAGCTCACCGATTTCCTCCGTGAGAATCGGGACATCTTCGCATGGTCCCCCAAGGACATGCTGGGTGTTCCGAGGAAATTCGCCGAGCACAAACTACACATTTGAGAAGATGCAAAGCCAGTCAAACGAAAAGTATCATGCTTATGACCTTGTCATTTCATTTACTTGTTCCGTCCGTCACCGGGTTCGACTAGTCGGCTCGGGGACTGGCCGACTGCAGTTATATTAGAAGTCCTGCCCACAGTCAGACAAGTAGTGTGCCGGCTCCCAAGCCTTCTCTTGCCAAAAGTCGCAGTTCGAAGAGCCGGCTGTCCGGCTGGCAAGAGTTAAAGGCAGGAACGGGCGCCCACACGAAAAATGGCTAGGGACTAACGGACTAATATAACAAAAGCCGGTTTTTTCTCCCACTACTGACTGGCTACCAGAGTAGCCGGCCGGCCGGTTTCCATTCACTTCACTTCAATCCAAGAAAGCTCAAGTACTTGCCTCCCCAAAGGGGGAAGGCGGCAAAGGAAAAAGCCTAAGGATAAAAAGCATACGCGAATGGAAACCGAACATGCACATAACAATATTTACATAAAAAGACCTCCGAGACGCTAGCATTCAACATAGTTTGGATACACCCCAGTTGGTGGAACTACGAAACTTAATGAAGATTGTACAAAAGACAACAAGCAGGAAAGATAAAGACGGCAGGTCAAGCTGGCGGAGCGACCGACGAGCCGGGCTGGTTGGCGGAGACGGTCGTGCCGACTGAAGGAGCGGCCGGCTGGCGAACTTCGGCTTGGTCACCGCCTCCCGCAGAGGGCGCGCTTCCACGCGCCTCGTTGCTGGAGGCACGGTCGGCTTGAGGTCGGCCGATTGTTCCACCAGCCGGCTCGACGTCTTTGTCATCCTCCTCTTCGTCATCCTCGCCCTCGTCGCTGGAGGCAATCTCCTCCGCCGAGTCCTCGCCCACCGCCGGATTCAGCCCGAACCACTCCTCTGGCTAAGAAACACCGTCATCATCGATTTCAGGTGCGAAAACGCTGATGTCGGTGCACTCGGCCCGCTGGGCGATAGCCGGCCTCACCTCCTCCAGCTCCGCGTCGGCCTCCATCCGGCAAGTGCGCAGCTGGTCCAGGCTCAGCCCGGGGTACCAAGCCCGGACGAACTCCAACGCCCGCCCGGCTCCGAGGTGGGCCGCCGACGCCTTCCCAGCCTCAAAGCGACCGATGGCGACCTCCAGCCAGTCGGCAGTCCGGCTTGGGGTGCGGGGGATCGTCTCGCTGGGCCAGAGGGAGGCCAACACTTGCGCCCCGGCACGTTGGAGCCAGCGAAGCATCCGATGAGCCGGCTGCAACCGCGCCTGGACAGCCAAGAGCTGCTCCTCAAGCGTCCGGTTCGCATCCGGCGCGATGTTGGCCCCCGCCTGACAGCGCGCCTCGCGATGGGCCTCAATGCTTTGGGCGGCGAAGGCGGAGTAGCCGGGGAAGTAGTCTGCAAAAAACAACAAGCAGCAGCTCAAGTTAAGCCAAAAACCCAGGCGGCAAGGGGCAGGAGAGGGGCGAAGAAGGCGGCTTACCATTGATCACGTCCTCGATCCGGCCGAAGCCTTCATCCAGGGCTCGTCGGGTCTCAGCCCAGCTCGCCACCTCAGTCTCATACTCTGCCTTCAAGGCGGCTTCGCTATTCTGCGCCGCCTGTAGGGCTGCCTTGTGGCTCTTCTCTTGGTCGGCCAGCTTCTTGGCTAGGCGATCCCATTCCTGGAGCAAGGTGGCGTACTCGGCCTCCTTGGTATGAAGGGCGGCCCTCGCTTCGCCGAGCTCCTTCCTCAAGACGGCGTTGGCCCCTGAAGACAAAGAAAATGAAAAACCAATAAGGAAAGAGTCGTCAAGAAAGATCCGACCCGACTGCTCAGCAGTCGGCCCGAATCTCGTGGACTACACCCAATGGGTGCGCTGACGCGCCCCCACAGGAGACAGATAAGATCGAGTACTTACTTCGGATGTCGGCCAGATCGTCGGTCCTCCGACTCAACTCCTGAGCCTGGGAGTTGAAGGCGGCAGCACAAAGGTGGTGGTATTCCTGAAAGTTCAGACAAAAAGCAAAGTAAGGTAACCGTCGAGAAAAGATCCGACCCGACTGCGCAGCAGTCGGCCCGAATCTCGGGGACTATATCCAGTGGGTGCGCTGACGTGCCCCCACGGAAGAAATTAACAAAAGCAAAGCAGCCAGGAACGAAGGACTCACCCGGATGGTGGCTCGCGTCAACAAGAACTCCTGGGTGAACTGTTGCAGTAGGGCGGCCTGAGCTTGCAGCCGGCTCCAGACCCCTTGAGCCGCCACATTCAGCTCGCCAGTCCCCCCGCTGGGAGTCCACTCGGACGTGGCAGTGCTGGCCTGAAAGTGCGTTATATCGACTAGAGGGGGGGTGAATAGGAGATTTTTATGAAAGTCTTCAAAACGTGAGAGTTATGAAGACAAACAGCGAAGATTATGCCTATTACTATGCAGCGAAAGTTAGATTACACTAGGCCAGCCGTGGTCATGTATTCAATAGAGTGAAAGCACAATGACAAACAACTAGTGTAATAAGGATCAGGTAGGAAGAAGTTATGAAGCCAAACAGATCATACATTCATGTTGTCAAGACAAAAGATAGAACAGGTATGCAATGGCTTCACAATGAGTATCAGAAAGAAAAGGAAGTGAAGATGAAACCAGTGACTCGTTGAAGATAATGATATGTTGGACCAGTTCCAGTTGCCATGACAACTGTACGTCTGGTTGGAGCGGCTAGGTATTTAAACCTTAGGACACACAGTCCCGGACACCCAGTCCTGAACACACAGTTCAGGACACCAAGTCCTCACCATATTCTCCTTGAGCTAAGGTCACTTAGTCCTCGCCCAATCACTCTGGTAAGTCTTCAAGGTAGACTCCCAAACCTTCACAAACTTCGTTCACTGGCAATCCACAATGTCTCTTGGATGCTCTGAACGCGACGCCAAACCGTCTAGAGGATTCACAGTCCTCAAGTGTAATAAGTCTTCAGATCACACAGACAAGAAGATCTAAGTGATGCCCAATTTGCTCTGGCTCTGGGTGGTTAGGGCTTTTCTCCTCACTAGAAATTTTCTCTCAAAGGCTTCGAGGTGGGTTGCTCTCAAACGACAAAAGCCGTGCACTGAAATCTGAGCCGCCAACCATTTATGGTTGTGGTGGTGGGCTATTTATAGCCACTTGGCAACCTGACCTGATTTGTCCGAAATGACCCTGGGTCACTAAGGAACTGACATGTGTCTCAACGGTCAGATTTCGAACTCTCATGGCAACTTTACTTGGGCTACAAGCAAAGCTGACTTGTCCAGCTCTGGACAAGATTCGCTCTCATTGTCTTCGCTCGAAGACATAGGTTTTTGATTTAGGCATCACTTTAGTCATTCTGACTGGTTCTCTTGGACCCCACTTAACAGTACGGTGGTTCCTATGACTCAACACAAAATAAAAAGAACTACGAAAGATCTAAGTCTTCGAGCTCCATAGGCTTCATAACGTGTCTTCTTTTGTCATAGTCTTCAATGTGAATATCTTCATATATCACCTTTGTCTTCAATGTCTTTATACATTTTTAGGGGTCATCTCTGGTAGTAAAACCGAATCAATGAGGGACTTCTACCTGTGTTTTCCTGCAATTCTCACAAACACATTAGTCCCTCAACTAGGTTTGTCGTCAATACTCCAAAACCAACTAGGGGTGGCACTAGATGCACTTACAATCTCCCCCTTTTTGGTGAATGATGACAAACTAGTTGAAGTTTTCAACGAGGAATATAAAGTGTGAAGTTTGTAAAGGAATTGTCTTCATAAGTTGCAAGGGCTCCCCCTGAAGATGTGCATATGAGTTAATTTGCTTTTGGAATGCAAATGCACATGGCAGGTTGTACTTGTGGAGATCCGCTTCAGCTTATGATGACAATCCACTATGCATGTGAAAGTATATGAAGATAATGACATGCATAATGGAAAATGGACGTCTGTAGAATGAGATAAGTGCGGAATTTATCGTCGGACATGCGGAATTTATCTTCGCAAATAGAGTGGTAAACAAGTAGCAGACGACCATCGAGTTTTAGTGTTTACAACTCAAAGAACCAAATGAAGCAAAAAACAAGAGTTGTAAACACGAAGCAAAGTATAACAAAGCATAAGGCACCCGCCCATATTGACCCGCTTGAAGACTATAAACATCATATGCTTCTCCCCCTTTTGTCAGTAATGACCAAAAAGGTTTGAATACATTGTGTTTTCTATGCGTTCCCAGGCGCAGCAGGGTCGGTGGAGTTGTTTGGCGGTGCAGTGCTTTGAGGTGCTGAAGCAGGTGGTGGTGAAGTAGCATCGTCGTCTTCATCAATGATCCTTGCAGTAACTGTGGCAGCAGATGAAGAAAACTCAGAGTCTTCAAGTGACGGTGTGTTGCGCATCACAGCCCTTCTCGGAGGTGTGGTGTCAAATTTGAAGCGCTCTGTGAAGCCATCCTCTTCAAGTTCAGCTTCAGTGCATATCATTGAGAGCCCTTTCCACGTACGACGGCAAGTCTCATGAGTAACAAAGGCATTCTTGGTGGCAAGGTTTCTAAGACGATTGACATCCACCTAGAGGCTCTTCATCTGGCGCTTTAGCCAGTCATGATGCCTATCTTGCTTTTGGTGAAGGGCCACAAGAAGCTCTCAGTCAGTGAGGACACGAGCATGCTTCTTGGGTCTTGGAGCATTTGTGCTATCTGTGGCTTCAGTAGATGCTGGTGCACGTGTAGTGCCAGCCAACGGATAGACCCTGGATATGGCTTCAACACCTTCAACATTCTGCATGAAGCTCTGGTGTTCGGCATTCTGAAGACTTATCGGTTGCTTGGCAGGCTCAGGGTATATTGCTTCAGTAGAGGTATCCACATCTGGCAAGAAGATCCGATGGTTTCGGGCAGAGGGCTGATACGAGATCGCAGGGTGCAGTTTGATCAGCCTCATCACCCAAGGAGCATAGAATTTCAAACCAAACAATTCTGAGCCTGGCATAGCAAGTTGGCGTATGAAGAGATCCTGTGCGTTGAAGCATTTGCCATGCATGATATAGAATATGAGTGTCTTCATTGCACCCTCAATCTTGGCATGTGGTGAGTGTCCCTTAATGGGCCAGAGAGTCCGCCGGATAATGTGATATATGGTCCTGGGCAGGTACTCTAGGTCTTCAACAAAGAACTCAGTTGGATAGGGTGCATCCTCAGGCAATGGCTTCATCATTGAGGGCATCTGACTCATATTGGGTTCAGGTCTCTGAAATATGCTCTCAATAGCTTCAGAATGTAGGTGACAGCCTTCCTCGAAGAATTCACCTGGAGTGGGCAGGCCGGTGAGCTCAATGATATCAAATGCATTGGCTTCATGATGGACATTTCCAGTCATCCACTCCAGTATCCAAGTCTTCGGATCTCTGTTGTATCCTTTGATATGCAGAGTGGCATAGAACTGAAGCAGAAGCTCTTCATTCCAGTGCTCTTCATCTGTCACAAACGGCAGAAGACCCACTTGCCTGAAGCAATCCAGAGCTTCCTCAAGACATGGTAGACCAGCAATGGCTTCAACCTCAAGGCGCTTGTGCGGAAAGATGCGGCCTTGGTTGTATAAGATGCATGAATAATAGCTGCGCTGAGAATAGCTCCAGAACCTGTCTGATACAATCCTTTCCTTTGAATAGGGGTTCTTGGAGCTATTGAAAAATGTATTGTCTGCCTTGAAGTTGTTGATGTTAAAGGAACCAGGTGCTGATGCAGGACCTGGGAACCTTGGAAGCCTTGGGACTGGCTTCTGGATATGAGGCCTGTTCTCAATATGATAATCGAATTGAGGACCTGCAGCAGACTCAGGAACAGAAGTGTCTGGCTCGGTAGCTTCGCTTTCCGCTGAAGCATTTGGTGGGGCGGGCTCCACATATGCTTCAGTGTTGGTGGTGGGAGCCGCAACACTTTCTTCCTCCGCTTGTGTAGTTGGAGGGACAATTTCCGGTACGTTCTCCCGGAGAACTGCATCTTGATGGAGCGGGGAAGTCAATTCTGGTGGTGCTTCTTCATTTTCTTCGGCTGATGCAGCCGGAATTTCTGCAGTATGGACTTGAGGCCGTGGACCTTTGTGAATCCTACGGAATGCAGACGACGCTTGTGGGGTCGGAGTGGGCTGGACCTCAAAGTCTTCTTCCTCCTGAGGGCGATCCGCCCATGACTCATCTTGTGCCATTGGCATCAAAGGATGACCAATACTGATGAGTTCGCTTGTTTCAAGCTGAGGAAGGGCTGCATCATCTTGCACATTGTCCTGATGACCAATGTCTTCAGCAGCTATTGGGTCGGCTGCTGGTATGTCTTCAGCTTCAGGAGCCTCTGTGGGAGCACGCTCATGAACTGTCAGTCTTCTTTCCGCATTGGGGTGAAGGACAGAGAGAGGTTCAACTATCAAGGGCTCTGTGGGAGCAGCCCGAGATTTCTTGATCTTGCGTTTCTTTTTGCTGGGGGCAGTAGGAGAGGCTTCAGAGCTCTTCCTTTTTCTAGCTTCAGCCTCTGCAGTTCTTGTCTTCTTTAGCTCTAAAGCTATTGACCGGCTCTTTGGCTTCGAGCCAGTCGTTGGAGTGGGGAAGACAGTTTGAACCACTTCTTGCTGAGGTGCCTCTGGTTCATTCACAACAGGCTTCTTCTTCTTCTTCGCGGCCATTTTGGGGTCGATGTCAGGACGCCCAAGTGCCTTGTGCTTTTCAGCCTCGTTGTAGGCTTGAACACATTTTTCTGCCAAAGACTTCATCCTTTCACGCGAGCCGTGAGCTTCAGCATGCTTCTTCAAAAAGTTTTCTTTGAGATCATGCAGCATGATTTTGAAGCTCCTCACTTCCTGCACGCTGAGGCTGGCCATGTGCGTCTTGTACTGAGCCTTTTCGTGATCAATTTTCTGCTTCAACTCAACAATGCGCTGAGCAATGGCCAGTTCTGAAGCAATTGGGCCTTGGAAGGCGACACTGAGGCCAACTGGCAGCTGCAGATCATCGAAGCTTATGTCTGGTGAGTCAAACCATTCATCGATGAAGCTGTGAATGATGGCGACATCAAAGAGAGGCAGATTGTTGAAGATTTCAGCTTCCTCTTTGCTTTTGATAAGCTGCTCTAGAGCGTCATCTCCCAGATCTTCGTCGCTTGATAGATCAATGGCTTCGCTGCGTAGAATAGCAGCAGCAGTGAGCTCTTTGCTGGTGTGTTGCATAGGCTCCTTTTCCTTCTGGGGCTTGGAGACGCGGGATACGTCTTCAGACTGCACACTGACTTCAGGAGGTGCAGTTTTCAATGGCTTCGCCCTTGAGATTTTTGAGGCAGGGGCCGGCTTTGAAGCTTTTGGTTTCTTTGTCTGCTTTGTCTTCGGCACAGCAGGAGCTTCATCAGACTCAGAATCAGCTGGAGGGTCATTCACAGCAGTCCCTTGGACTAAGATGTGGGTGATCAGGCCCTCAAGATTTGCAAACGGACCGATGAATTGGGTTCCGCGTCGCGTGTGCCATCTGCCCTTGGTGAGGAGGGACCAGGGTTGAAGTCAAGCCCAAATTTCTTCTTGTTTAGCTTTGCTAACTGTTGGGCAAACTGAAAGTTGCACTTGAAGAGATTGTCATCACGACACCAGAGAAGTGACGATGGATGTGCATCATCAGGCTGTGGTCCTCGGACCATACATGGGTAGAAGCCTTGAGCAATGGCTTCATCTCTGGTCTTGGGTACGAGATTCTTGTATAGGATGTCCCCCCATGGCTTCTTGATGGCACTTTTCTCAGCATACTCCTCAGTGACGAAGCGGTATTTGAACCACTGTTCAGCCCTATAGCGTCGAATCCATTGGATTCGTGTTTTGCGCTGTCCATAGCTCTCTTCTGGATCTGTTTTGTACATTTCTGCCAAGTCTTCAGGCAGATCCTTGGAAGTTCCCTCACGTCTCTGTCTGCCCCCTTTCCTTGCTGCTGCTTCTGAAGCCATAAACTTTAGCTTGAAAGGCTTCAAAACTTTCAAAGGCTTTCTTTTTTTGGACCAACAGGAACTGGCTTCAAGAGAGTTTATGTGATGCTGTAGGAATTCTGCAAATGAATGCAGACTATGAGAACCGAAGGATTCTCCCACGGACATGTACCTGTGATAGCATTAAGGTGCGAGGGAAGGGGAAGAGGTCATATGCATTCTCAGAAGGTTTTGAAGATTAATCAGTTTAGAAGACATTGACCTCATTGTGCGAAGACATTCACTTATAGATAAGAAGTTGGTTCCAGATTTGTACGAACCCACAGATCATTACAAGTGAGGAATCTAACTACTTTATGAAGCACAAGTGAATATACTAGGCAGGTTAGGAGATGCAGCGAGAGATCTAACTAGTGTAAAGAGAAACTTCTTATGGTAGAAAGTGACAGAACCATGAGATCAAGAAAGGTTGTAAAAAGAAGTTTTATTTACCACACTTGAACTGCTAGACGGAAGGAAGTTGATGCCGAGCAGTTCAGTCCTCCGTGCCCTAACTTGGCGAAGGAAAACACCTACGGCGACGGCGGAGAGGACGATGTCCGCGGTCGGCGTGAGGACGGTGTTGGAGAGGTTGCGGCAGCGAAGCGCTTCGTCTCTGGCATCGTCGAGTGCTAGCGGTGGCGCTAGGGTTCGTGCGAGGGTGGAAGAAGAAGATAATGACCGCGGTAAGTGTGAATTTATAGACTCAGGGGCGGCACTGTGCTATTACGCAGGTGCCCCTGGCGGTTCGCATTTGAGGAATGTGTGGCCAGTTAGCGGAAGTTTGGGGTTTGTTCCACGTCCCACGCACGCCTAAATTGTCGGGCGGTCGTTCCTGCTTCTCCGGATTTTATGTGGAGGAATGAGCATTAGAAACGGACTTTTTGGTTGTCTCTATAACTTCAGCTGACAAGGACACAGTGAAGACATTCGACAGTTTCAATAGGATGCATATGACTTGGAGAGATAGAATTTGAGATAGAAAGCATAGAGAGATTAGGGTCCGATCACATTCACTTAGTTCAAAAGATTCAACCAAGAAGACATAGCTATAACTGAATGCTGTAGAGGACAGAACACTAGAGTATATATATATCTATATAGTCAACGTAGTGAAGATAATCATGAAGACATGTTGAGTTTGAAGCCAAACCAAATGTGAAGATATTGCAAGGTAACGCCATGAGTGAAACACTTCAAAATGGAACGTTTGGTGGTGGCGTTACCCACCGTATAGGAAGTACTAGACCCAGACACGGCGCACAATTATCGTGGCGCTCCGAAGTCAAATTCCACATTAATGTATTCACACTTAGAATGTATGTCTTCATTGAATGAAGATATACTTTACTTTGTGTGTTGCACATCTAAGTCATCAATATGCATAAGTGTTAGGATGTGTGCCTGATCACAGGACATTTGAGGATTCCAAGATATTTAGCTCACACCGTAACTTGCAAAATCTCTTCTCATCCAAGGGCTTGGTGAAGATATCCGCCAATTGCTCTTCTGTGTTGACGTGTATGATATCAATGTCTTCCTTCACAACATGATCTCTGAGAAAGTGATGACGAATTTCAATGTGCTTTGTCTTCGAGTGCCGAACTGGGTTGTTGGCAATTTTGATGGCACTTTCGTTGTCGCAGTAAAGTGGCACTTGCTTCAGATGAATGCCATAGTCCTTGAGTGTTTGCTTCATCCATAGAAGCTGAGCGCAGCAAGATCCAGCAGCAATGTATTCAGATTCAGCAGTGGAGAGAGATACACAGTTCTGCTTCTTTGAAGACCAACATACAAGTGATCGTCCCAGAAAGTGACATGTGCCTGATGTAGACTTCCGATCAACCTTGTCACCAGCATAATCAGCATCCGAAAATCCAACCAAATCAAACTCTGAGCCCTTTGGATACCATAATCCTAGAGTTGGGGTGTGAGCTAAATATCGAAGAATTCGCTTCACAGCTAAGTGATGCGACTCCTTTGGTGCCGCTTGAAATCGAGCACACATGCAAACACTAAGCATAATATATGGCCTAGATGCACATAAATAAAGCAAAGACCCAATCATGGAGCAGTATACCTTTTGATCAAACTCTTTACCATTGTCGTCAGGACCTAGATGATGTTTGGCTGGCATTGGTGTTGTGAAGCCTTTGCAGTCTTGCATACCGAACTTCTTCAGGAAATCTTTGAGATACTTCTCTTGAGATATGAAGATTCCATTGCGTTGTTGTCGAATTTGAAGACCAAGGAAGAACTTCAGTTCTCCCATCATGGACATCTGATATTGCTCTTGCATCATATATCCAAACTCTTCACTGTACTTCTGATTGGTGCCGCCGAAGATAATGTCATCCACATATATTTGGCACACAAACAGTTTACCATCATATGTCTTCGTGAAAAGAGTGGGATCCAGGGAACCAGGTATGAAGCCTTTGCTCTTCAGGAAGTATTTGAGTGTGTCATACCAGGCCCTAGGGGCTTGTTTGAGGCCATACAATGCCTTGTTGAGCTTGTATACCATGTCAGGATGTTTTGGATTTTCAAAGCCAGGTGGCTGTGCAACATACACTTCTTCTTCAATCTTTCCATTGAGAAAGGCACTTTTCACGTCCATTTGATATAGAAGTATGTTATGATGATTTGCATAGGCCAGAAGTATGCGTATGGCTTCAAGCCTAACCACAGGAGCAAATGTTTCATAGAAGTCAATGCCCTCCACTTGAGTATATCCTTGAGCAACGAGACGAGCTTTATTTCTGACAACTTGACCATGTTCATCTTGTTTGTTGCGGTATATCCATTTAGTGCCTATTATGTTGTGCTTCCGTGGATCAGGACCCTTAACCAGTTCCCATACATTATTCAGCTCAAACTGTTGAAGCTCTTCTTGCATAGCTTGAATCCATTCAGGTTCCATGAAGGCTTCTTCAACTTTCTCGGGTTCTGAAATTGACACGAATGCGAAGTGCCCACAAATATTTGATAGCTGAGTTGCCCTTGAACGAGTGAGTGGACCAAGTGCATTGATGCTGTCAATTATTTTGTCAATCTGCACTTCATTGGCAACATGAGGATGTATAGGGCGAAGACTTTGCTCTTGCTGATCTGTGTTGTTGCTAGGAGGAATGTCTTTAGGTTGAGCAATGTCTTCATGTTGATCAGGTGCTGAGATAATAAGTTCTTCTTCAGGATGAGCTTCAGAAGGTATAATCTCTCCAGTTCCCATAAGCTTGATTGATTCACTAGCTGGAACTTCATCTAGCACATTTGGCAGTTGCTCTCTTTGTGAACCATTTGTCTCATCGAACCGCACATCCACTATTTCAACCACTTTGTAATGAAAGAGATTGAAGACTCTGTAGGAGTGCGAGTCCTTTCCATATCCAAGCATAAAGCCCTCATGTGCTTTAGGTGCAAATTTTGAAGTGTGATGTGGGTCCTTGATCCAGCACCTTGAGCCAAATACTCTGAAGTAACTGACATTTGGCTTCTTGCTAGTTAGTAGTTCATAAGATGTCTTGTTCAGAAGCTTGTGAAGATAAACACGATTGATTGTATGGCATGCAATATCAATGGCTTCAGTCCAGAATTTTCTTGGAGTCTTGTATTCATCTAGCATTGTTCTGGCCATCTCAATGAGTGTTCTGTTCTTGCGTTCGACGACGCCATTCTGCTGTGGCGTGTACGGAGCTGAGAATTCATGTGTGATGCCCATGGTATCAAGATATGTATCAAGGCTAGTGTTCTTGAATTCAGTGCCATTGTCACTTCTGATGTGCTTTATCTTGGCGCCAAAATTGTTCATAGCTCGATTGGCGAAGCGTCTGAAGACATCCTGCACTTTAGTCTTGTAAAGGATTATGTGCACCCAAGTATATCTAGAGTAATCATCAACAATCACGAAGCCATAGAGGCAAGCAGTGGTAGTAAAAGTTGACTAGTGAGTGGGACCGAAAAGATCCATGTGGAGCAGTTCGAAGGGTTGTGTAGTAGTCATGATTGTCTTCGAAGGATGTTTTGCCCTTGTCATCTTCCCTGCTTCACAGGCACCGCATAAGTGATCTTTCTTGAACTTGACGCCCTCGGTGCCTATGACATGCTTCTTCTTCGCAAGGGTATGGAGGTTCCTCATGCCAGCATGCCCAAGCCTCCGATGCCAAAGCCAGCATTCTGAAGCTTTTGCAAGAAGACATACTGCAAGTTGTGGCCCTGCTGAGAAATCTACCACGTACAAATCACCTTTACGATACCCTTCAAACACTAGACACTTGTTAGATTCCATTAGTACCAGGCAACGATATTTTCCAAACATTACGATCATATTCAAATCGCAAAGCATTGAGACAGACATTAAGTTGAAGCCAAGGGATTCAACCAGCATGACTTTATCCATGTGTTGATCCTTTGAGATTGCAACTCTACCTACACCCAATACCTTACTTTTACTAGTGTCAGCAAATGTGATGTGGCTCTTGTCGGATGGACGTAATGTTGAGTCCATAAGAAGACTTCTTTTGCCAGTCATATGATTTGTACACCCACTGTCAATAATCCATTCTGAAGACTTTGAAGTCGTTGGTGTCGTACCCTACAGTGCAGTTAGGGGGACAGGCTTCACGAAGAGAATTGTGAAGCAAAAACATTTAACGAACCAGTGGGTTACGAAAACTTAGATCCAGATTAGGACTAATAGGGAGAGTAGCATGCGATTCAGGAACAAAGTACATAATGATGTCATTTGGGCATTTTATCTTGCGCCCTACAAGATTTTTAAGGTCCCCAGCAATAGCGTCAGAAGATTTTGTTTTTCTGCTGGAGACCTTTCCCTGCAAAAGAGAGTTAAGCTTTCTTAACCACCCACATCTTCAAGGGTGGCTTAGAAGCAATAAGTCTAAGTGCAGCATCTGAGAATTTTGGCTTTGAAGCCTTAGCAAACAGTCTAGCAGGTGGACAATAATACTCATAGGAGTAAGCAGAATAATTTTTGGTCATATGAACATGACGGTTTGATGAACCGCTCTCATATTCATATGCCTGAGTATGGTTTCCCTGCAAAACATTTTCGTTAGTGTGACTCAAGTGAGTCCTCTGTTTGTATGAAGCCATTGGACCGTATGATGCCTTTGGTCTGAGGTTTGTCTTCTTCAAGTGAGGTGTCATGAAGACATTCATAGGAAGATTTTCCAGACACTTTTTGGGAACCCAGATCTTCTTCATAGGCGGTCCATTCTTGCAGTTAGTACCAATGTACCTGGCAAACACTTCACCATTCTGATTCTTAAACAGTTTATAGTTTGCATCAAAGGATTCATCAATTATAATGGGGTTAGCACAAGTGAAGCCAGATAAATTGGATGGATCTGCTGAAAGTTCCTTTGCAGCAACCCATGTGGTTTTGGGGTACTGCTCAGGTTTCCAGTAAGAGCCATCTGCATTTATTTTCCTCACGAACCCAACACCCTCTTTCCTAGGGTTTCGGCTCAGAATCTGCTTCTTGAGGACATCACATAATGTCTGATGTCCTTTAAGACCTTTGTACATCCCTGTTTCAAGCAATGTCTTCAAACTAGCATTCTCATTAGCAATAGCAGTGGTATCCTCACCAGAGGGGTTAGTTACCACATCAACAGTTGAAGATATTGCAACAGCAGTAGCAGTGGAACATTCAGCAACAGAAGTAGCATTATCACGCTCAATGCATTTAAGACATGGTGGTTCAAATCCTTCCTGAGTGGAACTGATCTGTTTGGAGCGAAGTGACTCGTTTTCCTTTTGAAGATCTTCATGAGCCGCTCTCACTTTCTCAAGCTCTTGCTTCCTTTGAAGATAATCATAGGAAAGCTTTTCATGAGTTGTTGAGAGAGTATCAAGATGATCTTCAAGTTCCTGATACTTAATGTGAAGATTTTTTTATGTCTTCAATTAAGAATTCAGATCGAGTCATTTCAGCACCCAACAGATCATCGCTTCTGTCTAACAGTTTTTGAATATGTTCCATAGCTTTCTGTTGTTCAGTTGCAATTTTAGCAAGTGTTTTGTAGCTGGGTTTTGAATCACAGTCAGAGTCATCGTCACTAGATGTTTGATAGCGAGTAGTGCGTGTGTTTACCTTGGCACCGCGTGCCATGAAGCAGTAGGTAGGAGTGGAGTCGTTCTTGTCATTTGCATTGGTGTCGGTGATGCGGTCATTGTCTTCAGAGTTGAAGATGGACTTGGCGACGTATGCTGTAGCCAGACTCGCAATGCCAGAATCAGACTCGTCCTCAGATTCCACCTCCGCCTCCTCAGAAGCGGACTCCTCCTCTGAATCCATTTCCTTGCCAACAAACTCACGTGCCTTGCCAGATGTGCTCTTCTTGTGTGATGAAGACTTTGATGAAGACTTGGAAGAAGACTTTGAGTATTTCTTCTTCTTTTTGTCGTCAGAATCATATTCCTTGCTCTTCTTCTTCCTTCTGTTCTCATTGTCCCACTGTGGACACTCAGAGATGAAGTGTCCAGTTTTCTTGCACTTGTGACATGTTTTCTTCTTGTAGTCATGAGCAGAAGCTTCATCATTCCTTGAGCTTAATCGTGAAGATTTTCTGAAGCCTTTCTTCTTGGTGAATTTTTGGAACTTCTTCACTAGCATTGCAAGTTCTCTTCCAATGTCTTCAGGGTCATCAGAACTGCTGTCGGATTCTTCTTTAGATGAGGAAACAGCTTTTGCCTTCAAGGCATGAGTTCGCCCATAGTTTGGACCGCAGATATCTCTTTTCTCAGAAAGCAGAAACTCATGTGTGTTGAGCCTCTCAAGTATGTCAGACGGATCGAGTGTCTTGAAATCAGGACGTTCTTGAATCATCAGGGCCAGGATGTCAAACGAACTATCAAGTGATCTCAGCAGCGTCTTGACGATTTCATGTTTGGTGATCTCAGTGGCGCCGAGGGCTTGAAGCTCATTTGTGATGTCAGTGAGCCGGTCAAATGTGTGCTGGACATTCTCATTGTCATTTTGCTTGAAGCGGTTGAAGAGGTTGCGAATAACACTGATTCTTTGATCTCTCTGGGTTGAGACACCTGCATTGACCTTGGAGAGCTAGTCCTAGACCAGCTTGGATGTCTTCAAGGCACTCACACGGCCATACTGTCCTTTTGTCAGATGACCACAGATGATATTTTTGGCAGTAGAGTCCAGTTGAGTGAACTTCTTGACATCAGCAGCAGTGACACCTTCTCCGGCCTTGGGAACGCCGTTCTCGACGACATACCATAGGTCGACGTCAATGGCTTCAAGATGCATGCGCATCTTATTCTTCCAGTAGGGATATTCAGTTCCATCGAAGACGGGGCAAGCAGCTGAGACTTTGATTATCCCTGCAGTCGACATAGCTAAAACTCCAGGTGGTTAAACCGAATCACACAGAATAAGGGAGCACCTTGCTCTGATACCAATTGAAAGTGCGTTATATCGACTAGAGGGGGGGTGAATAGGCGATTTTTATGAAAGTCTTCAAAACGTGAGAGTTATGAAGACAAACAGCAAAGATTATGCCTATTACTATGCAGCGAAAGTTAGATTACACTAGGCCAGCCATGGTCATGTATTCAATAGAGTGAAAGCACAATGACAAACAACTACAGTGTAATAAGGATCAGGTAGGAAGAAGTTATGAAGCCAAACAGATCATACATTCATGTTGTGAAGACAAAAGATAGAACAGGTATGCAATGGCTTCACAATGAGTATCAGAAAGAAAAGGAAGTGAAGATGAAACCAGTGACTCGTGGAAGACAATGATATGTTGGACCAGTTCCGGTGGCTGTGACAACTGTACGTCTGGTTGGAGCGGCTAGGTATTTAAACCTTAGGACACATAGTCCCGGACACCCAGTCCTGAACACACAGTTCAGGACACCAAGTCCTCACCGTATTCTCCTTGAGCTAAGGTCACTTAGTCCTCACCCAATCACTCTGGTAAGTCTTCAAGGTAGACTCCCAAACCTTCACAAACTTCGTTCACTGGCAATCCACAATGTCTCTTGGATGCTCTGAACGCGACGCCTAGCCGTCTAGAGGATTCACAGTCCTCAAGTGTAATAAGTCTTCAGATCACACAGACAAGAAGACCTAAGTGATGCCCAATTTGCTCTGGCTCTAGGTGGTTAGGGCTTTTCTCCTCACTAGAAATTTTCTCTCAAAGGCTTCGAGGTGGGTTGCTCTCAAACGACAAAAGCCGTGCACTAAAATCTGAGCCGCCAACCGTTTATGGTTGTGGGGGTGGGCTATTTATAGCCACTTGGCAACCCGACCTGATTTGTCCGAAATAACCCTGGGTCACTAAGGAACTGACACGTGTCTCAACGGTCAGATTTCAAACTCTCATGGCAACTTTACTTGGGCTACAAGCAAAGTTGACTTGTCCAGCTCTGGACAAGATTCGCTCTCATTGTCTTCGCTCGAAGACATAGGTTTTTGATTTAGGCATCACTTTAGTCATTCTGACTGGTTCTCCTGGACCCCACTTAACAGTACGGTGGTTCCTATGACTCAACACAAAATAAAAAGAACTATGAAAGATCTAAGTCTTCGAGCTCCATAGGCTTCATAACGTGTCTTCTTTTGTCATAGTCTTCAATGTGAATATCTTCATATATCACCTTTGTCTTCAATGTCTTCATACATTTTTAGGGGTCATCTCTGGTAGTAAAACCGAATCAATGAGGGACTTCTACCTGTGTTTTCCTACAATTCTCACAAACACATTAGTCCCTCAACTAGGTTTGTCATCAATACTCCAAAAACAACTAGGGGTGGCACTAGATGCACTTACAATGGCCGCCTCCAGATCTTCCGCCGACTGGCCTGCGCCCGCGACTCGGCGCAACTCCGGCGGAGCGGCGCCACCCCCTGCGCGCCGGCTCGTCGCCGGCTGCACCTCGAGGCCGGCTCTGTTCTCCGGCTCACCTCCGGTCGGCCCCTCTGGCGCCGCTGACGATTGGCCGCCTAGGCCCGCTCCGGTTGGCGCTGCTGGCGGCGCTCTCCTCGCGAAGGCCACGGGGTCCTCCCCCCTCTCCATCAGCGGCGGGTCTTGGACGATCTCCTCCGCCAAGGTCAATGGGGTGTCGGGGGCTACGGCTCGGAGAGGAATGGCGAGCAGCGGAGGCTGGTTGCGCGAGCTTTCCGTCTCCGTCTCCGTGGTAGCCGCCTCCGTCTGTGCCTTGGCTGCCGTGTCGGCCTGCTCCCTCGCCGCCTGGGCGGCCGCCTTCTCCGCCGCCTCACGCTCCTCCCGCACTTCGCAGGCGTTCCGCTCTATGGCCTCCCGAACGTCGGCGCGGGGGTCCACGCGGCGGGAGCTCGAAGACCCTCCAGCCGGCCCCACGACGGAGCCGCCCGGACCCCGCTCAAGGGAAAGCGGCGCCCTGTCCAGCAAGTGAGAAAAAGTTAAGAAGAATATTCGAAGAGAAAGAGAATGATGAAGGGCATGCGACCAGGCAATCGGCGACTTACGCTGAAACCGCCTGAGGCTGCTTCACCGCCTTGCGGAAGCGGGCCGCCTTTGCGGCCACCTCATCTTGTTTTGTCGCCGCGGTGGAGGGCTTGGACTTCTTCGGCCGACTGCCGAAGAGGCCTGAAGCGGCCAGGCGCTTCTGCGCGCCGCCCGCAGCCGGTGCGATGGACGAGCCCACGCCCTGATAGTCGGCCGCCGGCTGGCGACGCGGGGCGACTTCGGCTTCAGCATCGTCCGGCCATTCCTCGAAGCTCATGGTGAACCTTGATCCTCTGGGCTCGGCGTTGTCCCCCACGACGGCGTCTTCCATGGTGGCTGCCCCCAAGTCCGGGTCGTCAACGTCGTCCACCGTGCGGTCGGGGGCATACTGGTGTTCAATCCCTGCCGCCCCTGCCGGCGGCGGAAGAAGAGGGTTCTGCTCAAAAGAACCGACTGGTCAGAAGCCGGCCGTCATGAAGCCGACTGACAACAAAAAGAAGATAGAGAGAGAAGCTTACCACGGGCGGAGGATTGGCGCGAGAATATGGCGCCTTGCCGTATTGCCAGTCCCCGGCGAGCTTGCAGTTGATGATGTAATTAACCATCAGCGCCACCTACGCATAGGGCATTTCCCATGTGCTTAGCCGGCTTGGGTCAAAGTGGCCGCTCATCTGACACATCATATGGGGCTGGCTTTGGAGAGGAAGAATCCGGCGCTCCACGAAGGCGACCACCAAGTCGGCCCCGCGCAGGCCTTCCGACTGGATCATCACCCGAAGCGGGGAGACGGCGGCGTTCCCGGCTGGAGACAGTGCCCGGGACCGGAAAATCCACGAGGGCTGCCTCCTAGCCGGCGGGCCGGCTACGTAAGTCGGCAGGTTGATGTAGTCTCCTTGCTCGGCGACGTTCTTCACATAGAAGTACGATTTTTGCCAGACCTTCACCGACTGGATTAGGCGGATGGATGGGAACGGATTGTTCTCGCTCGCCCTCCTCATGGCGATGAAGGCCCCGCAGGGGGCGGGCACGCCAGCGACGACGGTGCCGAGCTTGCTCTGGAAGAACTCTCCCCAGAGCTCCAGCGTGGGGAGCAGCCCCAAGAAGCCTTCGAAGAGGGAGACGAAGACAGCAGCATCACCGCATTGGGCATGAGGTGATGCGGCTGGAGGTTGTAGAACTCGAGGAAGCAGCAAAGAAATCCGCTCGCTGGAAGGCCGAAGCCGCGCAGGCAGTGCGAGCGGAAGACGACCCGCTCGCCCTCCTTCGGCGCCGGCGAGATCTCCGTCTCCGGCGCCAGGCGGACCTGCACGAGGTTGGCGCCGGGCAAGCGCCGTGTCTGGCGGAGGAACTCCACATGGTCTTCATGGACGTTGGAGCCGTCCCACGAGCTTGACAACGCCATGGGAGCAGGACGATGTGGGGGTGCTACGACGGGAAGCTGCGACGGCAGCGAGAGGAAGAAGAAGGAAGACGAGGAGGGACAGAGTGGGGGAGAGCGAGCGAACCTCTGCCTCTCCCCCTCCTCCCCCTACTTGTAGGCTCGCGTGGCGGAGCCGAGGAGACGCGGCGTGGGGGAACGTGCGGATCGATCATGCCCACTCCCCCCACGCCCCGCGTTTATTACGCCCTAATGGCAAATTGAGAGTCGCCACAGGAAGGCGATCAGTCCCCCTGGGCCCCAGAAGATCAGCGCTCGGGCCGAGGCCAGGGAGTGGCTGGCCCGGGCCTGCGACGGCGTCCCATCGCGCGCGTGCGTTGGCGGGTTTCCGCCGCCACGTGGCCCACGGGAGGGCCCGCAGTCAGCGCGCAAGTCAACCACCGTCCCGTCCACGAGACACAGGAGCTCTCTGAAATCGGCCTACACCAGCAAAGCCGGCTCATCAGTGTAAGAAGCTGACCAAGCTTCTCGTCCCTCTGTCCGCGTCGAAGCTCGATCAGCTTCGGGGACTACTGTCAGAGTAAATAGCCATGGGTAGCCTAGACGGCTTCCCCTGGCCCTTCTGAAAAAATTACGAGCCCGTCCGGCTCTCAAGAATCCAAGACATGGGGCCGCCTTCCCCTTGCCGGCTGCCCCCCAGGCCAGCTTTCGGAAGGCGGTCCGACTTCAGCCCTCATGAAGCCAGCTACGAGAAGGCCGACTCCAAGAAGCCGGCTCCCATAAAGCGTTCGAGACCGTACCCTCAAAGTTTGCACCCACCTAACGACGGTGCGATGGAGCGTGGCTACAATGAAGCCTACCACCCCCGAATCCCGGAGCACGCCTGGCACAGTGTGCCATACGGAGTAGGCACGACCCGTCCGGCGCAGCACTATTGCCATGTTGACTTTGGTGTCACCAACGACGGGCCGCCAGCGTGGCCCACAGATGGTGGGCCCCTTCGGGCAGAGAGACGCCCGAAGGCGGCCACACCTCCCACCAGTCGGCCCAAGACAGAGCCGGCTCCCCGCAGTCGGCTTGACGCCTCCCTCGAAGGAGATGCCCCATTAAGGACACAAGACGCGGTGAGGCTACAGTGATCGCCCGACGGGCGGCGGCACTATAGCCGCGCCTACCACGACGAAGCCCACGTCACCAAGATGAAGCCACAGTAACTAGCCGCTGACCGGGCCCTGGACAGTGGGGCGTGCCTGTCGACCAAGGGGCCAGCAGCCGGCGGGACCCACGAGTCGGCGGGCCCCAGCAGCCGGCGCAGAAGCCGGCGAGTGCAGTCACAGACGGCTGGGCCCCGTGCCCAGTCGGATTACCATTGTACCCCCGGGGGGTAGGCCTATATAAACCCCCCGGGGCACCCATGCAAAGGGTTCGACCCTCTGCTAGTTCTAGACACCACACGAGGAGAAGAAGCAGGCTAGCCGTGCCCTTCTTCCTCCACCACCAAACAGCTCAAGGAGCATTGTGTAGCTACGTGTTCATCTAGTGAATATGCGGAGACCCCACAGAGCAGCAGTAGGGGTGTTATCTCCAAGGAGAGCCCCGAAGCTGGGTAAGATCCGCCGATGTGCATGTCTTCGCCTTATCCCGTTTCCAGGCACCGGCGATGTCTTACTGGTTCCCACAATGATAAGCCACCCGTTGGCATATGTCGCACCTACCACCCGACAATCGTTAAGTGGTACTTCCGAGGCTACTGTTATTGAACACTCTTGAAAAAAGTGCCGTAGCTTCCGGGATGCCATGAATACCGCGTACTCGATCTTTTGATAATGCGGGTACCGTGATTTGCAAGGAGTGAGGACAGTGGACACATAATAGACCGGCTTTTGAAGGGGGAATCTGTGTCCGTCCGCTTCTCGTTCAACGATGAGCACTGCGCTTACAACCTGATGTGTTGCTGCAATATATAATAACATTGGTTCGCCAATATTTGGCGCGGCCAGGACTGGGTTTGTTGCAAGTATGTCTTTTATCTCCTCGAGTCCGGCCATGGCTGCATCCGTCAAGTGTTCGGTGCACCGAAGGAGGCGGTAAAGGGGTAGGGCCTTTTCTCCCAAGCGGGAGATAAAGCGGCTTAGAGCCGCCACGCATCCGGTTAACTTTTGTATTTGTTTGAGGTCCTTTGGGATATCCAGTTGCGACAGAGCTCGGATCTTGGCTAGATTTTCTTCGATTCCTCTACTGGATATAATGAAGCCCAAGAGCTTTCCGGCTGGAACGCCGAAAACGCATTTTTCCAGGTTGAGATTGATGTCGTATGTTCGAAGGTTATCAAATGTGAGCCTCAAGTCGTCTACTAGAGATTCGACATGTCTTGTTTTGATGACCACATCATCTACATATGCCTCCACTGTTTTGCCGATCTGGCTTGGCAGACATGTCTGAATCATGCGCTGATATGTTGCGCCGGTGTTTTTGAGCCCGAAGGGCATTGTGTTGAAGCAGAATGGGCTGTATGGTGTGATAAATGCCATTGCGGATTGGTCTGATTCTGCCATCTTGACTTGATGGTAGCCGGAATATGCGTCAAGGAAACACAACGAATCGTGTCCTGCGGTAGTGTCGATAATTTGATCGATGCGGGGGAGGGGGAAGGGATCCTTTGGGCAAGCCTTGTTAAGGTCTTTAAAATCAATGCACAGGCGCCAGGATTTGCCCTTCTTTGGTACCATCACCAGGTTTGCTAGCCAGTCCGGATGTTTTATATCTCTAATGAATCCGGCCTGCAATAGCTTTGCTAGCTCCTCTCCCATAGCCTGTCTCTTAGGTTTGGAAAAACGCCGAAGAGCCTGTTTGACAGGTTTGAATCCTGTTTGGATATTTAAGCTGTGCTCGGCCAGCCTGCGTGGGATTCCTGGCATGTCTGAAGGGTGCCAGGCGAAAATGTCCCAGTTTTCTCGTAGGAACTCTCGCAGTGCTGCGTCTACATCAGGGTTTAACTCTGCCCCGATGGAAGCTGTTTTATTTGGGTCCGTTGGATGGACTTGGAATTTGACTATTTCGTTCGCCGGTTTAAAGGAGGTGGACTTGGATCTTTTGTCGAGTACCACATCGTCCCTATTCACCATACAGCACAGCACAGTCAGTTCCTCCGCCGCTAGGGCTCTCGGATAGTGCCTTGAGGGCCAGTGCGGCTGTCTTGTTTTCGGCACGGAGTGCTATGTCCAGATCACTAGCAAGAGTGATGATCCCGTTAGGCCCGGGCATTTTGAGCTTCATGTACCCGTAATGGGGTATTGCTTGGAAGATTGTAAACGCTTCCCGCCCTAGCAGAGCGTGATAACCGCTGCTAAACGGAGCCACATGGAACATGATCTCTTTGGACCTGTAATTATCCGGCGTGCCGAACACCACATGTAGGGTGATTTTTCCTGTACAGCGCGCTTCCCGACTGGGGATTATTCCTCTAAAGGTTGTGCTGCTTCGCTCAATGCGGTTCTAGTCTATTTCCATTTTTTTGAAGGGTTTCCTCGTAAATGAGGTTCAATCCACTGCCGCCGTCCATGAGTACCTTGGTAAGACGAAAGCCGTCCACTATTGGGTTGAGGACCAATGCGGCTGGTGCTCGGGCTGTTCGGAATTTAGGTTCATCATTGGCGTTAAAGGTAATAGATGTGTCACTCCATGGGTTTATTGTTGCTACTTGGTAGACTTTGGCAAGGCTGCGGAGTGTCCTTTTTCGCATATTATTTGATGCGAAAGTCTCAAAGACTGTTAATACCATATGGGTGTCTCTGGGGTGGCTTTCTTTGGCCTTCGGAATTAGGAGGTTTTCGCCAATTTTGGCCACCTGCCGGAGTATCCAACATGCTCTAAGGCTGTGAGTTGGTGTGGCATCCTCTGTACTGTGAATTTTACAGGGTCCGTTAAGCCATCCTTCCAGTATGGTTCCATGCCCTATAGAGGGTTTTTGCTTTTTGGTATTTGACCTGGGTGTCTGGTTATGCTGCACCCTTTTATTTCGGACTGGGTTTGTATTTAGGGCCGGATTGTCCCAAAATTTTATTTTGGTTTTCCACGCACTTTCCATCGCACAATACTTTCGTACAATGGACGCCAAGTCAGCGAAGCGTGTGATATCACGGCAACTTATGGCGTTGAGTATTCCCTTGTCCGTGCAATTATTGCAGAAGATTAAGATTGTGTCTTCCTCGCGCCAGTCCCTTAGCCTGTTCTTAACCAGGAGGAATCTAGCCCAGTAATGATGTACTATTTCGTCGGGATCTTGCCTGATTTTGGATAGATCTCTTATGTTGGGGTGGGTGGGTGGAGTTAAATCTGAAGCCTCACCCGTCTGAGGCTCAGAGGACGAGGAATTTCTGAACTCGAAAATTTGGATCCCTGGGTGTTGTCCAATGAATCCAGCCCGTCGCCTATCTCTAAGTTCAGGTCTTGAGTGATATCCTCCCCTCCGCGGGTATCCGGCTGGGAGGGATCGGGAATCCAGACGTAGCGAGTCCTTAAGATAGACGAAGGGTCGCCGCACTGTCCATCTACCACGGCAATGTGTTGGGTGACTTGGGGAGATTTAATCTCTCTCAGATAGGTTTTAGGCCCAATCTGGTCGTAATCCGTAGCGACTCCCAGGGTGGCGAATCGATCCAAGAGCTCGTTTATGGAGGAGAGCTCCATTTGATCTAACTGCTTGGCGAGTTCTGAACTGACATGAAGATTGTTTTCGATGGCTCGAGAGGTCATCGTCGGTGCAGAAGCCGAACAGGCGGTCATAAGAAAACCACCTAGCCGGAGGGTTTGGCCGACAGCCAAAGCTCCCTTAGCAACGGTGCCGTCTTTAAACACGGGGCGAGGCATCCTTCCTGATGGCGACGACACAGAGGAACTCTCAATGAAAGCACCAATGTCGTTGTCAAAACCGGGGGATCTTGGGTAGGGGGTCCCGAACTGTGTGTCTAGGCCGGATGGTAACAGGAGGCAAGGGACATGAAGTTTTACCCAGGTTCGGGCCCTCTCGATGGAGGTAAAACCCTACATCCTGCTTGATTAATATTGCTGATATGGGTAGTACAAGAGTAGATCTACCACGAGATCAGAGAGGCTAAACCCTAGAAGCTAGCCTATGGTATGATTATTGATGTGTATGTTGTCCTACGGACTAAAACCCTCCAGTTTATATAGACACCGGATAGGGTTAGGGTTACATAGAGTCGGTTACAATGGTAGGAGATCTGAATATCCGTATCGCCAAGCTTGCCTTCCACGCCAAGGAAAGTCCCTTCCGGACATGGGACGAAGTCTTCAATCTTGTATCTTCATAGTCCTGGAGTCCGGCTGAAGGTACAGTCCGGCCATCCGGACACCCCCTAATCCAGGACTCCCTCAAACATACTAAACGATCAAGTGCTAAGCTAACGGAATGGGTCAAGTTAATCACATCATTCTCCTAATGATGTGATCCTGTTAATCAAATGAAAACTCTTTGTCCATGGCTAGGAAACATAACCATCTTTGATCAACGAGCTAAGTAGAGGCATACTAGTGACACTTTGTTTGTCTATGTATTCACACATGTATCATGTTTCTGGTCAATACAGTTCTAGCATGAATAATGAACTTTTATCATGATATAAGGAAATAAATAATAACTTTATTATTGCCTCTAGGGCATATTTCCTCGGTCTCCCACTTGCACTAGAGTCAACAATCTAGATTACATAGTAATGATTCTAACACCCATGGAGCCTTGGTGGTGATCATGTTTTGCTCGTGGAAGAGGCTTAGTCAATGGGTCTGCAACATTCAGATCCGTATGTATTTTGCAAATCTCTATGTCTCCCACCTGGACTTGATCCCGGATGGAGTTGAAGCGTCTCTTGATGTGCTTGGTTCTCTTGTGAAATCTGGATTTCTTTGCCAAAGCAATGGCACCAGTATTGTCACAAAAGATTTTCATTGGACCCGATGCACTAGGTATGACACCTAGATCGGATATGAACTCCTTCATCTAGACTCCTTCATTTGTTGCTTCCGAAGCAGCTATGTACTCCTCTTCACATGTAGATCCTGCTACAATGCTTTGTTTAGAACTGCACCAACTGACAGCTCATCCGTCCTATAAAAACATGTATCCGGTTTGCGATTTAGAATCGTCCGGATCAATGCCAAAGCTTGCATCGACGTAACCATTTACGACGAGCTCTTTGTCACCTCCATAAATGAGAAACATATCCTTTGTCCTTTTCAGGTATTTCAGGATGTTCTTGACCGTTGTCCAGTGATCCACTCCTGGATTACTTTGGTACCTCCCTGCTAAACTAATAGCAAGGCACATATCAGGTCTGGTACACAGCATTGCATACATGATAGAGCCTATGGCTGAAGCATAGGGAACATCTTTCATTTTCTCTCTATCTTTTGTAGTGGTCGGGCATTGAGTCTTACTCAACTTCACACCTTGTAACACATGCAAGAACCCTTTCTTTGCTTGATCCATTTTGAATTTCTTCAAAACTTTGTCAAGGTATGTGCTTTGTGAAAGTCCAATTAAGCGTCTCGATCTATCTCTATAGATCTTGATGCCCAATATATAAGCAGCTTCAGTGAGGTCCTTCATTGAAAAACTCTTATTCAAATATCCTTTTATGCTATCCAGAAATTCTATATCATTTCCGATCAACAATATGTCATCCACATATAATATCAGAAATGCTACAGAGTTCCCACTCACTTTCTTGTAAATACAGGCTTCTCCAGAAGTCTGTATAAAACCATATGCTTTGATCACACTATCAAAACATTTATTCCAACTCCGAGAGGCTTGCACCGGTCCATAAATGGATCGCTGGAGCTTGCACACTTTGTTAGCTCCCTTTGGATCGACAAAACCTTCCGGTTGCATCATATACAACTCTTCTTCCAGAAATCCATTCAGGAATGTAGTTTTGACATCCATTTGCCAAATTTCATAATCAAAAAATGCGGCAATTGCTAACATGATTCGGACAGACTTAAGCATCGCTACGGGTGAGAAGGTCTCATCATAGTCAATCCCTTGAACTTGTCGAAAACCTTTTGCAAAAATCGAGCTTTATAGACACTAACATTACCGTCAGCGTCAGTCTTCTTCTTGAAGATCCATTTATTCTCGATGGCTTGCCGATCATCGGGTAAGTCAACCAAAGTCCACACTTTGTTCTCATACATCGATCCCATCTCAGATTTCATGGCCTCAAGCCATTTTGGGGAATCTGGGCTCACCATCGCTTATTCATAGTTCGTATGTTCGTCATGGTCTAGTAACATAACCTCCAGAACAGGATTACCGTACCACTCTGGTGCAGATCTTACTCTGGTTGACCTACGAGGTTCAGTAGCAATTTGATCTGAAGTTTCATGATCATCATCATTAACTTCCTCACTAATTGGTGTAGACGTTAGAGGAACCGGTTTCTGTGATGAACTACTTTCTAATACGGGAGCAGGTACTGTTACCTCATCAAGTTCTACTTTCCTCCCACTCACTTCTTTCGAGAGAAACTCCTTCTCTAGAAAGGATCCATTCTTAGCAATGAATGTCTTGCCTTCGGATCTATGATAGAAGGTGTACCCAACAGTTTCCTTTGGGTATCCTATGAAGACACATTTCTCCGATTTGGGTTTGAGCTTATCAGGTTGAAGCTTTTTCACATAAGCATCGCAGCCCCAAACTTTAAGAAATGACAACTTTGGTTTCTTGCCAAACCACGGTTCATGAGGTGTCGTCTCAATGGATTTTGATGGTGCCCTATTTAACGTGAATACGGCCGTCTATAAAGCATAACCCCAAAACGATAGCGGAAAATCAGTAAGAGACATCATAGATCGCACCATATCTAGTAAAGTATGATTACGACGTTCGGACACACCATTACGCTGTGGTGTTCCGGGTGGCCTGAGTTGCGAAACTATTCCGCATTGTTTTAAATGTAGACCAAACTCGTAACTCAAATATTCTCCTCCATGATCAGATCTTAGAAACTTTATTTTCTTGTTACGATGATTTTCAACTTCACTCTGAAATTCTTTGAACTTTTCAAATGTTTCAGACTTATGTTTCATTAAGTAGATATACCCATATTTGCTTAAATCATCTGTGAAGGTGAGAAAATAATGATACCCGCCGCGAGCCTCAACATTCATTGGACCACATACATCAGTATGTATGATCTCCAAGTGATTCGTAATCAAGTTGAAAGTGCGTTATATCGACTAGAGGGGGGTGAATAGGCGATTTTTATGAAAGTCTTCAAAACATGAGAGTTATGAAGACAAACAGCGAAGATTATGCCTATTACTATGCAGCGAAAGTTAGATTACACTAGGCCAGCCATGGTCATGTATTCAATAGAGTGAAAGCACAATGACAAATAACTGCAGTGTAATAAGGATCAGGTAGGAAGAAGTTATGAAGCCAAACAGATCATACATTCATGTTGTGAAGACAAAAGATAGAACATGTATGCAATGGCTTCACAATGAGTATCAGAAAGAAAAGGAAGTGAAGATGAAACCAGTGACTCGTTGAAGACAATGATATGTTGGACCAGTTCCAGTTGCTGTGACAACTGTACGTCTAGTTGGAGCGGCTAGGTATTTAAACCTTAGGACACACAGTCCCGGACACCCAGTCCTGAACACACAGTTCAGGACACCAAGTCCTCACCGTATTCTCCTTGAGCTAAGGTCACTTAGTCCTCGCCCAATCACTCTGGTAAGTCTTCAAGGTAGACTCCCAAACCTTCACAAACTTCATTCACTGGCAATCCACAATGTCTCTTGGATGCTCTGAACGCAACGCCTAACCGTCTAGAGGATTCACAGTCCTCAAGTGTAATAAGTCTTCAGATCACACAGACAACAAGACCTAAGTGATGCCCAATTTGCTCTGGCTCTGGGTGGTTAGGGCTTTTCTCCTCACTAGAAATTTTCTCTCAAAGGCTTCGAGGTGGGTTGCTCTCAAACGACAAAAGCCGTGCACTGAAATCTGAGCCGCCAACCGTTTATGGTTGTGGGGGTGGGCTATTTATAGCCACTTGGCAACCCGACCTGATTTTTCCGAAATGACCCTGGGTCACTAAGGAACTGACACGTGTCTCAATGGTCAGATTTCGAACTCTCATGGCAACTTTACTTGGGCTACAAGCAAAGCTGACTTGTCCAGCTCTGGACAAGATTCGCTCTCATTGTCTTCGCTCGAAGACATAGGTTTTTGATTTAGGCATCACTTCAGTCATTTTGACTGGTTCTCCTGGACCCCACTTAACAGTACGGTGGTTCCTATGACTCAACACAAAATAAAAAGAACTACGAAAGATCTAAGTCTTCGAGCTCCATAGGCTTCATAACATGTCTTCTTTTGTCATAGTCTTCAATGTGAATATCTTCATATATCACCTTTGTCTTCAATGTCTTCATACATTTTTAGGGGTTATCTCTGGTAGTAAAACCGAATCAATGAGGGACTTCTACCTGTGTTTTCCTGAAATTCTCACAAACACATTAGTCCCTCAACTAGGTTTGTCGTCAATACTCCAAAACCAACTAGGGGTGGCACTAGATGCACTTATACAAGTGATTCCAAAAGTCCATCAGTATGGAGTTTCTTCATGCGCTTTACACCAATATGACCCAAACGGCAGTGCCACAAATAAGTTGCACTATTATTATCAACCCTGCATCTTTTGGCTTCAACATTATGAATATGTGTATCACTACTATCGAGATTTATCAAAAATAGACCACTCTTCAAGGGTGCATGACCATAAAAGATATTACTCAAATAAATAGAACAACCATTATTCTCAAATTTAAATGAATAACCGTCTCGCATCAAACAAGATCCAGAAAGAATGTTCATGCTCAACGCTGGCACCAAATAACAATTATTTAGGTCTAAAACTAATCTCGAAGGTAGATGTAGAGGTAGCGTGCCGACGGCGATCACATCAACTTTGGAACCATTTCCCATGCGCATCATCACCTCATCCTTAGCCAGTGTTCGCTTAATCCGTAGTCCCTGTTTTGAGTTGCAAATATTAGCAACAAAACCAATATCAAATACACAGGTGCTACTGTGAGCTCTGGTAAGGTACACATCAATAACATGTATATCACATGTACCTTTGTTCACCTTGCCATCCTTCTTATCCGCCAAATACTTTGAGGTGCTGAAGCAGGTGGTGGTGAAGTAGCATCGTCGTCTTCATCAATGATCCTTGCAGTAACTGTGGCAGCAGATGAAGAAAACTCAGAGTCTTCAAGTGACGGTGTGTTGCGCATCACAGCCCTTCTCAGAGGTGTGGTGTCAAATTTGAAGCGCTCTGTGAAGCCATCCTCGTCAAGTTCAGCTTCAGTGCATATTATTGAGAGCCCTTTCCACGTACAACGGCAAGTCTCATGAGTAACGAAGGCATTCTTGGTGGCAAGGTTTCTAAGACGATTGACATCCACCAAGAGGCTCTTCATCTGGCGCTTTAGCCAGTCGTGATGCCTATCTTGCTTTTGGTGAAGGGCCACAATAAGCTCTCGGTCAGTGAGGACATGAGCACGCTTCTTGGGTCTTGGAGCATTTGTGCTATCTGTGGCTTCAGTAGATGTTGGTGCATGTGTAGTGCCAGCCAACGGATAGACCCTGGATATGGCTTCAACACCTTCAACATTCTGCGTGAAGCTCTGGTGTTCGGCATTCTGAAGACTTATCGGTTGCTTGGCAGGCTCAGGGTATATTGCTTCAGTAGAGGTATCCACATCTGGCAAGAAGATCCGATGGTTTCGGGCAGAGGGCTGATACGAGATCGCAGAGTGCAGTTTGATCAGCCTCATCACCCAAGGAGCATAGAATTTCAAACCAAACAATTCTGAGCCTGACGCAGCAAGTTGGCGTATGAAGAGATCCTGTGCGTTGAAGCATTTGCCATGCATGATATAGAATATGAGTGTCTTCATTGCACCCGCAATCTTGGCATGTGGTGAGTGTCCCTTAATGGGCCAAAGAGTCCGCCGGATAATGTGATATATGGTCCTGGGCAGGTACTCTAGGTCTTCAACAAAGAACTCAGTTGAATAGGGTGCATCCTGAGGCAATGGCTTCATCATTGAGAGCATCTGACTCATATTGGGTTCAGGTCTCTGAAATATGCTCTCAATACCTTCAAAATGTAGGTCACAACCTTCCTCGAAGAATTCGCCTGGAGTGGGCAGGCCGGTGAGCTCAATGATATCAAATGCATTGGGTTCATGATGGACATTTCCGGTCATCCACTCCAGTATCCAAGTCTTCGGATCTCTGTTGTATCCTTTGATATGCAGAGTGGCATAGAACTAAAGCAGAAGCTCTTCATTCCAGTGCTCTTCATCTGTCACAAACGGCAGAAGACCCACTTGCCTGAAGCAATCCAGAGCTTCCTCAAGACATGGCAGACCAGCAATGGCTTCAACCTCAAGGCGCTTGTGCGGAAAGATGTGGCCTTGGTTGTATAAGATGCATGAATAATAGCTGCGCTGAGAATAGCTCCAGAACCTGTCTGATACAATCATTTCCTTTGAATAGGGGTTCTTGGAGCTATTGAAAAATGTATTGTCTACCTTGAAGCTGTTGATGTTAAAGGTACCAGGTGCTAATGCAGGACCTGGGAACCTTGGAAGCCTTGGGACTGGCTTCTGGACATGAGGCCTGTGCTCAATATGATAATCGACTTGAGGACCTGCAGCAGACTCAGGAACAGAAGTGTCTGGCTCGGTAGCTTCATTGTCCGCTGAAGCATTTGGTGGGGCGGGCTCCACATTGGCTTCAGTGTTGGTGGTGGGAGCCGCAACACTTTCTTCCTCCGCTTGTGTAGTTGGAGGGACAACTTCCGGTACGTTCTCCCGGAGAACTGCATCTTGATGGAGCGGGGAAGTGGATTCTGGTGGTGCTTCTTCATTTTCTTCGGCTGATGCAGCCGGAATTTCTGCAGTATGGACTTGAGGCCGTGGACCTTTGCGAAGCCTACGGAATGCAGACGACGCTTGTGGGGTCGGAGTGGGCTGGACCTCAAAGTCTTCTTCCTCCTAAGAGCGATCCGCCCATGACTCATCTTGTGTCATTGGCGTCAGAGGATGACCAATACTGATGAGTTCGCTTGTTTCAAGCGGAGGAAGGGCTGCATCATCTTGCACATTGTCCTGATGACCAATGTCTTCAGCAGCTATTGGGTCGGCTGCTGGTATGTCTTCAGCTTCAGGAGCCTCTGTGGGAGCAGGCTCATGAACTGTCAGTCTTCTTTCCGCATTGGGGTGAAGGACAGAGAGAGGTTCAACTATCAAGGGCTCTGTGGGAGCAGCCCGAGATTTCTTGATCTTGCGTTTCTTTTTGCTGGGGGTAGTAGGAGAGGCTTCAGAGCTCTTCCTTTTTCAAGCTTCAGCCTCTATAGTTCTTGTCTTCTTTAGCTCTGAAGCTGTTGACCGGCTCTTTGGCTTCGAGCCAGTCGTTGGAGTGGGGAAGACAGTTTGAACCGCTTCTTGCCGAGGTGCCTCTGGTTCATTCACAACAGGCTTCTTCTTCTTCTTCACGGCCATTTTGGGGTCGATGCCAGGACGCCCAAGTGCCTTGCGCTTTTCAGCCTCATTGTAGGCTTGAACACATTTTTCTGCCAAAGACTTCATCCTTTCACGTGAGCCCTGAGCTTCAGCACGCTTCTTCAAAAAGTTTTCTTTGAGACCATGCAGCATGATTTTGAAGCTCCTCACTTCCTGCACGTTGAGGCTGGCCATGTGCGTCTTGAACTGAGCCTTTTCGTGATCAATTTTCTGCTTCAACTCAACAATGCGCTGAGCAATGGCCAGTTCTGAGGCAATTGCGCCTTGGAAGGCGACAATGAGGCCAACTGGCAGCTGCAGATCATCGAAGCTTATGTCTGGTGAGTCAAACCATTCATCGATGAAGCTGTGAATGATGGTGACATCAAAGAGAGGTAGATTGTTGAAGATTTCAGCTTCCTCTTTGCTTTTGATAAGCTGCTCTAGAGCGTCATCTCCCAGATCTTCATCGCTTGATAGATCAATGGCTTCACTGCGCAGAATAGCAGCAGTAGTGAGCTCTTTGCTGGTGTGTTGGTGAGGCTCCTTTTCCTTCTGGGGCTTGGAGACGCGGGATACGTCTTCAGACTGCACACTGATTTCAGGAGGTGCAGTTTTCAATGGCTTCGCCCTTGAGATTTTTGAGGCAGGGGCCGGCTTTGAAGCTTTTGGTTTCTTTGTCTGCTTTGTCTTCGGCACAGCAGGAGCTTCATCAGACTCAGAATCAGCTGGAGGGTCATTCACAGCAGTCCCTTGGACTAAGATGTGGGTGATCAGGCCCTCAAGATTTGCAAACAGACCGATGATATTGGGTTCCGCGTCGCGTGTGCCATCTGCCCTTGGCGAGGAGGGACCAGGGTTGAAGTCAAGCCCAAATTTCTTCTTGTTTAGCTTTGCTGACTGTTGGGCAAACTGAAAATTGCGCTTGAAGAGATTGTCATCACGACACTAGAGAAGTGACGACGGATGTGCATCATCAGGCTGTGGTCCTCGGACCATACATGGGTAGAAGCCTTGAGCAATGGCTTCATCTCTGGTCTTGGGTACGAGATTCTTGTATAGGATGTCCCCCCATGGCTTCTTGATGGCACTTTTCTCAGCATACTCCTCAGTGACGAAGCAGTATTTGAACCACTGTTCAGCCCAATAGCGTCGAATCCATTGGATTCGTGTTTTGCGTTGTCCATAGCTCTCTTCTGGATCTGTTTTGTACATTTCTGCCAAGTCTTCAGGCAGATCCTTGGAAGTTCCCTCACGTCTCTGTCTGCCCCCTTTCCTTGCTGCTGCTTCTGAAGCCATAAACTTTAGCTTGAAAGGCTTCAAAACTTTCAAAGGCTTTCTTTTTCTGGACCAACAGGAACTGGCTTCAGGAGTTTATGTGATGTTGTAGGAATTCTGCAAATGAATGCAGACTATAAGAACCGAAGGATTCTCCCATGGACATGTACCTGTGACAGCATTAAGGTGCGAGGGAAGGGGAAGAGGTCATATGCATTCTCAGAAGGTTTTGAAGATTAATCAGTTTAGAAGACATTGACCTCATTGTGCGAAGACATTCACTTATAGATAAGAAGTTGGTTCCAAATTTGTACGAACCCACAGATCAGTACAAGTGAGGAATCTAACTACTTTATGAAGCACAAGTGAATATACTAGGCAGGTTATGAGATGCAGCGAGAGATCTAACTAGTGTAAAGAGAAACTTCTTATGGTAGAAAGTGACAGAACCATGAGATCAAGAGAGGCTGTAAAAAGAAGTTTTATTTACCACACTTGAACTGCTAGACGGAAGGAAGTTGATGCCGAGCAGTTCAGTCCTTCGTGCCCTAACTTGGCGACGAAAAACACCTACGGCGACGGCGGAGAGGACGATGTCCGCGGTCGGCGTGAGGACGGCGTTGGAGAGGTTGCGGCAGCGAAGTGCTTCGTCTCCGGCGTCGTCGAGTTCTAGCGGTGGCGCTAGGGTTCGTACGAGGGTGGAAGAAGGAGATAATGACCGCGGTAAGTGTGAATTTATAGACTCAGGGGCGGCACTGTGCTATTACGCAGGTGCCCCTCGCAGTTCGCATTTGAGGAACGTGTGGCCAGTTAGCGGAAGTTTGGGGTTTGTTCCACGTCCCACGCACGCCTAAATTGTCGGGCGGTCGTTCCTGCTTCTCCAGATTTTATGTGGAGGAATGAGCATTAAAAACGGACTTTTTGGTTGTCTCTATATCTTCAGCTGACAAGGACACAGTGAAGACATTCGACAGTTTCAATAGGATGCATATGACTTGGAGAGATAGAATTTGAGATAGAAAGCATAGAGAGATTAGGGTCCGATCACATTCACTTAGTTCAAGAGATTCAACCAAGAAGACATAGCTATAAGTGAATGCTGTAGAGGACAGAACACTAGAGTATATATATATCTATATAGTCAACGTAGTGAAGATAATCATGTAGACATGTTGAGTTCGAAGCCAAACCAAATGTGAAGATATTGCAAGGTAACGCCATGAGTGAAACACTTCAAAATAGAACGTTTGGTGGTGGCGTTACCCACCATATAGGAAGTATTAGACCCAGACACGGCGCACAATTATCGTGGCGCTCCGAAGTCAAATTCCACATTAATGTATTCACACTTAGAATGTATGTCTTCATTGAATGAAGATATACTTTACTTTGTGTGTTGCACATCTAAGTCATCAATATGCATAAGTGTTAGGATGTGTGCCTGATCACAGGACATTTGAGGATTCCAAGATATTTAGCTCACACCATAACTTGCAAAATATCTTCTCATCCAAGGGCTTGGTGTAGATATCCACCAATTGCTCTACTGTGTTGACGTGTATGATATCAATGTCTTCCTTCACAACATGATCTCTGAGAAAGTGATGACGAATTTCAATGTGCTTTGTCTTCGAGTGCTGAACTGGGTTGTTGGCAATTTTGATGGCGCTTTCGTTGTCGCAGTAAAGTGGCACTTGCTTCAGACGAATGCCATAGTCCTTGAGTGTTTGCTTCATCCATAGAAGCTGAGCGCAGCAAGATCCAGAAGCAATGTATTCAGATTCAGTAGTGGAGAGAGATACACAGTTCTGCTTCTTTGAAGACCAACATACAAGTGATCGTCCTAGAAAGTGACATGTGCCTGATGTAGACTTGCGGTCAACCTTGTCACCAGCATAATCAGCATCCAAAAATCCAACCAAATCAAACTCTGAGCCCTTTGGATACCATAATCCTAGAGTTGGGGTGTGAGCTAAATATCGAAGAATTCGCTTCACAGCTAAGTGATGCGACTCCTTTGGTGCCGCTTGAAATCGAGCACACATGCAAACACTAAGCATAATATCTGGCCTAGATGCACATAAATAAAGCAAAGACCCAATCATGGAGCGGTATACCTTTTGATCGAACTCTTTACCATTGTCGTCAGGACCTAGATGATGTTTGGCTGGCATTGGTGTTGTGAAGCCTTTGCAGTCTTGCATACCGAACTTCTTCAGGCAATCTTTGAGATACTTCTCTTGAGATATGAAGATGCCATTGCGTTGTTGTCGAATTTGGAGACCAAGGAAGAACTTCAGTTCTCCCATCATGGACATCTCATATTGCTCTTGCATCATATATCCAAACTCTTCACTGTACTTCTGATTGGTGCAGCCGAAGATAATGTCATCCACATATATTTGGCACACAAACAGTTTACCATCATATGTCTTCGTGAAAAGAGTGGGATCCAGGGAACCAGGTATGAAGCCTTTGCTCTTCAGGAAGTATTTGAGTGTGTCATACCAGGCCCTAGGGGCTTGTTTGAGGCCATACAATGCCTTGTTGAGCTTGTATACCATGTCAGGATGTTTTGGATTTTCAAAGCCAGGTGGTTGTGCAACATACACTTCTTCTTCAATCTTGCCATTGAGAAAGGCACTTTTCACGTCCATTTGATATAGAAGTATGTTATGATGATTTGCATAGGCCAGCAGTATGCGTATGGCTTCAAGCCTAGCCACAGGAGCAAATGTTTCATCGAAGTCAATGCCCTCCACTTGAGTATATCCTTGAGCAACGAGACGAGCTTTATTTCTGACAACTTGACCATGTTCATCTTGTTTGTTGCGGTATATCCATTTAGTGCCTATTATGTTGTGCTTCCGTGGATCAGGACGCTTAACCAGTTCCCATACATTATTCAGCTCAAACTATTAAAGCTCTTCTTGCATAGCTTGAATCCATTCAGGTTCCATGAAGGCTTCTTCAACTTTCTTGGGTTCTGAAATTGACACGAATGCGAAGTGCCCACAGAAATTTGATAGCTGAGTTGCCCTTGAACGAGTGAGTGGACCAGGTGCATTGATGCTGTCAATTATTTAGTCAATCTGCACTTCATTGGCAACACGAGGATGTATAGGGCGAAGACTTTGCTCTTGCTGATCTGTGTTGTTGCTGGGAGGAATGTCTTCAGGTTGAGCAATGTCTTCATGTTGATCAGGTGCTGAGATGATAAGTTCTTCTTCGGGATGAGCTTCAAAAGGTATAATCTCTCCAGTTCCCATAAGCTTGATTGATTCACTAGCTGGAACTTCATCTTGCACATTTGGCAGTTGCTCTCTTTGTGAACCATTTGTCTCATCGAACCGCACATCCACTGTTTCAACCACTTTGTAATGAAAGAGATTGAAGACTCTGTAGGAGTGCGAGTCCTTTCCATATCCAAGCATAAAGCCCTCATGTGCTTTAGGTGCAAATTTTGAAGTGTGATGTGGGTCCTTGATCCAGCACCTTGAGCCAAATACTCTGAAGTAACTGACATTTGGCTTCTTGCCAGTTAGGAGTTCATAGGATGTCTTGTTCAGAAGCTTGTGAAGATAAACACGATTGATTGTATGGCATGCAGTATCAATGGCTTTAGTCCAGCATTTTCTTGGAGTCTTGTATTCATCTAGCATTGTTCTGGCCATCTCAATGAGTGTTCTGTTCTTGCGTTCGACGACGCCATTCTGCTGTGGCGTGTACGGAGCTGAGAATTCATGTGTGATGCCCACGGTATCAAGATATGTATCAAGGCCAGTGTTCTTGAATTCAGTGCCATTGTCACTTCTGATGTGCTTTATCTTGGCGCCAAAATTGTTCATAGCTCGATTGGCGAAGCGTTTGAAGACATCCTACACTTCAGTCTTGTAAAGGATTATGTGCACCCAAGTATATCTAGAGTAATCATCAACAATCACGAAGCCATAGAGGCAAGCAGTGGTAGTAAAAGTTGAGTAGTGAGTGGGACCGAAAAGATCCATGTGGAGTAGTTCGAAGGGTTGTGTAGTAGTCATAATTGTCTTCGAAGGATGTTTTGCCCTTGTCATCTTCCCTGCTTCACAAGCACCGCATAAGTGATCTTTCTTGAACTTGACGCCCTCGATGCCTATGACATGCTTCTTCTTCGCAAGGGTGTGGAGGTTCCTCATGCCAGCATGCCCAAGCCTCCGATGCCAAAGCCAGCATTCTGAAGCTTTTGCAAGAAGACATACTGCAAGTTGTGGCCCTGCTGAGAAATCTACCACGTACAAATCACCTTTACGATACCCTTCAAACACTAGAGACTTGTTAGATTCCATTAGTACCAGGCAACGATATTTTCCAAACATTACGATCATATTCAAATCGCAAAGCATTGAGACAGACATTAAGTTGAAGCCAAGGGATTCAACCAGCATGACTTTATCCATGTGTTGATCCTTTGAGATTGCAACTCTACCTAGACCCAATACCTTACTTTTACCAGTGTCAGCAAATGTGATGTGGCTCTTGTCGGATGGACGTAATGTTGAGTCCATAAGAAGACTTCTTTTGCCAGTCATATGATTTGTACACCCACTGTCAATAATCCATTCTGAAGACTTTGAAGTCACTGGTGTCGTACCCTACAGTGCAGTTAGGGGGATAGGCTAAACGAAGAGAATTGTGAAGCAAAAACATTTGACGAACCAGTGGGTTACGAAAACTTAGATCCAGATTAGGACTAATAGGGAGAGTAGCATGCGATTCAGGAACGAATTACATAATGTTGTCATTTGGGCATTTTATCTTGCGCCCTACAAGATTTTTAAGGTCCCCAGCAATAGCGTCAGAAGATTTTGTTTTTCTGCTGGAGACCTTTCCCTGCAAAAGAGAGTTAAGCTTTCTTAACCACCCACATCTTCAAGGGTGGCTTAGAAGCAATAAGTCTAAGTGCAGCATCTGAGAATTTTGGCTTTGAAGCCTTAGCAAACAGTCTAGCAGGTGGACAATAATACTCATAGGAGTAAGCAGAATAATTTTTGGTCATATGAACATGACGGTTTGATGAACCGCTCTCATATTCATATGCCTGAGTATGGTTTCCCTGCAAAACATTTTCATTAGTGTGACTCGGGTGAGTCCTCTGTTTGTATGAAGCCATTGGACCGTATGATGCCTTTGGTCTGAGGTTTGTCTTCTTCAAGTGAGGTGTCATGAAGACATTCACAGGAAGATTTTCCAAACACTTTTTGGGAACCCAAATCTTCTTCATAGGCGGTCCATTCCTGCAGTTAGTACCAATGTACCTGGCAAACAATTCACCATTCTGATTCTTAAACAGTTTATAGTTTGCATCAAAGGATTCATCAATGATAATGGGGTTAGCACAAGTGAAGCCAGATAAATTGGATGGATCTGCTGAAAGTTCGTTTGTAGCAACCCATGTGGTTTTGGGGTACTGCTCAGGTTTCCAGTAAGAGCCATCTGCTTTTATTTTCCACACGAACCCAACACCCTCTTTCCTAGGGTTTCGGTTCAGAATCTGCTTCTTGAGGACATCACATAATGTCTGATGTCCTTTAGGACTTTTGTACATCCCTGTTTCAAGCAATGTCTTCAACCTAGCATTCTCATTAGCAATAGCAGTGGTATCCTCAGCAGAGGGGTTAGTTACCACATCAACAGTTGAAGATATTGCAACAGCAGTAGCAGTGGAACATTCAGCAACAGAAGTAGCATTATCACGCTCAATGCATTTAAGACATGGTGGTTCAAATCCTTCCTGAGCGGAACTGATCTGTTCGGAGCGAAGTGACTCGTTTTCCTTTTGAAGATCTGCATGAGCCGCTCTCACTTTCTCAAGCTCTTGCTTCCTTTGAAGATAATCATAGGAAAGCTTTTCATGAGTTGTTGAGAGAGTATCAAGACGATCTTCAAGTTCCTGATACTTAATGTAAAGATTTTTTATGTCTTCAATTAAGGATTCAGATCGAGTCATTTCAGCACCCAATAGATCATCGCTTCTGTCTAACAGTTTTTGAATATGTTCCATAGCTTTCTGTTGTTCAGTTGCAATTTTAGCAAGTGTTTTGTAGCTGGGTTTTGAATCACAGTCAGAGTCATCGTCACTAGATGTTTGATAGCGAGTAGTGCGTGTGTTTACCTTGGCACCGCGTGCCATGAAGCAGTAGGTAGGAGTGGAGTCGTTCTTGTCATTTGCATTGGTGTCGGTGATGCAGTCATTGTCTTCAGAGTTGAAGATGGACTTGGCGATGTATGCTGTAGCCAGACTCGCAATGCCAGAATCAGACTCCTCCTCAGATTCCACCTCCGCCTCCTCAGAAGCGGACTCCTCCTCTGAATCCATTTCCTTGCCAACAAATGCACGTGCCTTGCCAGATGAGCTCTTCTTGTGTGATGAAGACTTTGATGAAGACTTGGAAGAAGACATTGAGTATTTCTTCTTCTTTTTGTCGTCAGAATCATATTCCTTGCTCTTCTTCTTCCTTCTGTTCTCATTGTCCCACTGTGGACACTCAGAGATGAAGTGTCCAGTTTTCTTGTACTTGTGACATGTTTTCTTCCTGTAGTCATGAGCAGAAGCTTCATCATTCCTTGAGCTTGATCGTGAAGATTTTCTGAAGCCTTAATTCTTGGTGAATTTTTGGAACTTCTTCACTAGCATTGCAAGTTCTCTTCCAATGTCTTCAGGATCATCAGAACTGTTGTCGGATTCTTCTTCAGATGAGGAAACAGCTTTTGCCTTCAAGGCACGAGTTCGCCCATAGTTTGGACCGTAGATATCTCTTTTCTCAGAAAGCTGAAACTCATGTGTGTTGAGCCTCTCAAGTATGTCAGACGGATCGAGTGTCTTGAAATCAGGACGTTCTTGAATCATCAGGGCCAGGATGTCAAACGAACTATCAAGTGATCTCAGCAGCGTCTTGATGATTTCATGTTTGGTGATCTCAGTGGCGCCGAGGGCTTGAAGCTCATTTGTGATGTCAGTGAGCCGGTCAAATGTGTGCTAGACATTCTCATTGTCATTTCGCTTGAAGCGGTTGAAGAGGTTGCGAAGAACACTGATTCTTTGATCTCTCTGGGTTGAGACGCCTTCATTGACCTTGGAGAGCCAGTCCCAAACCAGCTTGGATGTCTTCAAGGCACTCACACGGCCATACTGTCCTTTTGTCAGATGACCACAGATGATATTTTTGGCAGTAGAGTCCAGTTGAGTGAACTTCTTGACATCAGCAGCAGTGACACCTTCTCTAGCCTTGGGAACGCCGTTCTCGACGACATACCATAGGTCGACGTCAATGGCTTCAAGATGCATGCGCATCTTATTCTTCCAGTAGGGATATTCAGTTCCATCGAAGACGGGGCAAGCAGCGGAGACTTTGATTATCCCTGCAGTCGACATAGCTAAAACTCCAGGTGGTTAAACCGAATCACACAGAACAAGGGAGCACCTTGCTCTGATACCAGTTGAAAGTGCGTTATCTCGACTAGAGGGGGGTGAATAGGCGATTTTTATGAAAGTCTTCAAAACGTGAGAGTTATGAAGACAAACAGCGAAGATTATGCCTATTACTATGCAGCGAAAGTTAGATTACACTAGGCCAGCCATGGTCATGTATTCAATAGAGTGAAAGCACAATGATAAACAACTGCAGTGTAATAAGTATCAGGTAGGAAAAAGTTATGAAGCCAAACAGATCATACATTCATTTTGTGAAGACAAAAGATAGAACAGGTATGCAATGGCTTCACAATGAGTATCAGAAAGAAAAGGAAGTGAAGATGAAACCAGTGACTCATTGAAGACAATGATATGTTGGACCAGTTCCAGTTGCTGTGACAACTGTACGTCTGGTTGGAGCGGCTAGGTATTTAAACCTTAGGACACACAGTCCCGGACACCCAGTCCTGAACACACAGTTCAGGACACCAAGTCCTCACCGTATTCTCCTTGAGCTAAGGTCACTTAGTCCTCGCCCAATCACTCTGGTAAGTCTTCAAGGTAGACTCCCAAACCTTCACAAACTTTGTTCACTGGCAATCCACAATGTCTCTTGGATGCTCTGAACGCGACGCCTAACCGTCTAGAGGATTCACAGTCCTCAAGTGTAATAAGTCTTCAGATCACACAGACAAGAAGACCTAAGTGATGCCCAATTTGCTCTGGCTCTGGGTGGTTAGGGCTTTTCTCCTCACTAGAAATTTTCTCTCAAAGGCTTCGAGGTGGGTTGCTCTCAAACGACAAAAGCCGTGCACTGAAATCTGAGCCGCCAACCGTTTATGGTTGTGGGGGTGGGCTACTTATAGCCACTTGGCAACCTGACCTGATTTGTCCGAAATGACCCTGGGTCACTAAGGAACTCTCATGGCAACTTTACTTGGGCTACAAGAAAAGCTGACTTGTCCAGCTCTGGACAAGATTCGCTCTCATTGTCTTCGCTCGAAGACATAGATTTTTGATTTAGGCATCACTTCAGTCATTCTGACTGGTTCTCCTGGACCCCACTTAACAGTACGGTGGTTCCTATGACTCAACACAAAATAAAAAGAACTACGAAAGATCTAAGTCTTCGAGCTCCATAGGCTTCATAACGTGTCTTCTTTTGTCATAGTCTTCAATGTGATATTTTCATATATCACCTTTGTCTTCAATGTCTTCATACATTTTTAGGGGTCATCTCTGGTAGTAAAACCGAATCAATGAGGGACTTCTACCTGTGTTTTCCTGCAATTCTCACAAACACATTAGTCCCTCAACTAGGTTTGTCGTCAATACTCCAAAACCAACTAGGGGTGGCACTAGATGCACTTACACAAGTGATTCCAAAAGTCCATCAGTACGGAGTTTCTTCATGCGCTTTACACCAATATGACCCAAACGGCAGTGCCACAAATAAGTTGCACTATCATTATCAACTCTGCATCTTTTGGCTTCAACATTATGAATATGTGTATCACTACTATCGAGATTCATCAAAAATAGACCACTCTTCAAGGGTGCATGACCATAAAAGATATTACTCAAATAAATAGAACAACCATTATTCTCAGATTTAAATGAATAACCATCTCGCATCAAACAAGATCCAGAAAGAATGTTCATGCTCAACGCTGGCACCAAATAACAATTATTTAGGTCTAAAACTAATCTTGAAGGTAGATGTAGAGGTAGCGTGCCGACGGCGATCACATCAACTTTGGAACCATTTCCCACGCGCATCATCACCTCGTCCTTAGCCAGTGTTCGCTTAATCCGTAGTCCCTGTTTTGAGTTGCAAATATTAGCAACAAAACCAGTATCAAATACACAGGTGCTACTGCGAGCTCTGGTAATGTACACATCAATAACATGTATATCACATGTACCTTTGTTCACCTTGCCATCCTTCTTATCCGCCAAATACTTGGGGCAGTTCCGCTTCCAGTGACCAGTCTGCTTGCAGTAGAAGCACTCAGTCTCAGGGTTAGGTCCAAATTTGGGTTTCTTCTCTTGAGCAGCAACTTGTTTGCTGTTCTTCTTGAAGTTCCCCTTCTTCTTCCCTTTGCCCTTTTTCTTGAAACTGGTGGTCTTATTGACCATCAACACTTGATGCTCCTTCTTGATTTCTACCTCTGCAGCCTTTAACATTGAGAAGAGCTCGAGAATCGTCTTATCCATCCCTTGCATGTTATAGTTCATCATGAAGCTCTTGTAGCTTGGTGGCAGTGATTGAAGAATTTTGTCAATGATGCTATCATCCGAAGATTAACTCCCAGTTGAATCAAGTGATTGTTATACCCAGACATTCTGAGTATATGCTCACTGACAGAACTATTCTCCTCCATCTTGCAGCTGTAGAACTTATTGGAGATTTCATATCTCTCAATCTAGGCATTTGCTTAATATTAACTTCAACTCCTGGAACATCTCATATGCTCCATGACGTTCAAAACGTCGTTGAAGTCCCAGTTCTAAGCCTTAAAGCATGGCACGCTGAACTATTGAGTAGTCATCAGCTTTGCTCTGCCAGACATTCATAACATCTGGTGTTGCTCCTGTAGTAGGTTTGGCACCTGGCGGTGCTTCCGGGACGTAATTCTTGTGTGCAGCAATGAGGATAATCCTCAAGTTACGGACCTAGTCCGTGTAATTGCTACCATCATCTTTCAACTTTGCTTTCCCAAGGAACGCATTAAAATTCAACGGAACAACAGCACGAGCCATCTATCTACAACAAACATAGACATGCAAAATACTATCAGGTACTAAGTTCATGATAAATGTAAGTTCAATTAATCATATTACTTAATAACTCCCACTTAGATAGACATCCCTCTAATCATCAAAGTGATCACGTGATCCAAATCAACTAAACCATAACCGATCATCACGTGAAATGGAGTAGTTTTCAATGGTGAACATCACTATGTTCATCATATCTACTATATGATTCACGCTCGACCTTTCGGTCTCAGTGTTCCGAGGACATATCTGCATATGCTAGGCTCGTCAAGTTTAACCCGAGTATTCTGCGTGTGCAAAACTAGCTTGCACCCATTGTAGATGGACGTAGAGCTTATCACACCCGATCATCACGTGGTGTCTGGGCACGACGAACTTTGGCAACGGTGCATACTCAGGGAGAACACTTTTATCTTGAAATTTAGTGAAAGATCGTCTTATAATGCTACCGTCAATTAAAGCAAAATAAGATGCATAAAAGATAAACATCACATGCAATCAATATAAGTGATATGATATGGCCATCATCATCTTGTGCTTGTGATCTCCATCTCCGAAGCACCATCATGATCACCATTGTCACCGGCGCGACACCTTGATCTCCATCATAGCTTCATTGTCGTCTCGCCAACTATTGCTTCTACGACTATAGCTACCGCTTAGTGATAAAGAAAAGCAATTACAGGGCGATTGCATTGCATACAATAAAGCGACCACCATATGGCTCCTGCCAGTTGCCGATAACTCGGTTACAAAACATCATCATCTCATACAATAAAATATAGCATCATGTCTTGACCATATCACATCACAACATGCCCTGCAAAAACAAGTTAGACGTCCTCTACTTTGTAGTTGCAAGTTTTACGTGGATGCTACGGGCTGAGCAAGAACCGTTCTTACCTACGCATCAAAACCATAACGATAGTTCGTCAAGTTAATGTTGTTTTAACCTTCTCAAGGACCGGGCGTAGCCACACTTGGTTCAACTAAAGTTGCAGAAACTAACACCCGCTAGCCACCTGTGTGCAAAGCACGTTGGTAGAACCAGTCTCGCGTAAGCGTACGCATAATGTCGGCCTGGGCCGCTTCATACAACAATACCACCGAACCAAAGTATGACATGCTGGTAAGTAGTATGACTTGTATCACCCACAACCCACTTGTGTTCTACTCGTGCATATAACATCAACGCATAAAACAAGGCTTGAATGCCACTGTTGGGGAACGTAGTAATTTCAAAAAAAATTCCTATGCACACGCAAGATCATAGTGATGCATAGTGATACGTCTCCAACATATCTATAATTTTTTATTGCTCCAAGCTATATTATCTACTGTTTTTGACATTTTATTGGGCTTTATTATCCACTTTTATATTATTTTTGGGACTAACCTATTCACCGGAGGCCCAGCCCAGAATTGCTGTTTTTTGCCTGTTTTAGGGTTTCGAAGAAAAGGAATATCAAACAGAGTCCAAACGGAATGAAACCTACGGGAACGAGATTTTCTTAACGAACAAGACCCAGGAGACTTGTCCCCTACGTTAAGACACAAAAGAGGAGGCCACGAGGTAGGGGGCGCGCCTACCCCCCAGGCGCCCTCCACCCTCGTGGGCCCCCTATTGCTCCACCGACGTACTCCTTCCTCCTATATATACCTACATACCCCCAAACGATCACATACGGAGCCAAAACCCTAATTCCACCGCCGTAACTTTTTGTATCCATGAGATCCCATCTTAGGGCCTGTTTCGGAGCTCCACCGGAGGGGGCATTGATCACGGAGGGCTTCTACATCAACACCATAGCCCCTCCGATGAAGTGTGAGTAGTTTACCTCAGACCTACGGGTCCATAGTTAGTAGCTAGATGGCTTCTTCTCTCTTTTTGGATCTCAATACAGTGTTCTCCCCCTCTCTTGTGGAGAACTATTCGATGTAATCTTCTTTTTGCGGTGTGTTTGTTGAGACCGATGAATTGTGGGTTTATGATCAAGTCTATCTATGAACAATATTTTAATCTTCTCTGAATTCTTTTATGTATGATTGGTTATCTTTGCAAGTCTCCTCGAATTATCAGTTTGGTTTGGCCTACTAGATTGATCTTTCTTGCAATGGGAGAAGTGCTTAGCTTTGGGTTCAATCTTGCGGTGTCCTTTCCCAGTGACAGTAGGGGCAGCAAGGCACGTATTGTATTGTTGCCATCGAGGATAACAAGATGGGGTTTTCATCATATTGCATGAGTTTATCCCTCTACATCATGTCATCTTGCTTAAGGTGTTACTCTGTTTTCATTAACTTAATACTCTTGATGCATGCTGGATAGCGGTCGATGAGTGGAGTAATAGTAGTAGATGCAGGCATGAGTCGGTCTACTTGTCTCGGACGTGATGGCTATATACATGGTTATACCTAGATATTCTCATAACTATGCTCAATTCTATCAATTGCTCAACAGTAACTTGTTCACCCACCGTAGAATACTTATGCTCTTGAGAGAAGCCACTAGTGAAACCTATGGCCCCCGGGTCTATTTTCATCATATTAATCTCCTACTACTTAGTTATTTCCTTTGCTTTTTTTACTTTACTTTTATTTTACTTTGCATCTTTATCGCAAAAATACCAAAAATATTATCTTATCATATCTATCAGATCTCACTCTCGTAAGTGGCCGTGTAGGGATTGACAACCCCTTATCGCGTTGGTTGCGAGGATTTATTTGTTTTGTGCAGGTACGAGGGACTGGCGCGTAGCCTCCTACTGGATTGATACATTGGTTCTCAAAAACTGAGGGAAATACTTACGCTACTCTACTGCATCATCCCTTCCTCTTCGGGGAAAACCAACGTAGTGCTCAAGAGGTAGCAAGAAGGATTTCTGGCGCCATTGCCGGGGAGGTCTACGCAAAAGTCAATATACCAAGTACCCATCCATACCCTTATCTCCTGCATTACATTATTTGCCATTTGCCTCTCGTTTTCCTCTCCCCCACTTCACCCTTGCCATTTTATTCGCCCTCTCTCTCTATCCTCCCTCTCTTTCTCTATTTGCCTCTTTTTTCCCGCTTGCTTTTTGTTTACTTGTGTGTTAGTTTGCTTTCTTGTCACGATGACTCAAGATAATACTAAAAAGTGTGACTTCACCAATACCAACAACAATGAATTTATTAGCACTCTAATTGCTCCTCTTACCGATGCTGAATCTTGTGAAATTAATACTGTTTGCTGAATCTTGTCATGAAAGATCCGTTTTCCGACCTTCCTAGTGAAGATGCCGCTACCCATCTAAATAGCTTCGTTGATTTATGTGATATGCAAAAGAATAAAGATGTGGATAATGATATTGTTAAATTGAAGCTATTTCCTTTTTCTCTTAGAGATCATGCTAAAGCTTGGTTTTCGTCTTTGCCTAAAAATAGTATTGATTCATGGAACAAGTGCAAAGATGCTTTTATCTCTAAGTATTTTCCTCCCGCTAAGATCATCTCTCTTAGAAACGATATTATGAATTTTAAGCAAATTGAGCATGAACATGTTGCACAAGCTTGGGAGAGAATGAAACTAATGATACGTAATTGTCCTACTCATGGTTTATATTTGTGGATGATTATACAAAAAAATTATGCCGGATTGAATTTTGCTTCTAGAAATCTTTTAGATTCGGCCGTGGGAGGCACTTTTATGGAAATCACTTTAGGAGAAGCTACTGAACTCCTAGATAATATTATGGTTAATTATTCTCAATGGCATACTGAAAGATCTACTAATAAAAAGGTGCATGCGATAGAAGAAATTTATGTTTTGAGTGGAAAGATGGATGAACTTATGAATTTATTTTCTAGTAAGAGTGTTTCTTCTGATCCTAATGATATGCCCTTGTCTACTTTGATTGAAAATAATTATGAATCTATGGATGTGAATTTTTTTGGTAGGAACAATTTTGGTAACAACGCATATAGAGGAAATTTCAATCCTAGGCCTTATCCTAGTAATCCCTCTAATAATTATGGTAATTCCTACAACAATTCTTATGGAAATTATAATAAGATGCCCTCTTATTTTGAATCTAATATTAAAGAATTTATTAGTTCGCAAAAGAATTTATTACTTTGCAAAAGAATTTTAATGCTTTGATTGAAGAAAAATCGCTTAAGATTGATGAGTTGGCTAAGAACGTTGATAGAATTTCTCTTGATGTTGATTCTTTGAAACATAGATCTATTCCACCTAAGCATGATATCAATGAGTCTCTCAAAGCCATGAGAATTTCCAATGATGAGTGCAAAGAAAGAACCACTAGGATGCGTGCTAAGAAAGATGCATTTATAAGAGCTTGTTCTTCTAGTTCCTATGAAAATAAAGATGAAGATCTAAAAGTTATTGATGTGCCCCCTATTAAATCTTTTTTTTGCAATATGAATCTTGATAATGATCGGACTAAATATAATCCACCTTTACCTAGAAGGCGTTCCAAGAATTCGGAATTTTTTGATCTTGATGCTAAAATTGATAAAAGTGGGTTTGAAGAAATTAAAACCCTAGATGTTGCTAAACCCACTATTATGGATTTCAAGGAATTTAACTATGAAAATTTCTCTTTGATTGATTGTATTTCCTTGTTGCAATCCGTGCTAAATTCTCCTCATGATGATGCCTTGATGCCTTGATGCAATCTTATGAAGAAAAACTTGAATTGGAAGTTTCTATCCCTAGAAAGCTTTATGATGAGTGGGAACCAACTATTAAAATTAAATTAAAGATCATGAACGCTATGCTTTATGTGATATGGGTGCTAGTGTTTCCACGATTCCAAAAACTTTGTGTGATTTGTTAGGTTTCCGTGATTTTGATGATTGCTCTTTAAATTTGCACCTTGCGGATTCCACTATTAAGAAACCTATGGGAAGAATTAGTGATGTTCTTATTGTTGCAAATAGGAATTATGTGCCCGTAGATTTTATTGTTCTTGACATAGATTGCAATCCTTCATGTCCTATTATTCTTGGTAGACCTTTCCTTAGAACGATTGGTGCAATTATTGATATGAAGGAAGGAAATATTAGATTCCAATATCCATTAAGGAAAGGCATGGAACACTTTCCTAGAAAGAAAATTAAATTACCTTATTAATCTTTATAAGAGCCACTTATGGATTGCCTACCAAAGATGGCAATACCTAGATCTATCCTTGCTTGTTATGCCTAGCTAGGGGCGTTAAACAATAGCGCTTGTTGGGAGGCAACCCAATTTTATTTTTATTCCTTGATTTATTCTCCTTTTTAGTAATAAATAATTTATCTAGCCTCTGTTTTGGTTGTGTTTTTGTATTTAATTAGTGTTTGTGCCGAGTAGAACCGTTGGGAAGACTTGGGGAAAGTCTTGTTACACTTGCTGTAAAAAACAGAAACTTTAGCGCTCACGAGAACTGCTGCCATTTTTATTTGGGAAGTGATATTTAGTTAATTCTTTTTGAAGATGATTAATAGATAAATTCCTCACGTCCAGAAATTTAGTTTAGAATTTTTGGTGTTCCATATCTTGCGCTAGCTACAGATTACTACAGACTGTTCTGTTTTTGACAGATTCTGTTTTTCATGTGTTGTTTACTTATTTTGATGAATCTATGTCTAGTAAAATAGTGTATAAACCATAGAGAAGTTGGAATACAGTAGGTATAACACCAATATAAATAAATAATGAGTTCATTACAGTACCTTGAAGTGGTCTTTTGTTTTCTTTCGCTAATGGAGCTCAGGAGATTTTCTACTTTAAATTTGTGTTGTGAAGTTTTCAAGTTTTGGGTAAAGATTTGATGGATTATGGAACAAGGAGTGGAAAGAGCCTAAGATTGGGGATTCCCATGGAACCCCCAAGATAATATAAGGACACCTAAAAGCCAAAGCTTGGGGATGCCCCGGAAGGCATCCCCTCTTTCGTCTACTTCTATCAGTAACTTTACTTGGAGCTATATTTTTATTCACCACATGATATGTGTTTTGCTTGGAGCATCTTGTATGATTTGAGTCTTTATTTTTTAGTTTACCACAATCATCCTTTCTGTACCACACCTTTTGAGAGAGCCATACATGATTTGGAATTTCTTAGAATACTCTATGTGCTTCGCTTATATCTTTTGAGTTATATAGTTTTGCTCTAGTACTTCACTTATATCTTTTTAGACCATGGTGGTGGATTTGTTTTATAGAAACTATTGATCTCTCATTCTTCACTTAGATTATTTTGAGAGTCTTAAATAGCATGGTAATTTACTTAAATAATCCCAATATGCTTGGTATTCAAGATTAATAAAAGAACTTTCTTATGAGTGTGTTGAATACTAAGAGAAGTTTGATGCTTGATGATTGTTTTGAGATATAAAGATGGTGATATTAGAGTTATGCTAGTTGAGTAGTTGTGAATTTGATAAATACTTGTGTGAAAGTTTGTGATTCCCGTAGCATGCACGTATGGTGAACCGTTATGTGATGAAGTCGGAGCATCATTTATTTTTTGATTGTCTTCCTTATGAGTGGCGGTTGGGGACGAGCGATGGTCTTTTCCTACCAATATATCCCCCTAGGAGCATGTGCATAATACTTTGCTTTAATAACTTGTAGATTTTTGCAATATGTATATGAGTTCTTTATGACTAATGTTGAGTCCATGGATTATACACATTTTTCTCACCCTTCCACCTTTGCTAGCCTCTCTAATACCGCTCACTTTTTGCCGGTATCGTACACCCACCATATACCTTCATCAAAACAGCCACCATACCTACCTATTATGGCATTTCCATAGCCATTCCGAGATATATTGCCATGCAACTCTCCACCGTTCCGTTTATTATGACACACTCCATCATTGTCATATTGCATAGCATGATCATGTAGTTGACATCGTATTTGTGGTAAAACCACCATTCATAATTCTTTCATACGTGTCACTCTTGATTCATTGCATATCCCGGTACACCGCCGGAGGCATTCATATAGAGTCATATTTTGTTCTAAGTATCAAGTTGTAATTGCTGAGTTGTAAGAAAAATAAAAGTGTGATGATCATCATTATTAGAGCATTGTCCTAGTGAGGAAAGGATTATGGAGACTATGATTCCCCCACAAGTCGGGATGAGACTCCGGACGAAAAAAAAGAAAAGAGGCCATAAAAAGGCCCAACTAAAAAAATGAGAGAAAAATAGAGAAGGGACAATGTTACTATCCTTTTACCACACTTGTGCTTCAAAGTAGCACCATGATATTCATGATAGAGAGTCTCCTATGTTATCACTTTCATATACTAGTGGGAATTTTTCATTATAGAACTTGGCTTGTATATTCCAATGATGGGCTTCCTCAAAATACCCTAGGTCTTCATGAGCAAGCAAGTTGGATGCACACCCACTTAGTTTCTTTTGTTGAGCTTTCATATACTTATAGCTCTAGTGCATCCGTTGCATGGCAATCCCTACTCACTCACATTGATATCTATTGATGGGCATCTCCATAGCTCGTTGATACGCCTAGTTGATGTGAGACTATCTTCTCCCTTTTTGTCTTCCCCACAACCACCATTCTATTCCACTTATAGTGTTATATCCATGGCTCACGCTCATGTATTGCGTGAAGATTGAAAAAGTTTGAGAACACCAAAAGTATGAAACAATTGCTTGGCTTGCCATAGGGGTTGTGCATGATTTAAATATTTTGTGTGGTGAAGATGGAGCATAGCCAGACTATATGATTTTGTAGGGATAACTTTCTTTGGCCATGTTATTTTGAGAAGACATGATTGCTTTGTTAGTATGCTTGAAGTATTATTATTTTTATGTTAATATTAAACTTTTATCTTGAATCTTTCGGATCTGAATATTCATACCACAATTAAGAAGAATTACATTAAAATTATGCCAATTAGCACTCCGCATCAAAAAATTTGTTTTTATCATTTACCTACACGAGACGAGCAGGAATTAAGCTTGGGGATGCTTGATACGTCTCCAACGTATCTATACTTTTTGATTGCTCCATGCTATATTATCTACTGTTTTGGACATTATTGGGCTTTATTATCCACTTTTATATTATTTTTGGGACTAACCTATTAACCGGAGGCCCAACCCAGAATTGCTGTTTTTTGCATGTTTTAGGGTTTCGAAGAAAAGGAATATCAAACGGAGTCCAAACGGAATGAAACCTTCGGGAACAAGATTTTCTTAACGAACAAGACCTAGGAGACGTGGACCCTACGTCAAGACACAAAAGAGGAGGCCACGAGGTAGGGGGCGCGCCTACCCCCCAGGCGCCCTCCACCCTCGTGGGCCCCCTATTGCTCCACCGACATACTCCTTCCTCCTATATATACCTACATACCCCCAAACGATCACATACGGAGCCAAAACCCTAATTCCACCGCCATAACTTTTTGTATCCATGAGATCCCATCTTAGGGCCTGTTTCGGAGCTCCTCCGGAGGGGGCATTGATCACGGAGGGCTTCTACATCAACACCATAGCCCCTCCGATGAAGTGTGAGTAGTTTACCTCAGACCTACGGGTCCATAGTTAGTAGCTAGATGGCTTCTTCTCTCTTTTTGGATCTCAATACAATGTTCTCCCCCTCCCTTGTGGAGAACTATTCAATGTAATCTTCTTTTTGCGGTGTGTTTGTTGAGACCGATGAATTGTGGGTTTATGATCAAGTCTATCTATGAACAATATTTGAATCTTCTCTGAATTCTTTTATGTATGATTGGTTATCTTTGCAAGTCTCCTCGAATTATCAGTTTGGTTTGGCCTTCTAGATTGATCTTTCTTGCAATGGGAGAAGTGCTTAGCTTTGGGTTCAATCTTGCGGTGTCCTTTCCCAGTGACAGTAGGGGCAGCAAGGCACGTATTGTATTGTTGCCATCGAGGATAACAAGATGGGGTTTTCATCATATTGCATGAGTTTATCCCTCTACATCATGTCATCTTGCTTAAGGCGTTACCCTGTTTTCATTAACTTAATATTCTAGATGCATGCCGGATAGCGGTCGATGAGTGGAGTAAAAGTAATAGATGCAGGCAGGAGTCGGTGTACTTGTCTCGGACGTGATGCCTATATACATGATCATACCTAGATATTCTCATAACTATGCTCAATTCTGTCAATTGGTCAACAGTAATTTGTTCACCCACCGTAGAATACTTATGCTCTCGAGAGAAGCCACTAGTGAAACCTATGGCCCTCGGGTCTATTTTCATCATATTAATCTCCTACTACTTAGTTATTTCCTTTGCTTTTTACTTTACTTTTATTTTACTTTGCATCTTTATCGCAAAAATACCAAAAATATTATCTTATCATATCTATTAGATCTCACTCTCGTAAGTGGCCGTGTAGGGATTGACAACCCCTTATCGCGTTGGTTGCGAGGATTTATTTGTTTTGTGCAGGTACGAGGGACTGGCGCATAGGCTCCTACTTGATCGATACCTTGGTTCTCAAAAATTGAGAGAAATACTTACGCTACTCTACTGCATCATCCCTTCCTCTTCGGGGAAAACCAACGCAGTGCTCAAGAGGTAGCACATAGCAACGAGAGGGGAGAGTGTGGTACCCACATAGACCGAAAGCGGAAGCATTAGCACAACGCAGTTGATGTAGTCGTACGTCTTCACGATCCGACCGATCAAGTACCGAACGCACGGCACCTCCAAGTTCTGCACACGTTCAACTCGATGACATCCCTCGAACTCCGATCCAGCCAAGCTTTGAGGGAGAGTTCCATTAGCACGACGGCGTGGTGAGGATGTTGATGTTCTACCATCGCAGGGCTTCGCCTAAGCACCGCTACGATATTATCGAGGTGGACTATGGTGAAGAGGGGCACCGCACACGGCTAAAAGATCCAAGAGATCAATTGTTGTGTCTATGAGGTGCCCCTCTCCTCTGTATATAAAGAGGGAGGAGAGGGCCGGCCAAGGGGAGGAGGCGCTCCCAAGGGGGGAGTCCTACTCCCACCGGGAGTAGGACTCCTCCGTTTCCTATTTGGAGAGGGAGAGGGAAGGAAGAGGAAGGAGGGAGGGAGGAAGGAAAGGGGGGCCGGCCCCCTCCCAATTCGGATTGGGCTTGGGGGGGCGCCCCCTCCCTTGCTCCTTTCCCATCCTTTCCACTAATGCCGATTAAGGCCCATATACCTCCCGGGGGGTTCCGATAACCTCCCGATGCTCCGGTATTATCTCGTTCTCACCCAGAACCATTCCGGTATCCAAATATAGTCGTCCAATATATCGATCTTTACGTCTCGACCATTTCGAGACTCCTCGTCATGTCCGTGATCACATCCGGGACTCTGAACTACCTTCGCTACATCAAAACACATAAACTCATAATATAACCGTCATCGAACTTTAATTGTGCGGACCCTATGGGTTCGAGAACTATGTAGACATGACCGAGACACGTCTCCGGTCAATAACCAATAGCGGAACCTGGATGCTCATATTGGCTCCTATATATTCTACAAAGATCTTTATCGGTTAAACCGCATAACAACATACGTTGTTCCCTTTGTCATCGGTATGTTACTTGCCCGAGATTTGATCGTCGGTAACTCAATACCTAGTTCAGTCTTGTTACTGGCAAGTCTCTTTACTCGTTACATAATACATCATCCCACAACTAACTCATTAGTTGCAATGCTTGCAAGGCTTAAGTGATGTGTATTACCGAATGGGCTCAAAGATACCTCTGTGACAATCGGAGTGACAAATCCTAATCTCGAAATACGCCAACCCAACAAGTACCTTCGGAGACACATGTGGAGCACCTTTATAATCACCCAGCACACAGAGTGTTCCTCTGGTAAACGGGAGTTGCATAATCTCATAGTCATAGGAACATGTATAAGTCATGAAGAAAGCAAAAGCAACATACTAAACGATCAAGTGCTAAGCTAACAGAATGGATCAAGTCAATCACATCATTCTCCTAATGATGTGATCCCATTAAGCAAATGACAACTCTTTATCTATGGCTAGGAAACATAACCATCTTTGATCAATGAGCTAGTCAAGTAGAGGCATACTAGCGACACGCTGTTTGTCTATGTATTCACACATGTATCATGTTTCCGGTTAATACAATTCTAGCATGAATAGTAAACGTTTATCATGATATAAGTAAATAAATAATAACTCTATTATTTCCTCTAGGGCATATTTCCTTCAGTGTCGTCGTCCCTGCCTCCTTCCAGCACGAGGCCGCCCCTCTCCTTCAGGGCGAGGTCGGTTTGGACTTCAGCGGCAGTACGAAGAGCAGTTTGGGAGCACGGGCCGAGCTCAGAAAACTCGCCGTCCCTCTCTCCGGCGAGCTCATCCGCTATTGTCCCCCATGCGATGGAGCCCCATGGGATTCTTCCTTAGTAGATGCCTGCAGCAACGGCGGGGTCGCGTCTGTCCTCCTTCTGCATACATGTGTGACTACGTCCAAAAGCAAGCACAGTGCCTCGCTTGCCCGCCAGCGAGGTCCTTCTACCACTAATGGCACAACTGCAGCCGGGTATCCCGATGACTAGCTCTCCCTTGCAAACCCGACCATGGTGGTACATCGTCGACGTGCTTGAGGCCATGGAGTTATGTATGAAGTTCAGATCATAGGTGCAGCATGGTTCGGGATTTACTAAGCAGGTACGAGGACCTGCACAAATGGGTGACACCATGAGAGGTGGTGGCGATGCTGAGAAGAACGTCATGGCAAGCTGCAGTACATGTTCAGCGGGGGATTGTTGCGCGGTGTTGCTGACTACCACACTCTTCCTCTACTTGCAAGTTGCTGATGGTGCGTTGTTGTAGTTTATTGCTCTTGCTACGAGAGCTGACCAAAAGGATATTTGCTGAGAATGTCAGTAGATCAAAAAAATGAGAAGACAGAGAATGAGGATAGGCTAGAGCGGTGTGTGGTGGAAATAAACTACAGCTTTTGGTCAACAAATTTTTTTCTCTAGCACTCTCTCTGTCTCTCTAACTCGCTTAGCCAAAGCATGGATGTGCTTGCTTATCTGGTTTTTATCGTAAACGCACACTTCAATGACACAGAAAAAAAGGTTCAAAATATATATAGGTGGTTGGGAGCCAAAAAGCTCATTGTTTGTTGTGTTTAATTTTTCAGTTGAATAATATAAAGAACTTTTGTTTGAGCGAGACAAAACAAACTTATCTTCGGCTTTCCCATGCAGGTATTTCAGGTAAGAAAAAACAATCCATTCTTGTGCATCCGTGAGAGGAAGTCTGTTTATGAAATTGGTGCATTTGTGTGAGAAAGATTAACTATGAAGTATGAAATGGTAAAAAATGTGAAATTCAGGTTTTAGAAGTATGTGAGCTCAAATACATAAGCTAGATAAGAGCAGAGGAAACAAGAGTTTCATACAACAAAAAAAGAGACCATGTTGGAATTTTCCTTAAGAAAATTGGATAAATGTGGTGTGAACGAAGCAAAATAAAAACCTAAAAGTTCAAATTAAAAGAAACAAAGCTATTCAATGTTTGGAAAAAAGGATTTATCCCTCTCTTTTTTAATGAAGAAGTTCAAAAATTTTAAAAAAATAGTAGTTCAAAAAATTATTTAAAGAAAGCATTTTCCATGTTTCCAAAAGAAACTAGAGGTTTAAATTTCACAAACATAGAGGTTCAATACTTATTACAGAACCAAGAAAGACAAATTAAAAGTACAAAGAAGTTCAATATTTTAATAAAAAAGGGGTTATATAAAAACCTAGAGGTTCAATTTTAAATAACCGAGAAGTTCAATATTTAGTACAAAACCAAGAAGATCAAGTAAAAAATCCAAATAAAAAATAGAAGTTCAAATTTGAATAAAAGGAGCCATTCAATGTTTATTACAAACATTGAGTGGTTCGATGTTAATTACAACACTTTTTATGTTTTTTAAAAGATCCTAGAAGTTCAAAATTAAAATTGAGTGGTTCGAGGTTTATCACAAAACTAGGATTTTTTTTTCTCTTACAAATGATTAACACCAAGAAGTCCGGATTAAAAAAACCAAGAAGTTAAATTTTAAAAAATAGAGTAGTTCAATGTATATGAAAAAGTCGGGTTTTCCTCGTTACTAAATAATAAACTAAGAAGTTCAATTTTAGAAAACGGAGCAGTTCGATATTTATTACAAAAACTTGAATTTTTTCCATTACTAACGAATAAAACAAGAAGTTTTTGAAATAATGAAGAAGTTTGACATTTACAAAAAAAACTCCTATTTTTGTCATTTCTAAAAATACACAAACAGGTTCAAAAATTGAAAATATAGAGCGGTTTGATGTCTATAAAATTAAAAAAACATTGCTAAAATGGGTAGCATCGTTTTTGGCATTTTTTGGAGCAATTTGGTTTCAAAAAGAAAATCAAGAATTTCACACTAAAAAATGGAGTAGTTCGATGTATACAAAAACACAAAATCTTCTTGTTTCTATGCAAAATTAAAGTACGAAGTTCAATTTTTTAAAAGTTGTACGACTTTATTTATGCCTGAATAGAAAAAAGTGATGATTCCCAAGTTACTATGTGTGTATGTGTTTGTGTCTTGATCTCACGGTTATAACAAAAATCACTCACAAACACTGGTAATATTCATTTTGAAAAAATACCATAAGCAAATTATGTTTTATTGTAAAAATCACTGGTATAATATGTGCTACATTTCGATGAATAGCTTAAAATTTTCATGTATACCATTTAAAACACGTTTTTATGTATTCAAAAAATTCTTACCTATTGAAAGAAGTTCATAGTGAAAACAACGAGAAGTTCCAGTACTGCAAGGAATGCATTTCAGGTGAGAATAAAAGTATATATAAATAGAAGTTTAAAAGGTTTGTTGAAAGATGTTTAAGTGCTCTGTCCGGAGAAGTTCAAAAATTCTTGCAAAAGAGGTTCACCTTGTATTTCCATGTTAGATTTTTTTGTATAAAAATCGAATACAATTCTTTACTCAAAAATATAAAAAGATGAAGTTCAAATTGAAATAACAGAGAAGTTCGGATTTTATTAAAATCTAGGATTTACCTGTTCAAAAAATAAAAAACACAACGCCATATTTTGCACTTTTAAAAACAACTCATAAACATAAAAAATGGTTGCTAGAAGTTCAAGTGCTCGGTGAGAAAAAGTTCAAAGAAATTTGTGAGAGAGGTTCACCGTGTATTTAGATGTCCAAAATACATAAAAAATATGTTGTTTTTTGTGTATTAAAATAATTCTCTCAAACCAGAGAGAAGTTCAAAGTGATAATAACCAGAAGTTCACGTACTACATGGTGTGTATTTCATATAAGAAAAAAACAATAAAGTAAAACAGAGTGAAGTTCAAACACACATCCCCAGAAGTTCAACGACTTCACGCAGTGCAAAAAACAACAAGTCAAAAACATAGTGAGGTTCAAACAGACATGCTCGAGAAGTTCAACTACCTCACGCAGTGCGTTTCCATTCGCAATGAAGGCAGGAATCATGATCTCGTCATTTCTCTAATTTACTTCACAACGACAGGAATATCATTTGTGTAAGTTCAAGTCCTTTGTCGGAGAAAGTAAAAAATAATATTGTGAGAGAGGTTTGTACAAAAAGAATATCATTTGTGTAACACTGACGAAATGGATGAGAAAATTACAAACGAAAATACGTCATAGAAGTTCAACGTGAAAACAATACGAAGTTCGACTACTATAGTGAATGAATTTGAGATGAAAAACTTTTAAAATCGTCGAGAGTATGAAAAAATGATCAACACGGGAAAGTTACGTGTTTAAATCAGCTTTCCAACGGTATATTACTTGCTCAATTCTGGTGAGTGTTCCGGTGAGTGGATGGGGAGCTACGAGCAAAAAAAAGCACGTGAAAAAACATAGTGAAGTTCAAGTAGACATGCCGAGAAGTTCACGTTCTTCACGCAGTGCATTTTTGAAGAACTGTTTCGCGATAAAGGAAGAACGAATGATCTCGCCATTTTCGAAATTACTTGAAAACGGCTAGGAATCAGAGAAAACCATCAACACGAAAAAGCTTCGCATTTTCCTTAGCTTTTCAACGGTATACTATTTGCCCCATTCCGATAAAGTTTGTAGAAATTACAGTGAAAACACGTTTTTAGCCATTTTCAAAATTGACTTAAAACAGTAAGGAATTGGGAGAAACAATATATATCAAAAAAATTTGCATTTCCTCAATCTTTCCAACGCCATATCATTTGCTACATATGGACGTACGGTTAAAAAAATAGCTTGAAAATATGAACTCGGTGCAACTTGGACCGTTTGATGAATCACTTTTAAACCGTTCAAAATTAGAAAAAACTTTCAACATGAAAAAGTAGCACATTTTCATAAGCTTTCCAACGCCAGATCATTTGCCTCAACTGGATTAGCCGATTAGAAATGACATCGAAAATACGAAATCGGCTGTTTGGTTTGCGAAATTTTACGATTTTCCAAATTACTCTTTAACCGTGGGGAATTAGAGAAAACTTTCAACATGTGGAAGGAGCGGTTTTGCAGCAGCTTTTCAACGCCATATTATTTGCCTCATTCCCATAAATGGTTTTAAAATGCGATCAAAAATAGGATTCACATTTTTTGTATGAAGAAAAAATGGTTTTCAAAACTGCTCTTAAACCACTTACATTTTGCCAAAAATTTAACTTGGGTCATGATACTGGTGTCCATAGTTTTCCAACGGTATATCGCAAGCCCCATTTGGGCAATGTTGTCGGAAGTTGAACCTAGCATTGGGAGAAGTTCAGGTTGAACAACTCAGGCAGTAAAATTGCAAAAAAATGCAATTTCATCACGACCCGAGAGCAAAATCCGCCAACGAGCGAGATTCCTATTTAAAACCGGTATTTAGTTGCTAAAAATGTTTCTAGATTACACTAACCAAAATAATTCGCGGCGAAACACTACTAGAAAAAGGCCTACTAATGGCGCACCAGTTTTGCCTACTAATGGCGCATCACTGGTGCGCCATTAGTATCATGCCACTAGTATTTATTACTAATGGCACAGCAGTGGTGCGCCATTAGTATCTGGTATACTAATGGCGCACCACCCAGTACGCCATTAGTATATAACACCATGCGCCATTAGTATGCCTCCCAGGGCCATATTTAACCATGTGCTTTGGCACACTAATGGCGCACTGCGGATGGATGCGCCATTAGTATACTTGGCATACTAATGGCGCACTCTGTAGTGATGCGCCATTAGTATGAATATTAGGTTTTATTTATTTTTTTACTTTTCTGATTTTTGCACAGGTTACAAAATATATTATTTGACAGAATATAGACAGTAGCACACAGCAACAGCAGATTCATCGAATACAATAGAAGATTAGTCCCCGAATACAATTCATCATATTAGTCTCCGAATTCAAAAGACCGAACAAAGATAAAACATTACAAGTCTCGAGACCGCGAGTATCGAGTTTGTCAGAAGTAATACTAATCCTAACAAGTCCTACTAATCATCATCATACAACTTCTACTCGTTATTCATAACAATTCATATGATCATCATCTTGATAGTCATCGAACCAACCCTACTTAATTGTTCTTAGCACATGATCATCAGTATTAGGCAGAACCTAAATACCCTATTTAAGCTAAAATAGCATAAAACAATATAGACCCTGACTCTCCATTATGGTGAATGGAGAACATCATGTCTCCAATTCTTGCGCTTCGCTTCCTTTTGCTTCCAAGAAGCTCCTTACGACTGTCCATACATTTTTTCCATCCTTTGATTTTCATGTCTCCACTTCTTTTAGAAATCTCGTATGGACAGTTGAGATTCGTAGGACGACCTGGCTATATGTTCAAAACATTAACACTACCTTTCTGATACATCATATGAGGCACACAATTCTCTGGGATTATCTGTTGAAAAACATAGTAATAACTTCATAGTTAGCAATGATGTACTAGTTTTAGAAGTATGCAAAAGATGCACGAATGTCGTAATAGTAAAAATCTTACCAGGGTATCTCCATGTAGTTACCGTAGTTGAACACATGCACTAGTGGCACGTATTTACCATAATGTTGAGGAGTTTGTTTGGGGATAATGTAATTCTCAATGTCAGTACAAAATCCGACCAGATGATTTTTCTCCTTGTAAGTTGTTAATTCGGAGCCATCGGTGTAGTGGGTTTTGTCTACCATCTCCCGCACATTCTTTGAATAATAAAAATAAGCTGTCAATGGAAATAAGCTGTCAACTATTTTGAAATAAACAATATAAATTAGCTAATAACTATGTTTGAGAAACTCACATAGCGATAGAACTGGAGGCGTATCAACAAGGACCCAAATGTCCATATTGTCTTGGTTGATGTCAGGATTACCAAGATCCATGGTGATAAGCATACCCTCATCAAAACCATACATCTTGCAAAATGCTTCCCAATTTTTGCAACCAAAATGGGTTACGCTCTCAAAATTATATAGATTTACTTCAAAGTCCACATCGTGATGAGTCCTTAGGTGAATTTTCTTTGTTTCAGAAATTTCATGGTCTTCAAAATCCATCCTCTCCAAGACATAGCGTCTTGCATGGCATGGGATAAGCTATACTCGAATTGTAAAAGGTGAAAATTACACGTTGAAATAGTTGAAGTCATGCTTAATTATGAAAATAAGACTTGTCGTCATTGTGTACCGTTTCAACTTCGAAGGTCTCCTCGAGCTTAATGCTGAAGCACCGATCATCGTCCAGGTGAGGCATGTCGCACAGACCTCGATCGTCGTGGCACCAGTCGCACTCCACCGGGAGACTTTTGTCGTCCGATGATGATGACGACATATCCTACTTTAATAATTCAAAACTACATCATTTAGGGTTTGTCAACACCGAGGCATCCTAAAAGCTAAGCTTTTATCATTTAGGGTTTGTCGACACCGAGGCACCCTAAAAGCCTAAGCTTTCATCATTTAGGTTCTTATCGACACCGAGGCACCCTAAAAGCCAAGGTTTTATAATTTAGGGTTTGTCAACATCGAGGCACCCTAAAAGCCTAAGCTTTCATCATTTAGGTTTTGTCGACGCCGAGGCACCCTAAAAGCCTAAGCGTACATCATTTAGGTTCTCATCGACACCGAGGCACCCTATAGAAGCCAAGTTAAGTTTTCATCATTTAGGGTTTATCGATGCCGAGGCACCCTAGGTTGGGCCTAATCACTTGGCACTAATCACTTGGCTCTATTGCCACCTATGTTGGGTTTATCATCTAGGGTTTAGGGCCTAATCACTTGGCTCTATTGCCACCTATGGTTTAATGTAGCAAGAATGGCGGGGCAGTTGATCCTACTTAACTAAGTACTATGATCCCCCGGCCCATGCATTAGTCGCAAGTACCCCATATGTCCTATTTTTAGCAAAGCCATGCTAAAATCCACGGAAAATTTCAGCATGACCTTTGCTGAAAATAGGACATATGGAGTACCCGAATTTGCCAGAACGGAAGTTAATCGACATTCCGGCAGACTCAAGGGCCTCTCGGGGTACCTGCAAATTCATCACGACACATTTCTGTTTGATTTTCAAACCACACACTTACTTTCAACTATAAACAAAACTGACTTGCTGTTAATGAAACTCATGGTGGAAGTAACTACTTGCAGCATGTCATTATCATGGCAGTCCACTATATATTTTTATGACAAAATACATCATTATTAGGGCACATTGTGTCCATTTTCTTACATGATGCTAACTGTACCTAACTGATTTTTTGGACAGTAGCTCAAGTTTTTTACAGTAGCTCCTAACTGTACCTAACTGAATTTTTTGACAGTAGCTCAAGTTTTTGACAGTAGCTCCTAACAGTAGCTCCTAACTGAATTTTCTGCTTAAAGGGAAGGCTGAGTTAAGTGGCAAGATGATACAATTTGCGTAACGTAACAATATATGCATCTTAATATAACACCATCTCCTAACAGAAATAGTATCCAGATCTACTAGGGGCAAAGTAGAACTGATATTCTTTTGCTGACCTCTAGTACAAGGTATAGAAGAGGAGGTAAGAGAAGAAATAGTGACATTTCTCTTAGTAGGAGACTTTTTCTCTCTTCTAGAAACAACAGTAAATTTCTCCTCCTCTTCCACTACAGTATCATGCCAACTTAGACACAGGTGTCGGGGGGCTAATCCACGAACACCTATGGGACCGGCGGACCGAGTCCCTTTCGGTTCGGCGGGGTCAAAGGTCGCATGAAGAGCGGATCGAGGCGAAGCACACGAGCAGTTTACCCAGGTTCAGGCCGCACGGATGCGTAAAACCCTACTCCTGGTTTGTGGTTTGTATTGAGTTCTTGCTCGGGAGCGCCGAGTGCTACAGTACCCCCCAGCAGCTAACGAGACCGAGCCTGAGTGTTCTCTTTTTCTCCCCCTGGCGTTGCGCACGGGCCTCCTTTTATATGCTCAAGGGGTCACCGACAGGTGGCAACGGAGACAAAGGGTAAAAATGGAAAGGTGCTGCGGTAGGTACAGCTACCTGCTATAGTGTGTCATACCTAACCCTGACGGCAGGGGACAAGGGCATTAAATGCCCGTCTACATTGCCTAAATAGTGCAAAAGGGATCGTCAGGGACGCCACCGCTCGCCACGATGGCACTCTTGTCAGCGCCGCTTGCCACCGCGCACCCCTGGCTGCACAGCCTCCCGCCACGTACGCTTGGAAGGGTCCCAGAGTGACACGTTGGTGAATGTGCTGGAGCGCGGGCATAGAGTGGTGGCTTGCCGCAGCAAGTGCCTTGCCGCGGTCGTTGTCTTGTCGCGTCCGGGAACTTGTCGCTCACCGGGCCTTGCCGGGACGCATGGGGCGTCGCGACAAGTTCCTTGAGGTGCTTTGGTTGGCCTTCCCGGCAAGCTCCTCTTGCCGGGGTCTTGTCTCCTTGGCTTGGATACTTCCCGGCAAGCTCCTCTTGCCGGGGTCTTGTCTCCTTGGCTTGGATACTTCCCGGCAAGCTCCTCTTGCCGGGGTCTTGTCTCCTTGGCTTGGATACTTTGTCCTTGAATGGCTCCAAAGGAACCACGGAGGATCTTGGCGGTCACCCGGCAAGCCTTGCCGCGGGACGCTGCGACTGCCCGTGCACAAGTTCGGGATACTAGGGTACCCCTACTCTAGTACAGCGACAGGAGCCCCCGGGCCTGGGCCATACATGGTGCCAAGCGCTGTTGGTCCAGGCCCAAAATAGGGCACGGGCACGCGCGGCCTGGGTTACGCCGTATCTCTCTCCGTATCCACCGCTCCCTCCCCGAACGGCACGCGTTGAATGCGGCGTCGTGGGAGAGATCGCGGGTGGTTTCTTTATTCGGAAAGGCGGAACGTCCGCCCCTCCTTCTTTATAAGCAGGGGAAACAGGGGTAGTTCGCCCATTCACCAGTTGCTGCTTCAATCTCGGAAATCACCGCCGCTCCCTCGTCTTCCCAAATCTGAAAGAGAGCAGCACCCCGCCCCCTATCGCCACCAGCACCACCAACGCCGTCGACCTCCTCCACCACTTCCGCCATGGCTCCGAGAGCCGACAAAGGGAAGGTTGTGAAGTCGACCGAGGCGCAACGGCTTGCGGC